>NC_057860.1:15511319-15820319 GCF_015237465.2 Chelonia mydas | reverse complement strand
GAGAACAAATTTGGAGAATTATGTTTCTCATGTAAGTGAGACTGACTGACAGCTCTGGCTTCAGGGCACAGGGCCTGTTGGTGCATCCTCCCACTGCCCTCCCCCAGCCCTACAGGGCAGTAGCTCTCAACCTTTCCAGACTCCTGTACCCCTTTCAGGAGTCTGATTTAGCTGGTGTACCCCCAAGTTCCACCTCACTTAAAAACTACTTGCTTACAAAATCAGACATAAAAATACAAGTGTCAAAGCACAGTATTACTGTACAATTGCTTACCTTCTCATTTTTACAATATGATTATAAAAAAATCCATTGGAATATAAATATTGTACTTATATTTCAGTGTATAGTATACAGAACAGTATACACACATCATTGTCTGTATGAAATTTTAGTTTGTATTGACTTCACTAGTGCTTTTTATGTAGCTTGTTGTAAAACTAAGCAAATATCTAGATGTGTTGCTGTTCCCCCTGAAAGACCTCTGTGTACCCACCTGGGTATGCGTACCCCTGGCTGAGTGCCACCGCTATAGGGCATCACACCTCAGAGTTGCATTCCAGCCATGCCCCTTCTGTTTGATTCCTCCATCTCAGAGTAGACACCATCCACTCTGTGGGGCTGAGATATGGACCATTGCCCTTTGTTCTCTGTTACCCTGAGTAAAACTGTCAGCAGCCCAGGGCAGGCAGCTGGCCATGATGCTCTATTAAAAATAACAGAATAGACACAGGCTCTCCGGGCAATAGACTGAGACCCCCAAACTCAGCTCATCTGTTGCTGAGACTGAATTTTAACCTACAGTCCCCTTGGTGCTATTGTCCAACTACTGCCTGGAGCCTGGGTGCCCTCGTCAGTCACTTGCGATGACAGAGTTCTCAGACTGTTCACTCTTTGAATTCTGTAGGAATTTTCTTTTCTTCACTCTTGGTTCCACTTAGAGCCATGCAGGTTATTTCAAACGACAGTAATTTGAGCTGGCAGAGTTTTACTGGCTCCAGTCTAGTCTGTTACTCAGGCCAGTACTGGGTTATTCCCTACAGTATATTTCAGGGGTGCTTTGTCCAGCCTAGTTTTAAGTGCCTCACGTGGCTGGGTTTCCACCAGTGGATGTAGCTGGCACCTAGTCCTACTATTGTAGCATTCAGGTAGCTGCTAGTCCTGCCTTACCTCTGTCCTTTAAAGCATATGGTATCTATCCCACTTTCTGCAGTGCAGTTGAAAATGGTTTTGTCCATTCAGCACTAGCAGCCGAAGTGTTTTCAGCAGCAATTTGATAGAGGCTTTGGGGAACAAGCATTCGCAGCTGGTACTCGTTTTCCTGCTGTGCAAAGGCCCAGGAAATGCTTGTAAGAAATAATAATAAAACATTAGCTGGGCCTGTGCTGTCTGGTCTGTATTGTCTCAAAGACAATTTCGTTTATGGCAATGGGCAGGTGCGGGGTCCTTTGGCAGATATCTTATGGACATGCCCTTTGCGGTCTCCGCACTGTGCTAGTGACCTGACGGTGTGTTACGGCAGGTCTGTCTGAGCGAGGCTCGGGACTCTGTCCCTATTTGTGTGTTCCAGAGAGCAGAGTTAACACTTAGCTAAGAGGAATTGGAAGAGTGGGCAGTGTGCACACAATCGCTAGTTGCCACCCTGATTCCAGCTCTGTCCCTGGGAGACTGTCTTGGGCTGTGATGGAAATGTTTCCTGATATTCAGCCTACAACTTCCCGTGACCATTCAAGTGAACTGGCTGGTTTTGGTTCTATCCCCTGGGATCACACCCTAGTTTTCTCCCATCCTATGCTCTTCGGAGACTTGCAGCTGTTTTTCATTCCCTCCTGCCCCCATCTACATTACCTAACATTTTCCACTCTTTCACCTCCACTGGTGGTGCCAATGCAGAGAAGGGTCTTGATGCTGCCGCTGTGGTCACATAGACCTGCTCTGAGCAGGGTTGGCATCAAGGTGTTAGCGCACTAGCAGCTGCTGGAGCCCTGTCTATACTGGAGCCCCAGGGGAGCTGGACCCTTGGGAGCAATGGCAGAAGCCGCCGTAGTTGCTATTTGTCCAAGCAATGCACGTTTACCTCTCATCATCGCTTTTTGCGAATCAGCTCGAGTCATTTGTGCTGCACTTTTTAGTTCCTGGTGCTTTATTGGCATATTCCTGGCTGGAGCAAATGAAATGGTCACATGCTCTTGGAGTGTTAAAAACAGGTTACAAAAAATTTGTACCAAAGGAAACTTTCCCTTCCTAAGTGGTGTCGATCAGAGAGCTGCTCCTGCACTTGCTGCTACCGCCCCTGCCCCAGTATGGCTCCGGCTGGAGATGCAATAAGTCCCCTCCTGCCCCCCGTGTGCCATGGGGCAGTCAGGACAGTCGTTTTAAATTACACTAAACCACCTCTTTTACGTCAGCGTTTAAGAGTTACAGCACAGATGTGCTCCCTGCTGTGCAACAAGAGTGACCTCCTGTGGCAATCCAGGCGGCTCCTAAGTGCGGTGCCCATGGGCCTGTCCCCAGGAAGGACTGTCGGCTCTTCCTAGTTCAACTTGCATCTACGGTCAGCGATACATATTGGTCACTGTGAGTCCCAACAGTTGGGATTCCGGGTGGGATCAACTCCCTTCCAACAGGCTGGAACCCTCTTTGCCGGGTTTCTGCTTGTTACTTCGGGTTTTCTCAGCACTATCCCTCTACTGCTGGGAAACTCAGAGGGGCAGTTCGCTTCAGACAGTTTCTCTGTTCAGTCCCCTTTGAGTCACTTCCAGTTTTTCGTGGGACTTTATCTCCCCTCTCCAGAAGGGAGGAAGCTGTGCACTTCATTTTTGGGGCTGGTGAATGGTGGGGCTAGCAGCTACTATCCCTGGGGGGTAGCTCTCTGTTTAGCAGCTGTAGAATCTGACACTGGTGGCTGCAGCTGACAGGCCAGGTCCCTGCACTGTCTTCTCCACTTATCTGTGATACCAGGGAAATCCTTGTCTGGTTTCACTCCCCTGCATGATTTTCACTAGCCTTGAACTTTGGTTTGTAGAGTTAACTGGAAAAAAGAACAAAACAACTTGCGCAAAAACTATCCGTTTGCAAGTTTCCTAACTAGGTTTAAATGCGGACCCCTAGATCTCTCCCGAGAACATACCTCTGCAACTAGACACTGTGCTGCATCTTATTGTTCCTTAACCTGCAGAGCCTGATGTCTCCACGCCCCGGCTTCTTGACAATACAGATGAAAAACTTTGGATATGGAACACTTTCAACCCCTGAGGAAGAGCAGCGTTGTTCCAGCCCAACCTGGCAAAGATTAGTGCTATTGTCTCCTTTGGTGTCACTGTCAGTTTCCCCTGCCCCCATTAGTTTCTGACAAGACTAGAGGTGGTGGCAGCATGAAGATCTCTCTTTAATCTGTTAATATGCAAGTAATACGGTAGCTGGTTGTTTAGACCCAAAATATTGCCTAAAAGTTAGAACTTCCTCCAGACCATAAACTTCTCTTTTTACCTGTAATAAAATAAACTCCCTGCTCTAGCCAAGGTGAGAACACGAGCTGTTATTTTCTAGTTCCTTAAGAAACCAAGTGAGTTTTTTCCTCTTCCTCCTGCAGTAGCAGCAAAGAGATGCTATTCTCTGGGCTGGGCTGGCTGACCTACCTCACTGATGCTGTGAACAAAGTAACAGTAATAATATGTATTAGTATCTGTAAATTAGCTCTGTGTCCTCACCGCCCCTGTAGGTGTAGGTGCTGTCTACATTACAAAGTGCAGCTATGCTGTGATCTGTTTTCAGGATTCATCTATATTAGAAATACCACCAAGACTTGCCTCTGACAGTGACATTATCTGTGGACCATGATTAGAGAGCTCAGTTGTTCCTAGATCACAGTCCTGTGCGCTGCCTGCTAGATCACTCTTACAGCGTACAGAAAATGAGCTACGTTCCTTTCAGCTCTATTAGACACACAAAAGTTAGCCTTTTCACATAAAATCCATCTTTCCCAAGTGGACAAGGGCAAAAGCCAGTAAATACATCATGTTTCTCCCTTTGTTTGTATAACCCAGTTCAAAGTTCTCATTGCTTTTAGAAGCATCTTTTCAACAAGAAAAGCAAAGCTGTATTCAAAACACACAAACCACTTACAAGTGAGCAAATTTGATCTCTGCTGTCCAAATCTAGCATTTAAAATGCATGAAACAGAGTACATGTAAATGTCGAGAATTTCCATGTTGCTTATCTCTGCTAGGCAGAGAAATACATATTTTCACTAAGCAGAGGGAGTAGGGTTGCCATGTCTCTGTGTGTATGTGATATACATTTTTCCTGCATCATAGTGCCATGATACAAAATATATATCAGGGGACTATCCCATGGAAATCGAAATGGATGTCGGAGCAGCTCTTCTGAATCATGTTGTGAGGTCCCTTTTACAAGCCCGGTCTTAAATACTCACAGTGAGATTGCAAGTCTCAATTTCTGAACTGCGCAGTCTTTCTTCTAGTACTTTAGCCTCATTTAGACTAAAGTTCAGCACCTACTTCTACAACTTCTTGCTAAGTCTCCTTTATTTCTATTTTAAAAGTTTCTATAGGATTTTGATCATCTCATTTTAAACCTCAACAGATGAGCTGCTGCAGTCTGACTCTCATTTTCCTTACAGATTGTTCAGATTTATATTTATATACATAGGGATTTTTTTTTCCTCTGTGGTCTAACTAGAACATCTCACCATAGTCAGTGGCTTGGTTCCTTAATTTGTTTCATACAGAAATGCTTAAAGGGATACTGTCAACTTGAATCTGGTCTCAGATTTAATTTTTATTTTCTTTTTTAAAAGCCCAAGCTTTTATAAAAATGTGAGACTAAAATAAATGTTTCCACCATTTTAAAAAAAATTCAGACAAACAGGTTTTTTGGAAAGGCTCAAAACCCGAGCAATGCAGAGCCATAAACTTGACAATGAAACTGATATAAACAAAAGATGAACCATTGGCTAAGTCCACATAAATTGCATCCACAATTTTTTTTAAAGGGTAACATTAAAATCTATTAATCTATTCTTTGGCTCCATGCTATTTAATATCTTTATCATTGACCTGGCTAAAAACCCCAAAGTCATCACCAATAAAGTTTGCAGATGACAGAAAAATTGGAGGAGTAAACAATGAAGAGGACAGATCTCTGATTCAGAGCGATCAGGATCACTCGGTAAACTGGGCACAAGCAAATAATGTGCATTTTAATGTTGTTTTTCTAGAAGATTTGCTCTAGGAATTATTTTGGGACAGTTCTATGACCTGTGCAATATAGGTCAGACTACACGATCACAAGGGTCCCTTCTGGCTTTAGAATCTATCTATGAGTCTCCTCACCCAGCTAAGAGAAATACAAAAAGTGAATAAAGAGCATAATATTCCATAATATTGAATGTTCCTAGTAACCTAGGGAAATAAATGTACCTGCTTGAAATGTGTTTTCAAGTTGACCAAGTCGCTCTAAAGTTCTGGGGCCTAATTGTTCCATCAGCAGGATCAGTCAATGGGAATTGTGTGTGTTCTATTGACAGGATAATGGGGGGCAGCTCCATGTCCCTCTAGTTCTAACCTCTTCTTCCATTATTGGAGCTTTATCTGATGGATAGGGCTCCTTGTCTGTCACGGAGGTTGCAGAAGTCACAGATTCCGTGACTTTCCACGACCTCCATGACTTCTGCAGCCACGAGTGTGGCTGACCCTGTGCTCAGGTAGACCTGGGGACAGCCACACCGGCCGCCGCTCAAGTTGCTCTGCAGCCAACCGCTCGGGCGGCCCCGCAGCCAGCGGCATCGGCCGCTACTGGAGCAGCCCTGGGGCCAGCCACACCGGCCGCTGCTTGGACAGCCCCAGGCAGCTGGCCCCGGGGACTGCCTGAGCAGCGATCCTGGGGGTGGCAGGAGCAGCTGCTGCTCGGCAGCCTCCAGCAGCGGTCCTAGGGGCAGCCAGAGCAGTGGCAGTTGGGCGGCCCCGGGGGTGCCCAGAGCAAGCAGCCACTGCTCAGTGGCCCCCAGCAGCTGGTGCTTTTGACTCTCCCCAGCAGAGCCGCGGCCCTCCCTGTGCCCCCCCTCCGCAGCAGTGGCCCGCCAGGTGCCCCCCAGAGCAGTGGCCCCCCACCTAAGATTTAGTCAGGGATATTTATAGTACAAGGCCGTGAATTTTTATTTATTGCCCGTGACCTGTCCATGACTTTTACTAAAAATACCTCTGACTCCATACATCTGATGAAATGGGTTCTAGCCCACGAAAGCTTAGGCTCAAATAAATTTGTTAGCCTCTAAGGTGCCACAAGGACTCCTCGTTATTTTTCCCGACTAAATCGTAGCCTTACTGATGGAGCTAGCAGTGATAGATCTCGATTGGTGCTTCTGGCTGCTCTAACCCCTTGCAGTGAAACTTGATGTAGGGTGCTGGTTCTCGGGTTTTGAAGCAAAGGATTCTTGCTTCTTGCCCTACTCATGTTTGTGTGCTCTGTATGTGTGTGTTAATTTGCTCTGACAATTGTCCAAAGGCCTGGTACTGATGATGTGTCAGTGCAGTGGAACTGGACAATCAGGTGCCGGTTGTAGGCACTATGTGTCCTAACCCTTGTCCTATGGTTTTGCTGTGGGAATCATAGGTGCCGACTCCGTGGGTGCTCTGGGGCTGGAGCACGGCAGCTTCCCCCCCACCCCCCGCCCAGCTCACCACCGCCTCGGCTCCGCCTCCACCTTCTCCCCTGAGCGCAACACATGCCCACGTTTCCCCCCTAGCTCCCAGCGCTTGTGCCGCAAAACAGCTGTTTTGCGCGGCTGGGAGGGAGGGGGTGGAGGGGGAACGCGGCACGCTTGGGGAAGAGGTGGGGCCGGGGCGGGCATTTGGGGAAGGGGTCCAGTAGGGGCAGGGAGGGGGCGAAGTTGGGGCAGGGACTTTGGGAAAAGGGTTGGAATGGGGGGGCGGGGCAGGGGCGGGGAAGGGGTGGAGTCAGGGCAGGGCGGGAGGACGCGAGTACCCACTGGCGCTGGGGAAAGTTGGCGCCTATGGTGGGAATATGATGAAAGCCCCTCGAGTTGTGTGGCAGCTGAGGCCCCCTTTGAAGCCTGATGCCAGCCTCATGGAATCTGTGGCAGGTTCTGTTTGGGATGCCCTGAGCTCCGGGGTGGCTAATATGGGCTTCAGCCACTGCTTGTACTTTACCTAACTGCCTGTATCCTTCTGATTAGCATCCCAGATTGTTCTGTGTGACTCCTTGGGAGGTAAAGCGTCCCTGGTTTCTGAAGAGACAAGTCTGGTTTCTCGCCTTCAGGCCTCACTCTAGATTTCTAAGGAGGAAACTGGAGCTGTGCTTAGCCTTATCCTGTTAAATTTGCATGAGTGATGCGATTTGGAGGAAAAGGAGCATCTTTTATGTCGTGATGAACCTGCCTTGATTTGCCTACTTTTGAGCAGTTTGTTCTGAACCCAAAATGTGGACTTTTGCCTCCAGTGAAGAAAGATGTGCAGATCACCCCGCCTTCCCTCCCTACACATTCACCCATGCCTAACTACTGGGAGTCTGGGACGTTCTTCAGAGTAGCAGCCGTTCTTGATTGCTAGAGAATTTGTCGACACTGACAAGCTTACAGCAGCACAGCTGTACTGTCCTGTGCCTCTGTAGATCTCCCGTGTAGCTGCTTCCCCAAACCACCCCCAACAAGCGGCGGTAGCTACGTTGGCAGACGAGCGTCTCGCACCGACATAGCGCTGCTACAAAACATAGCTGCTGCTTGTGTTGACTCGTGGCATTAATTCAAGCCAGCTCTTTGAACCCTGGTGAAATGGAAAGAGTCTCAAAATTCAATGACAAGCTACACAAGTGTTGCCAAAGTGTAAAGGTGACAGGAGAGATCATGTGTCTCTCAGAGGTGTGTACAGCCCAAGCACCTGCCCAGGACAGGGCCTCACACCGTATCTAAGCCTTAGTCCCCTGGGTCCAGGGTCCTTGAGACTGAGTGATGCCTGACTTGCCAGAGCTGCTAGAGGGCAACATGCATGTCTCAGCAGAGCTCCAGGGAACCAGACTTGGAAACATGCTGCATTGGCTCACAGGGAGCGCCTTTGTGGGGACTTGTGATGTGTTTATAACTTGTTGACTGTCGTCCTGACCTCCTCATTACTGACAGTTTTCTTTAACATTTTGCATGTTGTACCAGCACGGTGCAGCCCTACGGGGCAGTCTAATGCAGATGAGGTGCCAGTGTGTCTGGACTTGTTCAGACAAACTGGGAAGGCAAGCAAGAAAATGCAGGTGACTAGAAGGATAATTAGATCTTCCTGCTTTGGCGGAAAAGCAATAGCTCTGGAGGCTTTTCATTTGAAAATTGAAGGCGTATTCTTCTGTGTGAGAAGGTAGGGTGGGAAGGTAAACTTAGGGGGAGGGGTGTTTGCGCAGAATTGAATGCAGATGTGCAGCTATTCTGAGGAAGTTCGTTGGGTGTGGGCACTGCAAACTCCCGATATGTTGCTTAGGGCTGAAATCTCTGCACAATGTAAGCTCAGACTGGCTGGAAAAGAGTTAGTTGTGTATTGGTACAAGTGCCAATTTCTGAGCAGCAAATGCTATGCTGAAACCAGGATTTGATTCCTATACTGATTGCCTCAGTCTCTTTGCTGTTCTTAGTAGCTCACGAATAGCTCACGAAAGCTTATGCTCAAATAAATTTGTTAGTCTCTAAGGTGCCACAAGTACTCCTTTTCTTTTTGCAGATACAGACTAACATGGCTCCTACTCTGAAACCTTAGTAGAAGTGTGTCTTCTCATCCAGAAATTAAGGGTGTTCTAGAATAAATACAGCTAGATGTTGTTGCTTTTGAAGACAAAGCTGGGTTGGTACCTTTATTTTTTATATTTTTGTCCCATAAGGGAGACGATTATGAGAGAAGAACTTCAACAACACTGTACATCCTAGGTTGATGGCAGTCTATTTGAAGTTAGGCTGGACCAACATGGCTCTCAGTACCTGGAAAGACACTGAACAAATTATTAATCAATTTGTTAGCATCTGGAGGATTACAGGGTTATAAGGAGACGCAAACTAGGGAAATGTGATCTAGAGGAAATTACTATAAGGTGGGTGCAAAGCTGGCTGAATGATCGTATTCGAAGAGTCCTTATCAATGGTTTACTGTCAAACTGGGAAGATGTATCTAGTGTGGTCATGCAGGGGTCTATCCTGGGTCCAGTACTAATCAATATTTTCATTAATGACTTGGATAATGGAGTAAGAGTATACTTATAAAATTTGCAAATGACACCAAGATGGGAGGGGTTGCAAGCACTTTGGAGGACAGGATTAAAATTCAAAATGACCTTGATAAACTGGAGAACTGGTCTGAAATCAATAAAATGAAATTCAATAAAGTCAATGCAAAGTACTACACTTAGGAAGAAAAAATTAAATGCACAACTACAAAATGGGGGCTAACTGGCTAGGTGGTCGTACTGCTGAAAAGGATCTGGGGTTAGAGTGGATCACAAATTGAACATGGATCAATGTGATATAATTGCAAAAGAGGCTAATACCATTCTGGGGTGAATTAACAAGAGCATCATATATAAGACATGGGAGGTAATTGTCCTGCTCTACTTGGCATTGGTGAGGCCTCAGCTGAAGTCCTGGGTCCAGTTCTGGGCACCACACTTCAAGAAGGATGTGGACCAATTGGAGACCATCCAGAGGAGAACAACAAAAATGATCAAGGGTTTAGAAAACCTCAGCTCTGAGGAGAGGTTAAAAAACCTTGGAATGTTTAGTCTTAAGAAAAGAAGACTGAGGGGTGACCTGATAAGTCTTCAAACCTGTCAAGGGCTGTTCTAAGGAGGGTGGGGATCAATTGTTCTCCATCTCCTCTGAAAGTAGGGCAAGCAGTAATCAGCTTAAACTGCAACAAGGGAGATTTAGGTTAAATATTAGGAAAAAAAAATCTAACTAAGGCTAGTTAAGCACTGGAATAGGCTTCCAAGGGAGGTTGTGGAATCCCTGTCATGGAAGGTTTTTAAGAACAGGGCCCTGGACTAGATGACCTCTCATGCTCCTTTGAGCGCTACATTTCTATTCTCATATAGCTACAGCAGAAGGAAAATGGCACAAATAACCTGGGAGGAGGGTGTGTCTACAGAATCATTATAATTGGAAAATCTGACTGAATTACTCCTTCTCTGAATGTTTGAGGGGAATGTTCATTAAAGCTCTTCCTAGCAAAAAAGAAAAGCGGAACAAGAGCAAATCCCTATCTGCCTATTCCCTGAAACTGAAAAGACGTATAACTGGAGGGTGCCTATCTAAGGTATTAGTAGAACAGGAATGGGCTGTAGAATTACGGCACTATTAATATAAGTTTGTAGGCTGGAATACCCTTTCCAGGGCATGCCCATAGAATTTGCTGTGTCAGCTCTCCTGGTTAAGTGGTTTAGTCCTTGTTCCTTTACTGTATGTTTTACTCTATTTTATTGTTATTTATATTGTGATAGTGCCTAGGCAACTCAGTCATGGACCAGGGCCCCTGGTTCAATCCCAGAACAAAGAGACAGTCCCTGCCACCAAAAGCTCACAGTTTTATGACCAGAAACAGGTAGATACAAGTAGGCGGAGAGCACAAGATAACAGTGAGTCACCGGGAGTCAGCATGATAGGCAGCTGCCCAGCACACCAGCTGCCTCACCATTGTCAGGCTTTTCACAGGCCTCGTGTGGAAGGAGGATTCTAGGATTTAAGTCTGTTTAATTGAATGTTTGTGTTAGCTGTAAGAAAAGTTGAAACAATAAAGCCTGAGAGGGGTGATTAAGATTCTGACCACCCTACAGGCTTGTAACCAGTTAGTGGCTCCATAAGGTGATTTGTGACCCATAATGCACAACATGGTTAAAACTTGCTTACCAACCAAAGTGGTGACAGTGTTTTGTCCCTGCCAGAGCCCTAGTCTGGCGCACAGATGGCTATCTGTAACCAGGTCATCACACAGTGGACAGGGCGCCCTAAGTATATTTGTGTAACCAGTTTGGCTGGGTGTACTTACTCCCAGCTGCCTGTGAAGTAGGGTTCCCCAGGGTGCATTGTTCTGTATGTCCTCTGGGCACTATATCCCCTACAAATCATGGATTTGCACTGCTACAAACATGGTCATGATACAGAAAATTTGCTGTGTGCAGACACAAAGTGTTACTTGTAACCAGCTATGGCCACTGCACAACCGGCTATGGCAACTGCACATCTGCCTGGGTACAAAATCACAGTTAAGCGCTGCAGTGCGGAGAAGGCAAACATGAATTCATGTCTACTTGTCTCCTGGTGCCTCAACCTGAGTTGAGGCATCTCCATGAAAACTTACAAATGTATGCTTTAAAGAGGCTCAAAGAATTCTTATCAGAAGAAAGCAAAGAGCCGTCCCTGGAAAGGATTCTTCATTTGTTCTAGATTCTTCATTTGTGTCTCTGGAGTAGAGGCCGTGGGGATCTCTGCACATGAGGTTTTACAGCTTTCTCCAAAGTCTAAGCTTTCATTTAAAATAATAATAATAATTAATAATTCTAGCCCTTTGGGATGTGGGGAGAAATCAGAGTGTAAACTGCCTAGCTGTTGTCTTTTCATCCCTGCAGATAAACAAGTGTGGCTTGATGAGGCATTAATTCTTGAAGTCTTGTTATTACTATTGAGTTGCTAACGCTGTTAACCATTTCATTGCTCTTCGTGCTCCCACAAGATGGGATGGTCCACGGGGAATGAGGCTGCAGATATTCAAACACCTTTATCAGACAGTTTCTGGATAATTCAAAAACCATGGAGGCACTTGCTATTGTCATTATGATGAGTGCTGTTTTCAGTATCTTCAGCAGGAAGTGCAGGCCTCCTGCAGTGTGACTGTGAGCTGTTTAGTGTTGTCTTTGTGAAGAGAGAGGTCAGGTGTTTGGCAGGTCATATAAGATGCCAATATGCTACAATTTTCTCCTAAATTTCCCACGTGAGAGATCATGCATACAGAGGGGAAGCTTTCTCTCCCTTTCTCCCACACATACATGCAAAGTTTAAACGCTTTCTCTGAAATGCTCCTTCTCCTGTTAGTAACTTACAAACTCCAGCCTTCCCCATGAGTGCCAAGCAATCTGCTTTTTCTGGAATGATTGCTTTGCAAAGGCTACGTCCATGCAGAGACATAAATGTTTCTTGCTTCTCTCAGGACCTTGGCATATCGTTCTCAACTTGAGTTTCTCAGTCAGTAGCTATTTGTGCCACAATGAATTCTCTAAGATTCCTGGGTATTGGGAAATAATGAACCCTAGTTAGAAAGAGCAAATAAACCTAAATAGTCATCTTGACTTCGAAGAAAAGAGGGAAAGAAACGGAGGCCTGATCTACACTACAAACATAGGTTGACAGAAGCCACCTTATGTCAACCTAATAATGTGTGTGTCTATAGTACCGGGTCCCTACCGCTGACCTAATTCGCCTGTAATGTCGACTTAAGTACTCCACCTCTGCGAGAGACATAGCGCTTAGTTCGATGTTGATGGGTCAACAGAGAGGTGGTGTAGACACAACATTGTGTAAGTCGACCGAATTAGCCTCCAGGGGGTATCCCACAATGCTCTGGAGACTGATTGCTCTGGAGATCGTTTTCAACTCCGCTGCACAGCAGCCAAGTACACAGGAAACAGCACCTTCCCTGTTAAAGCCCCGGGAACTTTTGAATTTCCATTTCCTGTTTGATCAGCATGGAGAGCTCGCCAGCCCAGCTGATCATGGTAACTCAATGCCCCAAACATGCTCCAGCCTGGAAGTTGTGGATCTTATTCGTCTATGGGGAGAAGAGTCTGTGCAGGCACATCTCCTATCCAGCCGAAGAAATGAAGACATCTGTGAAAAGCTTGCGCAGGGCCTGGGAGAGAAGGGCTACACCAGGGGCATGCAACAGTGCCATGTGAAAATCAAAGAACTTAGGCAGGTGTACCAGAAGACAAGTGAGGTGATCAGTCATTCTGGTTCTGCACCACTGATATGCCACTTCTACAATGAGCTGCATGCGATTCTCAGCAGTGACCCCACCACTGCCCCCAAACGCAATGTGGATACCTCCCAGGAGTCTGAGTCCTGGGCCACCTCAGGCAACAACGAGGAGGACATTCTGGACGAGGAGAATGTGGGACATGCAAGTGGTGGATCCATTCTCCCCAAGAGCCAGGAGCTACTTTTAATCCCATAGCCCAGCAAGTCACAGGACAGCATGATGGCCAAGCATGATTCTGGGGACAGCACCTCTGGTGAGTATGCAATTCCAACCAAACTGTAGGGGTTACATGCTCTTATACTTTATGTTTAAGATGAAGAAAAAGTGAGGTGCGGTGGGAATCTGCTTCCCAGTGGCCACTCCTACTACGCAGAGGGTGCACCCCGGAAAAGACTGTTTATGTGCACAGGGATGGTCTGGGAATCCTCCATGGAGACCTCCAGGAAACTTTTGGAGGTACTCTGCAATCCTTTGCAGAAGGTTTCTGGGGAGGACTGCCTTATTTCTTCCACCACGGTACAACACTTTCCCACGCCACTCCAGCATTAACTCTGCTAGCTTCATTGTAGCACACAGCATAGCAGGATAAGGACCAGGTCTGTACCCAGACTCCTGCAGCATCTGCTCCCTTGCCACCTCTGTCACCCTCAGGAGACTGATATAACATAGGGTCACCTAGGGGAGACTGTGGACGTTTTCATTACAAATGCTCGGATCACAAACAATCATCCGTGGTGATTTCCGAGTCCCTCAACTACGTTTCCCTAACATGCCAGTGTTTTGGTTGGCAGGGAATTCAGTATCTGCAAGCCCAGGGCGACTGTTGCCTGCAGCGTTAAGGGAAGGGGAGGGTGGGCTTCCTGTGTTTTCTCGTGGCCGCAACGCCCCCCCCCCCCGCCCCACACACTTTGGAGCTGCCTCAGATAAAAAAACCTCAATTTGGGAGGCTTAACGCTGGTCCCCAGTCTCCAAGCACCGTCCGTGTTGCTAAAGGGAAGAGGCATTGTCCACTTACCCACCTGTGCTCCCAATGCGCGTTTCCCACAAGTTGCAGCACAAGGCCCGTCGCCCATGCCACTGGGACATACTCACCACGGCAGGAACAGCAAACAGATTTATTGAATGGCTAGAGATTCTGATTATGTTCTGGCTTGCACTTGAGTGTAATAAGGGGAAGAATATTTAAATAGCATCTTTGTACCAGACCCCAGGTATGCACTGACGATGGTTGCCTTGTGCTTTGCACGCCTTACAGTGGAAAGCTTGGCCTTCAGCACAGCCTCTACACCAGCAGAGAGGCTTTTGCAGATTAGAGGATGGAAAAAGAGACCGTGTGATGACTTGTTCAGCGAGATAATGAACGCGTCTGGGACAGCGGACATGGAGCTCAGAGCCTGGAGGATTTCATTGTCTGAAAAACGACATGGACAGAGAGAGCAGGAGAGCATCCCAGGAGCACGAGCGGGCCACGCAGGATGAGATGCTGCGGATTATGAGGAACCAGTCAGACATGTTGGAGCGTCTGGTTGAGCTTCAAGAAAAACAGCATGAGGCTAGACCCCTGTAAAATGGCCTGCAAACATCACCCTATTCCCAATTGCCCTCCCCCAAACGTTCCAGGAGGCGGGGTGGGGGGGAAAGATGCAGTATCCCTTCCACTCAACACCAGGGGAGGGCACTAAGAACAAAAGGTGGCCATTGGAAGACCTCTGATGGGCAGGACTTCTGTGCTTTCACAGACAAGCTGACTTGGTTTCTCCCCTCCCAATTTTATCCCACGGTTTACCCAAGGTTAAAGTATTTCCCTTCTCTTTCAGTTTCTGTATGTTTGTGCAATAAAAGTCAATGTTTTGAGAATGAAATGCTCTTTATTTATTGCGAGCATGAGGGTGTGGGGGGGGAAGGGGAGGTGCAGGGAAAATGATGCAACAGAGGAGGTGGTATGGGAAGGCACAACGCAGATAAACAGTGCACATTACTGTGGCTCATTACTGAACCAGGTTTTCAAACCTCCTGGCGACAGAGCTGCTCGCTGGGTTCTTCTTATTGCCCTGGTATCTGGCTGCTCAAAATTGGCTGTCAACCTATCTGCCTCCACGCCCCACCCCTGCGGAAACTTCTCTTCCTTGGCCTCACAGATATTGAGCACACAGCAGGCAGCGATAACAATGGGGATGTTGCTTTCACTGAGGTCTAACCCAGTAAGCAAACTGCTCCAGTGACTCTTTAAATGCCCAAAGACACATTCCACCACCATTCTGCACTTGCTCAGCCTATTGTTGAACCGGTCCTTACTGCTGTCCAGGTGGCCGGTGCACGGCTTCATTAGCCATTGGAGCCGGGGGGCTGGGTCTCCCAGGATCACTATTGGCTTTTCAACATCATCAGTTCAGGCTTTTCAACATCCCACACTGATGTCGGTGAAACGGCCCCTGTGATCCACGAGTGCTTGCAACACCATAGAAGAGTATTCCTTTCGGTTTATGTACTCTGGCAAGATGGTCTGGTGTCAAGATAGGGATTTGTGTTCCATCTATAGCCCCACTGCAGTTAAGGAACCCCATCCCAGCAAAACCATCCACTATGTCCTGCACATTGCCCAGATTCACTACCCTTCTTAGCAGAAGTCTATTAATGGCCCTGCACACTTGGATCACAACAATACCCACGGTGGATTTACCAACTCTGAATTGACTCCCCCCAGTCTGGCCTTGCAAGCTTCCTCAGAGAGATCGCCACTCGCTTCTCCATGGTCAGAGCAGGTCTCATTTTAGTGTGGCTGCACTTCAGCGCCGGGGAAAGCTCTGCACGAAGTTCCTGGAAAGTGGCCTTCCGCATTCAAAAGTTCTACAACCACTGCTCGTCATCCTGCGGTCATGCTCGTCATAGCTGCATAATGATGCGATCCCACCAGTCACTGCTTGTTTCCCAGGGCCAGAAATGACACTCCACCATGTTCAGCTGCTGTGCAACTGCCAGCAGCAATTGGGAATTGTTTCATTCCTTGGGTTGCAGCAGGGCTGCTTGAATAACGTCACAATGTTCCGGGCGGCGGCTCCTGTCTCAGCTCTGGAAATACTGCAGGATAAGGCTTGAGGAGTTTGTAATGCTCACAACAAGAGTAAATAGCTGAGCTGGGTCCATGCTTCTTGGTCTATGGCGTATGCGCAGCTAAGCCAGGCTTTCAAAAAAGGCACAAAAAACTATGGGTTGAATGCCGTTGCTATCAGGATAGGGAGGGAGAAAACTACATCGTGTGAGGTTGAAGCCATGTTCTCATTCTCATTCCCCCCTGCAACAATATTTTGGTCCCATGAGTCATTGCAAGCCCTTCCCAAAAACCCCTGCAGCTAGTTGCACTGCTTTACACGCCTTACAAGGGCTGCTAGTGAGGACGCACTCCACCGACACGAGTGTGGTATAGACTCACCCAACCGACTTAATTCCTGTGGCGGCTGGAAGTCAGCTTAAATTAAGTCAGCCTAACTTTGTAGTGTAGACGTGCCCTGAATCTGCAGGGGGAAGAACTGCATCAGTGTGCTTGTAATCCCTAAGGGAAACCAGCCCTAAAGAGCCTTCCAGCCGAAAGCTCTGATTTTACACACAGACTCATTTCTGCCTCACTGTTTAATTACAGCTTACTAAGTGCCAGATCTGATTCTCCGCATCTCTCTTTCTCCCTCTTTGCAGCTCAGGTTCCAGACAGCGATGAACAATTTCTGCCTGACTTTCATTCGGAAAACTGTAAGTACCGTGGGAATGTGTTTACGGGGAAGGGGCAGGAGCTGCTTCAACCAAACAAATGTATCAATGAGAAGATCACTGTGCCACATGGAGAGTCAAAGCAAAGGCACGAGCTCCCTCCTGCACCACCCAAAGTAGAGGGATAGTGACCACCTCTCCCCTTCTTGAGAAGACAAAAATATCCCTATCTAATTCCAGTCAAAGGCATTTGGCACATTCCCCTAATTCTGAGGTTCCAAGGCTGTTGGCGTTTGGTGGCAGATGTGTATGGTGGTTAACTGGGCAATTCCAGCCAGCTAAGGAGTGGCATTGGCATGAGATGCAAGGGCGAAACCTTCACCTATAGCCACCAAGCTGAAGGAAATTGGCTTGGATGGAGATGTTCTCACTGGAGGGAGAGGAGAAGAGGGAAAATAAAAAAGGAGGGGAAATCCATCTTTAGTCATAAGTCAATTATTTTTGGTTAGGATCTTATTTCCAAAGCTCTTGAGGTGGGACATTAACAGTACGGAATTGGGGTCTGGGTTACCAATGCCATCAGCTCCTTTAAATCTCTGAAGTCTGGAGTCTGAAGGCACGTACCCACCTTTGGCTATAAATGGAAGTGTTCTGAGAGCTCCCTTGACGTGTTGGGAACCTCCTAATTATCACTTCTGCTGGGCTCTGATAATCAGCTTTGGCACCTGCCACCTGGGCAGGGGATTGGATTAGGAGCTGGGTACTGTGTAGGGGGACTTGGTGCTGCCCAGATTGGAGACACTGTGAAAACTGAACTCTCCTGAGGCCGACCTGCAGTGGAACAATCAGTTTCCTAAATAGATCAATGCTCCAGCCTGATCCTTGTGTTTTACCAAACTTCAATGAAACAATCAAATGGGTGTGTTTGCCCATGTGTGTGGGAGCATTTATATCACCCACCCTCGTTCTAACACTAGAGCACTTCTGTTCACAAAGGAGAGTCTGATACAGGGCGGTTAGTGCAGCACCAGGGAGCTGTCTCTGTATAATAACGGTGCTCAGTCCTTGCAGAGCACTTCCATCCTCCAAGGGCTGGGCAGGCCCTAAGGAACATCTCCGGGAGGGATGGGTACTTTCTAGGTGTGGACCCAGACGCAAGGTCACACAGGCGTCACTGGCAGCGCTGGGAAGAGAGCCCAGGAGTTCCTGCCTCTCCATTCATGGTCCATCCCTTTCTCCACTCCAGGAAGCCCCTGTGCTGACCCCAGCCTGTGTACATGGCACAGGGTGGTATTTTGAGAGCCTAGCTGGATCCTCATCAGAATTAACCTTGTAACTGGGAGCCATTGAACCTGCTGTCCGTTGTCCTGTGCAACTGCCTGTCCCATCCAGCTGATGTTAACAGACTGTTCTGAGTAGAGAGTCTGTGTTCCAGGCTGGCCGAGAGAGCCCAGAGCCTGGCGTGTCAGAGCTTCAGGAAGCCCCGCTCCCTTCTCCAAGCCCCTGCACATGTGAACATCTCACAGTAACTGAGAACAGAGGGAGATGGATGTTTAAAGCCCTTCCAGACAGCTCTGTGCTTTTCCAGGGACGATGCTCCTCAGTCCCCAACAGCTCCAGGGATGGGTTCCCCTCCCCCTTTCTGTGTCTGCTCATGAAAAAAAGGACAACGCACTTTTTCTGATTGCTCCCCTCTCGCCCTCACTGGGATTTGGCTTTGCAGCACTGGCCCAGCATGTGCTCTAAGTCATATGACTTCTTTCTTCCTCCCGCTGACCTGGAGCTGAGGAGAGGGCTCGTCCCATGTTTCATTCTGAATGAATGAGCCAGTTGTAATGTAATAGCCTGTTCCAGCTATTAGGGGCCGGAAAGGGTTGGCCGCTCCTAGCACACTTTGCTTCATGAGGCTTGAATGGAGCTCAGTGTACTGGCCAGTGGGGTTTTTTCTCTCCCTTGACAGCAGCATTTTTGTGGCTGGTTCTGTAGTTTCTGTTTACTCTGTAAAACGAATTGAGCTGTCACAGACAGAAGGGGAAGGAGTGCTCCCGAGCTATGGAAAGAGACGTCTCTCCTCCACCCCTGCTCCTGGGACCTGCACTGTTTGCACAGATGTCATGCTTCAGACACTGAATCTCTCCCAGGTGTGGGACAGGCCCTGGGGGGCGGGGTTGTGGGGGGAGAGGATTCTCTCCTGTTCGGTTGTGCAACAAGCTATTCATGAGCATGCCACTCCACTGTGATTGATGGACGCCTCAGGTTTGGCTGTAGGATCAAGCCCTCAGCAATAAGGACTAGGAGCCTCCCTGCTGTTGCGGGTGTATTTATTTGTGTTGATTTCTACCTGAGGGTCTGGATCCCTTGGGGGTCAGGAGGGATTTGAGGAATAAGCAGATGGGTTCTTCTCCTCTGGGCTGAAAGTCAGAGCAGGTGAAGGGGGTGAGGCTCCAGCTGCCTGTCTCTCCCTCTGATTGCGAATGGATTTGTTTAGAATGACAGGCGTGGCCTAGAGCCACACTGAGGTGATAAGCTGCCCCCTTCTCCAGTCCTGGGATGCCTGCTTATTTACAGTTGAGGGGCCACACATGTCACCTCCACAGAGAGCTTACTTTGGATTTGAACCCAGGACCTCTAGTATCACTAGCCAATATTGTACCATTAGGCCATTGTAACAGGGCCAGCCACCTCCTAGGCCTCTCCTCTCATGGCCAGAATGCCCTGCTACCAACTTCTGCCCTCATCAGGGCCCCTTAATAGCTTACAAGCCACAGGTAATTACAACATTCCCCAACTGGGCTACCTATATTGAGTCCTTACATAACAGGCCTCCAGGCTCCAACCCCAGTTCAATCCTTCTCTCCCTTTATATAGGGAGTTCCCAGCCCTCCTTCCCAGAGCTAGGCCCCAGCTCAACATCTTTCAGGCTTTAGCTGGGAGGAGCTCAGCCTCTCTCAGCTCTCTGGTTTCCAGTCCCTAACCCTTCTCTTGGGCAGGATCCTTAGCAGGAGCCTCCTGCTCACTACAATTCCTTGCTCACAGACCCCTTGGGCTCAGAGTCTCACCCCTGCAGGAACCATTCACACTCTCTCTGCCACAGCCTACCCTTCCCTCCCTCATGGGAGCCTCCTGCTGCTCTTTATAGGCAGCCACCCTGATCTCTCCCAGGAGTGGATCGTTCTCTCCAGCCCATAATGGGTGAGCCACCCTATTATAGCCTCCAATCCACTTCTACCCCAGGTAGGTTGTTTATGGGGCGTCCAAGGGAACATCTTCAGCATCTCACAGAGCAGAAGAGAAACACCAAGGGCCAACGCTGCTTTCAGCTACAATAGCATAATTCCAGAGTAACACAAAGTCATTGCTCCAGATTTAGATTGCTGTAACTGACAGCAGAGCTGCTTCCAAGCATTTGTTTCCAGCAATATCTGCTCATGAAAATAGGAAAGTTAGTACCTAAAATGTTAGAAATTTAAAAAACAAACAAACAAACAAACCCAAGTCTTGTCCTGGAGAGCTCTCAATGGCCAGGCTCCTGGGTGCTCAGTAAGGCTTCGAGAATGCTCAAAGGTGCCTCCTTGTGCAGCTGAAGAGCAAAGGTGGCTGGGTTGGAGAACGACTGCTGGGGGTGATGGAAATAAAAAAAACTGGGCAACTCTTGGCAGTAAACTAGCCTGACACAGTTGGGGTGTTGCTCTTGTTATTCCTGGGGGGATTCTCAGGGGCTTGTTCTCCCACCTCAGGGTCACTAGGAATTTCAGAATTCACTTTGATCCCCTCTTGTAGGGGGTGAAGTACGTCTTGCTCCCTTCACCAGCTGCTGCAGGGCAGAGTGCACAGCACAATCCTCATGGACAGAACTCTGCAAATCAGCCAGCATGGCTCATCTGAGAGCTGTCTCCTGTTGGCAAAGGGCCTGGCATGAAGTTGACTGGCCAATTAACATCTCAAGTTACTTAGTGCTAAAATAAACTGAGCAAGCCATTCACAGATCAGTACTTAACCTTGCCTAGGTTTTTAGGGAGATTTTTAAGCATCTGAACCCCTGGTAAGTGAAATGGTATCAGCTAGAGTGGATGGAATTTTTAACTAGGCATGAACTGGTGATTGAGGACTAAACATAGACCCAGTGCAAGAGTGCACATCTCTCTGTACCTAACCCCTCCACTCCTTATGCTTCTTCTTCCCTTTTCTCCCCTCTCCTTGTTGAATGCTCAAAATGGGGCATAACCCATGTAGCTCTTTCCTTCCTATGTCCAGCGATGACTTGAAGGAAGCAGTGGAGGCAAAGGCAGAAGGTGCTTACCTTGTTCATAAAGCAGCATGTGGCCCTTAGCCTGGGACATGCTCCTCGGAAGAGCCTGTAAAGAGATTTTGCTCCCTGCTGGATTTAATTATGCATAAGAAGTAACAATATCCGCATCCCACTTCCTGACCCTGTAAACTGCAACCCACGTTTGTTATTCATTACATTCTAGCCAGCTCAGAAATATTTCTTCCCGCCTGCATCAGGCCAAAGCCACTGGCTGGAGCGATGAAGATGGGACAGTGCTCTTTCTTTAAATAAGGAATGCTTGTGTGGAATCAACCAAACATGCGCACATACAGAGGACTGCGATTAATTGTTTTCCATGATCGCTGAAAGTAGGATAAGAAGCAATAGGCTTAATCTACAGTAAGGGAGATTTAGGTTAGGGATTAGGAAAAACTTTCTAACTCTAAGGATAGTTAAGCTGTGGGTCAGGCTTTCAAAGGAGGTTGTGGAATCCCCAGCACGGGAGATTTTTAAGAACAGCTTGGACAAACACCTGTCAGGAATAGTCTAGGTTTACTTGGTCTTGCCTCAGCGCAGGGGACTGGACTTGATGACTTCTCGAGGTCCCTTCCAGTCCCTTCCCTTCCACAGTTCTGTGATTCTATACCTTTCTGCAATGGTTCATGCAGTAACATGCTCCCCACCCCCATCACTCACTCCTCTTTCTCCCTTCCCCCCCACATCTGCGCACACGCTCCTATGGGGGGCTACTGCATCTCCTCTGCAAATTCACTCTCTGGCAGTCTAGCAGTTTGGACCAAACAGGCTGCTTGTTTCTCCCTGCCCCTCCTTCAGCATGGAAAGAAGCCAAGTCCACCAAAGGAAATTGCCACAACCCACCATGCCACTGCTGCAGAAACCTGGAGCAAAGTGGCAGACACTTGAGCTGTTGCAGGATGAGTGGGGTGCAGAAAATGTAGGCACGTGTGTGCACTGCAGCTGGGAGATGGGTGGCATTGTCCTTCCTGCTGATGTGTAATGTGCTAGCACCTGTCCAGAGAAGTGGTGGCATATTGAAAATTAAGCGGGACAAGACACTAGGGAGCACTGGGTCCCCGAGGGATGGACTGCGTGTGACCTAGCTGGGCTTTGCCAGCCCTAATTAAAACATTAGACTAGAAAACCTGCCTTATAGTGATAGATTCAAAGGAGCTACTTAGCTTAACAAAGAGAATGTTAAGGGATGACTTGATTATAGTCCATAAGGACCTTACTGGTAAACAAAGATTTGTTAATGGGCTCTTCAAGCTAGCAGGCAAAGGTCTAACGTGATCCAATGGCTGGAAACTAAAAAGCTACACAAATTCAGACTGGAAATGAGGTGTGTGTTGTTAACAATGAGGGTGGGCGTCACAAGGGAACTCTCTGGCTTGTAGCTGCCTACTGGCTCTGCCTGGTGACTTTCCATGCTGTTGATGTCAGTGAGGGCCTGTTGGTTTGTATCTGATTTTGGTCCTTATCTGTAGGGATTCTGGATAAAGAGCATTTCCTAAAGATCTAAGATAAAATGCACTACTGGCAGACTGACTGTGTGACTTTAAAGTACACAGTGCTTTGCTGAGCTGTCACTCACTAGGCAAACATTTACCTGGCTACATTGGGCCTTTCTCCAGACAGCTGCAACCCAGAACTCTGTGTGACCTGCACTGTTCTCTGTTCTAAATAGATATTGAAAAATAAAAAGGAGGGTGTTGGGGAAGCAGTGGTTATGTCTCCTTCACAATAAATATCTCCTCCTCCCAGCTCCATGAGCAGTCTCTTTGCGAGAGGGCGCCGGGGAACATCCCTCATTGTTGTATGTTGTCTGAACCCATGCTGTCAAATGTCACATAGCATGCAGCCGGCTGTGTAATGGTGCTGCGGGTGTTAGTGAACTGTGTGGTTACACTTAGCTGGTTCCCAGGAGACAACCTGAAATCTCTAATGTTACAAAGGGGCATCTTGCTGATACTGCTAGTTAGGAAGGGGTTTTAATTTTCCAAATTAAAAAAAAACAAACAAAACTCCCTACCACTGAAAGCTTTGACCTCTGAGCTGTGAATCCAATGGTCCTGTGTGATACAGTCTGTACTGACCTCTGGTCAGAGACCTTGGATAAAATTTTCAAGAGCCCCTAAGTGACTTAGAAGCTGAACTCTCATTGAAAGTGAGTGGTATTTAGACTTTTAGTTGTCTGAGTAACTTGAAAATGGAATTTAGCCTCCTAAGTCACTAAGGGGCTCTTGAAAATATTAGTCCTTGTTTTCTTCTGCATTGGTACAGCACTAAGGAGCGAAGATGGCTCAATAAGTATAATAATATTTCCCTACGGACATCCTTCAGCAGCCAGTGTAGCCGTTTCTATGGTAACCATCTTAAATTGTTTGTCCTACAGGACAAACTAGCATATCATGAAATGTACCTCATGAGACTGTCAGTACAGTATGGCACAATGAATGACATGGCGATGTCACTCACAACACACTGTTAGCACCCATGTGAACCTGAGAGGGTGGTTTGCATAATGCAAAGCCAGACCTTAGGGTCTAGGTGTTGAAAAGCAGAATATGAATTTACCCTTTGGGTTATAACACAAAATAATTAGACACCCACTCACCGTGTCACCTCTCCCCTGAAGGGCTCAGTATGAACCTAACTAAATATTCGGACAGCAGCTAGTGCAAACAAAGGGTACGGAGGGGTATTTGGGACAGAGTTGGGGAAACTCCAGAGAACAGTTGTACCCATTGTTATTCTGCTTCACCTACAGCCAGGTAAGTAGGTCAGGCAGTGTGTGCGCATGTGTGTCTCAGTTGTCATTAGTTTCTCCGCTGGCACAAATGCCATCTCTCCAGGCCCAGGAGGAGTTTTGACTTGACTGTTCCTTTCTCTCTCTCAGTAGCTTTTCACAGCCCTCCTGCTAAAGTTAAGAAGGAGCCACAGAGTCCCTGTTCTGACCCAGCACTGTCCTGCAGCCATAAGCAGCCATTTCGGTACCGCAATGGCGAGCAATGCCTTTACGCCAGGTAATGCTGCTTGCATGCAGGAGGGAGGGAAGGGTACCTAAAGGTGAGGGAGTGTTACTGCAACGTGTCCTGTTCAGTCCCTGGGTCTCTTCTGACATGCTAGTGCAAACTGATTGATGGGTTACTTCCCGTTTAACACTGCACCCCCAGCAGCCTCCTCATGTGCTAGTTTATTGTACAGTATCACACCCAAGAAAATCAGTGCCAGGCAGGAGCGGATTTACCATGAAACAAACCATACAGTAGCCCAGGGCCCCCAACAACAGGGGGGCCGCCAAAATGCAGGACAAATACCTGAAAACCAGTCCCCAAGTCCCGGCTGGTGGCGCAGCAGGGCTCAGGCAGGCAGGCTGCCTGCATGCTGTGGCTGGTGGCCCCACACCACTCCTGGAAGTGGCCAGCTGCTGGCATGTCTCTGCGTGCCCCTGGTGGGGGGAGGCAGCTCCACACGCTGCCCCACTAACTCTAAATCTGCCACTGGTGCCAGCCAGTTTACTTGTTCAAATAAAACCCTCCTAATGTAGCAGTGCTCTGCTGTACCCCTGTTCTCAATCCCGGCACAGTCCCCTTGCATCTCCTTATTGATGTCTTGGCTGCCCCTAACGCTTAGAACAATTTCCCTCTTCTTGTCTGCCAAGCACTTTCCCTCTCCTCCTTCATCCCTCCCTTCCCCAGATCCTCCCTGTACTGACCTTCCCACCACTCCTCTGCACCTCTTTGTATTTGCACTGTAAGCGCTTCACCACCCAGGCTTTGTCCTCCCATTCATAAGAACATAAGAACAGCCACTCTGGGTCAGGACAAAGGTCCATCTAGCCCAGTATCCTGTCTTCTGACAGTGGCCAATGCCAGGTGCCCCAGAGGGAATGAGCAGAACAGGTAATCATCAAGTGATCCATCCCCTGTCGCCCATTCCCAGCTTCTGGCAAACAGAGGCTATGGACACCATCCCTTGCCCATCCTGGCTAACAGCTCCATGAACTTATCTAGTTCTTTTTTGAATCCTGTTATAGCCTTGGCCTTCACAACATCCTCTGGCAAAGAGTTCCACAGGTTGACTGTGTGTTGTGTGAAGAAATACTTCCTTTTGTTTGTTTTAAACCTGCTGCCTATTAATTTCATTGGGTGACTCCTCTGTAAAGTGCCATTAGGTTGATCAAGGAGAGTGATCAGTAATAAGAAAGAGGGAACTTTACTCAGAGCGCTGCATTGCCAGGTGACTGCCTGTGGCACGTTCTCCCCAGGTGAATGGAATGGGTCGCTGTCAGGAGATTGTAATATTCCAATATCTGTTTGACTGTCCCAGTGCCTATGACCAAACCAGACAAGTTGGACTCAAGTCCCCAAACCCAGGAACCCCGATACAGTCACCGCTTCAACATTTCCCTAGGCAGGACAGGAGCTTCCTGAGCCCTCGGGGGCCGTCCCAACCCACATCCAGCCGTGGATTCCTCATGGAACACAGGTGAGTGTCCACAGCAGTAGCAAGGTGGTAGACAGCCTCCAACGAAAGGGGCTCCCCGCCCCAAAGCTCCCTTGACATTCTCCCCCCTTCCCCCCATATCTGAATCAAAGTTGTCTCTTTCCAGCAATCATAGACCTTCCCTCTTGTTACCAGCCTGGGTCCCAAGCTGCTGCCCTGCGCCTATGTGGGGGAAGTCTATTGTCTGAAGCCCATTCAGCTCTATAGCCGTAGCTTCTATATGACCTACGGCTATGCAACAGCCCCCGGGAATACCTTGCTAGAACTGTGCATGTGTGTCTCTTTTGATTAAGCTACAACCCTCTAAAATCCCTGTTCCTCCTACCACTGCATACGGGTCTCAAATAGTTTGTGATTAGGGAAAGCAGTCACCACATCAGCTATTTCCCCCCGTTTAGCTCCATCTACCAGCCACCTACGGAGATGTGCCGTTCCTTCCCCTCCTCTCAGGCCATGGGCCGAGACGCTCCAGTTGCCTACCAGCGCCAGATGTCCGAGCCCTGCCTACATTACCATCCGCAGGACTTTAAACAGGAGTACCACGACCCAATGTATGAGCAGGCAAGCCAGCTGGGGGGCAGCAGTGACCACTCGTACCCAGCGGGAGTGGTGATCAAGCAGGAGCAGACTGACTATGCCTATGACTCAGGTAGGGCAGGAGAATTATCCTGACTAAAGCAATACATGCAGGCCAGGTGCTGCTGGGTGTGCTGGCTCCTGGGGAACCTTCTCGCTGGCATTGTCACGGGCTATGGGGCAGCAGCACATAGGTGCTTTGGCTAACAGCCTCCCTCCCCCTGCAAAACCTCCCCTCCCTATTTCCACACCCTGAGGGAGGTTTTCTGAGAGCAGGGAAAGAGCTGTGAGAATGATTCAAGGTTGGAAAACATGCCTTAGACTGAGTGAGAGGCTTCAGAAGCCCAGCTGGTTTAGTTTATCCAAGAGAAGGTGAAGAGGTGACCTGATCCCTGTCTATACGTACCTGCCTAGGGAAGACATTTCTGACAGGAAATGGCTCTTTACTCTAGCAGAAAAACGCAGAACAAGACCCACTAATTGGAAGCTGACATGAGACAAATTCCACCTGGGAAAAAGGCACCCATTTTTATTAGGGTGGGTGATTAACCATTGGAACAATTTACCTAGGGCCATTGTGGATTCTTCATCCATGAAGTCTTTAAATCAACACTGGGTCTCTTTCTAAAAGACAAGCTCCAGTTCAACCAGCATTTAGAGGTTTGATGCAGAAATTACTGGATGAGGTTCTCGGGCCTGTGCTATGCAAGAGGTCAGACTAGATCAGGGGTTCTCAGACTGTGGGTTGCGACCCCATTTTAGACTTGCTGACGCCTGGGACTAAAGCCAAAGCTCGAGCCCCACCACCTGGGACCAAAGCCCAAGCCCTAGGCCGCAGGGCTGAGGTTACAGGCCCCCAGCCTCGGGCTGAAGCCTTTGGGCTTCGGCTTTGTGCCCCTCCTCCCCCACCAGGGGTGGTGGGGCTCCGGCTTTGGCTTTGGGCTCCCCCGGCCTGGGGCAGCAGGGTTTGGGTGGGGCTTAGGCTTCAGTCCCCTCTGCTGAGGTCATGTAGTAATTTTTGTTGCCAGAAGGGAGTCACAGAGCAATGAAGTTTGAGAACCCCTGCACTAGATGATCAGAATGACCCATTCTGGCCTTGAACTCTGTGAATCGATGAATCAGACTTTCCAGGCTGCAGAAAGAGAATCCCTCAGCTGCAGCTGCCCAGTAGGAATTTATGTTGTTAGTGTATTATTTCTATTTTAATATTGCCTAGGGGTTCTGGTCAAAGAGCAGGACCGTATTGTGCTGGGTGCTACATACACACATTGGATGTCCCCAAAGGGAAAGGGGACAGAGCATCTCAGATGGTCTGCGGGAGATTACAGGTCACTAGGCTACTCCCCAAGTCTGTCCTCTACCTTCCCCTGAAGCCTACGATTACATCTCAAAGAGAGGTGTGGCCTCCCTCCCCCCTGTGCCTGAGCACTAATTACAGGAATACTGCCCTGCCAGAGATACTCGTGGCCCTCAGAGCTGGGAAATTAATGAAGGCTAATGCACAGTAATGCATGTTCTTTACTAGCCTGTTATTGACAATCTTAAGTGGTGAAGCAGCCAGAGATGGAGGCCAAGAAGCGTAATCTCTCTGCCTGGCCCTAGTTGGCCTATTACAGAGGACATTCCACAGGCTCTCTGGAGCAAATTCCTTTCTCCCTGAATGATAAAGTGGAGGATTTTTGGAAAGCAGTGACTTTTGAGATGATGATGAGTCTATAATTGCTTAGAAAATGGACTGCTGCCCTGCCAGTTTCCAGTGAAACCTCAGAACTGCTTGGCAGTATTGGCAGGGATGCCATGTCCTGCCTGCTCAGCATCCCAGTGGGTTCTGTGCTGCCCACAACCCTGCAGGGGTGGGACGATCCTGCACTATTGCGATCAATGGCAAAACTCCATCAGCAATGCAGGACTGGGCCCTTATTGAGCCCAGTTTGTAAAGAGTCATGGAAGTGCCTTGGAAAAAAGCTCAAGTCCGATATTCAGTCTTTGATTCATGCCCCACAATCTGCCTGCTAACAATAACAATAAATAATAACTTATGCTTCCTTAAAAAGATCAGAGAATGTTTCCTGGTAGGAGTTCTGACTCCTGCAATCTGCAGAAATGCTCTGGCAGCTGGCCAGGCTGCAATGACCTCCTCTTGATGGATGTGAGAACACTGAGCAGGACTCTTGCTTTCTGGATGTATTTTTAGTCATGTTCTGGTTGGATTCCAAGGGTGAGTCCTCAAAAGAAGGAGCCCTTTTCTCTGGATCCAGACCTGTGTATGGGCAGGGCAGGTCACATCTGGTTTCTCTGCTTCCTTGAAGAGTCCTGGGGGTGCCTTGTTGTCTTCTGACCACTCCCCCAGCAATGCACAATCACTAATCCAGAGTCCCCAGTGAATGAATGAGTAAGTGACAAAAAACAGAGGAGAATGGAACTCTGTGTGTGTTCCTCATACCACAACATATGAACTGCCACTCCTGATCAGACCAGGGGTTCATCTAACCAGGCTTCTCTCTGCAACAGTGCCCAGCACCAGATGCTTTGACAAGCGATGTAAAACACCCTACAATGGACAGTTATGGAATAATCTTCCCCTATCCCCAGGCACTTAGAGGTTGGCTCATGCCCTGAAGAAAAAGTGTTTTAACGCCCCTATAAATTTGTATTTTTAATGTAACTCTGGATAGTCTCATGATTTACATAAATGTCAAATCCCACTCAGCTCTTGGCCTCAAAATATCATGTGGCAGTGAGTTCCAGATGCTAAGTATGCATTGTGTTTAAAAAAACCCAAGAAGGATAGCATCTCAGGAGCTTCATTTGCCCCCTTGTTCTTGTGACAAGGCAGGTGAGGTAATATCTTTTATTGGACCAGCTTCTGTTGGTGAGTGAGGCAAGCTTTCGAGCTACACAGAGCTCATCCTCAGGTCTGGGAAAGGTACTTGGAGTGTCACTCACTTGTTCTGGTGTCATGAGATGGGTCAGAAATGAAACACTTGTTAGTGAAGACCACTAGGGGCTTCAGTGTGGCTCTTGGTTTTGCATAGAAAGTGCTCAGATACTGTGCTGATGGGAGGCTGCTATTACTCCCTATATAACAGGTGTGTCGGCTGGGATCGAGCTTAGTGCATGAGCTAAAAGCCAACTGGTTGTTAGCTAAGGTCTGTAGAGCAGACTCATTTTATCTCTCTCTCTCTCTAAGTGGTCTCGGTGCCACTAGATGGGCCAGAACACCACACCCAGAAGGTGTGTGGGTTACACTAGCTCTTAGGAAGAGTTTTGGCCACCTAGGAGGCAGCAGTGGCCAGAAGGAATAGCAAGTGGGTTCTGCAGAAAGCAGTTTTCTTACCCGGGCCAGTGTGCGCCAGGGGCGCTGGAACAGTTTGTATAGTTGAGGTGCTGAGAGCCATTGAACCAAACTGGAAAGGCTGTATATAATGGAAACCCCTTCAAGGGAGGCAAAGAGTCCTGTGGCACCTTATAGACTAACAGACATATTGGAGCAGAAGCTTTCGTGGTGTTCCAATACGTCGGTTAGTCTATAAGGTGCCACAGGACTCTTTGCCGCTTTCACAGATCCAGACTAACACAGCTACCCCTCTGATACTTGACACTTCAAGGGAGCAGCTGCATCCCTAGTTCCAGCACCTATGGTGTGCACGCTGCAAGCTCCCCTGCATTCTGTTTAGCTCTCTGCAGACTTTGCTGTGTTCAGCCTTGCAGAAGTTGCACAGAAATCCCTTTGTCAACAGCTGCAGAAGGGAGTCCAGTGGCTTGGAACTAGGACAGAGAATGCACTGCGGTCTCTGTAGCACCAGTGACCTTCAAATGCTAGGGGAGCTGGAGCACTCCTCCCCAGTGCCAGGGATTGCATTACATAACCTTGAACCGTGCTCCCGCCCTGCAGCTTGGCACACATTGCTCCTCTCCCTCTGAATGGAGTCAGAGGAATTTCATTCACAAAATGGAGGGCTGGGGAAGGAGCTGAGCTCCCAGTTGGGCTGGCGGTGGTGTCAGCTTTCACCACATGCTTTCTTTTCATAGGCAGCTGACATCAGCCGGTGGCTGGTAACATGAGCTGGTGTGTTGCTGTCTGACTGCTGCCTGGAGCGAGTCAGGGACAATGAGAAACGACTCCCTCGTTTGGAGGTTAAATCGCAAGATAAACCAGCTTTGTTCTGAGAAGCAAATCTTTTCTTTTTACATCTGTGCCACTAACACCAAACTGGAGGATGGGAGCCACTCCCAGCACAGCTGGGCCTGTCTGCTGCGCTAAGCAGAAATTTCTAATCAGCTGGACTTACTATCTTCCTCTTGGCTCTGTCACCCCCACAGCAAGCATCCTGGGGGAAGTCAGTGGTGAAGACCCAGTATCTCAGAGGATGCCAGAGCTGATCACAGCGCTTCAGAAATGTTTATTAATAATCTCCAAAGGGGGCTGCCTGGGAACCCAACCAGTCAGGGACTAAAGTTAGTTTCTCTCAGTGAAAAGCTTATTTTCCAGCAGACTCCTGCCTGAGGTGTGGGCACATGCTGCCGTGATCCATACTAGATTAATCCCCCTTTGAAGAGAGAAGGCTGCTCCTGTTCTCCTGGTGTTTTAATGGCCACTTTGGACTGGTTTTCATGAGCAAAAATAAATTCAATCACATTTCCCACTGGGGTTCTGAATGTATCTCTGTGTCCGCCATGGAGACATACCCCTCACTGAGTGCCTCCACCCAGACATGGGTAAAAATGACCCTGCTTCCAGCAGAATGGCTTTCGTGAAACTAGTTTATGTCTGTAATAATGTACAGTGCAGACTGCAGTCAATTCAGTGTACCCCTGCCTTTAGCATCAGCAGAAGAGCACTGAAGGCAACTGCATTATACAAAAAGGCGTGAGAAACATGAGAAAACTCTTCCAAAGTGTCCAGTTAGTTCCCTCATTCCAGCTGGGGCTGGAAAATTAATGTATAAACTACAGTAACCAGTCATATTGTATGTGCAGTATGGAACCTTTAAAATTGCTGCCCTCTTTCACACCCACCTTGTTTTTACCCTTTCACTTTTTCTAATGCTCATGAGAACTCCCAATCTTTGCATGCAGCTGTCTCAAAGTAACACCAGTAAGACCCCAAGTGCTTGCAACAATATACCTGAAACAGACTGTCCATAGTAGCACTATGCAGCAGGGGCCCTGCAGTCCATAGCTGCACTGTAGCAAAATAAGAACATAGGAATGGTCAGACCAAAGGTCCATCTAGCCCAGTATCCTGTCTTCTGACAGTGGCCAATGCCAGGTGCCCCAGAGGGAATGAACAGAACAGGTTATCATCAAGTGATCCATTCCCTGTTGCTCATTCCAGCTTCTGGCAAACAGAGGATAGGGACACCATCCCTGCCCGTCCTGACTAATAACATCCTCTTCACCTGTAACAATCAGAGTGCAGTCCAGTGTCACGCATAGCTGCCGACTCCGTGGGTGCTCCGGGGCTGGGAGCACCCATGGGGAAAAATTGGTGGGTGCTCTGCACCCACCGGCAGCCAAGCTCCCCACCCCAGCTCACCTTGCCTCCGCCTCCTCCTCTGAGCATGCCGCGTCCCCGCTTCTCCTCCCAGCACTTGCCGCTGCAAAACAGCTGTTCCGCAGCGTAACAAGCTGTGGGAGGGAGGGGGGAGGAGCGGGAACGCGGTGCGCTCAAGGGAGGAGGCCGGCAAGAAGCGGGGCCAGGGCGGGGATTTGGGGAAGCAGTCCAATAGGGGCAGGGAGGGGGCAGAGTTGGAGCGGGGACTTTGGGAAAGGGGTTAGAATGGGGGCAGGGCAGGGATAGAGTCGGGGCAGGGGAGAGAAGTTGGCGCCTATGTAAGGCCTATGCCTAAGTAACGTCACCCTAAACCCTAAATGAAGGAGAAATAGCAAACAAATTTAACCTGTGTTAATATTTCCGCTCTCTCTCTGTCATGGTGGATAAAAACAGTGCTTTGGGTGGTGTCACAATTGCACATTAATTTAATCCATGGCTATTGAAAATGTCGTGAGAGGACAAGCCCTAGAACCAGTCTGAACTGGAGCAAAGACGAGATCTAGAGTCTCAGTTTTCTCCTAGGAGGGCACAAGGCTAGTGGTTGGCCCGGCTGTTTCAGGGCCTGAGGCTGTGATCCCGTATGATGAGCAGGCCGGCTCTGATGGGTGTTGTGCTTGGCAGTGATCTGTGTGTGTTGATCATTCTGTAGATGTTCCTGGCTGTCCTTCCATGTACATGAACGCTGAGGGGTATCAAAGCCATTCAAATACCGAAGGGACATTAGGTAAGAAACCTCCATGGCTCTGTCTCCTCTTCATCTGCTCCTGCAATGGACCTCACTCCAGTGCTGCAGCTTGTCTGTGTTCTCTGATTGCATCTGCTGCTGTCTCTTCCAGGCTATGGCTACAACAAGCAGATGAGGCCATTTGCTGATGATGTCTGTGTCGTCCCAGAGAAGTTTGAAGGTCAGAGAGAAACCTGTGTGTCTTCCAGATCTTGGGGTAGGATGAGGTTACCCCAGGCCCTATGTAGCCATGTGAGCAGGCATAGTCACACTGCCGGCTCTGCTCACTCTATTTGTGACCCTATTCATTCGGAGATGCCGCACCTGGATGTATGAGTCATGGCTGATGTTGTGCTTCCTGGGAGTTTGTTTTCTGAGTTTTCATAGAAGCAGACAGACATTTCAGCAGCTGAGCCCAGATCACTGCAGTTGGTGGTGAATTTCTCCTCCTCTTCACTCCTGTGCAAACTGAAATGTTGTAGGCAAACACTTGAGAGATGCTGATTTCTGCACAGTAGTTGAACCCAGGATCACCCAGCCAGTAGCCCCATTTCCCAGCCTTGTTATTGGTGTTGGGGCCCAGTCCCTCTTGATTACTGTCCCAGCTCTCCACAGGCACCCCCAAACTTTCTCGCCAAGATCACTGCCCTTTCCTAGTGCCAGCTGAGCATGGCACCCCAGGGTCTCTTTACCAACCCAGCTTCAGTTTACAATAGTCCCCATACACCCCTAGAGTCGCTGTGTGGTTGTCAGTGTCACTCTGAAGGCAGAGCGTCTAACATGGGCTCACTCACAGTAATGGAGCTTGGTCCTGATGTGCAGCCTGCCACCCATACAGGTCAGAGTGTGTGTGATTGCCCTGGGATGAGACACAAGCTGAAATCATTCCAATGTGCTTTGCTGCTGCAGGAGTCAAGCCTGAAGATGTAAATGCCTCATGCCAGAAGCCAGGCCCGGCATCTGCCCAGAATCTTGGCACCTGTATATCTCAGCCTCTCTCCTTGTCCCCTTTGGGATTCGCCCACCCCCATTGGGACCCAAGGGCCAGCCCTGCCTTCGTGAACATTAGAGGAGGAGATTACCTAATGGGCTTTGATGCTGGGCATCAGCCAGCTGGGCTGTCTGCACATTAACAGCAGTTCTGAGCCTGGGCCTGAATGAGTCGCTAGTGATTCCTCACTGCCCAGGGATGCGGGAGTCGAGGGAGGTGGGGGCCAGTCTCTGAAGGGGGCAGTGATGCTGGGGGGAAAGCACATTTGGTCTAAAGCTCTATTTCTGCAGAGTTCTCTCAGAAATCAGAGGGCAGCCGGTTCCTTTAGCATCCATCTCTGGAGGATGGGGCTCCACTGGGAGCGGATGCCATGTCCTACTGCATTAGGGTCTTGTTGCATTTACACTGTGAAGTGATCCCTGAACTACAGTAAAACTCTCCCAACTTCTTCCAATTAAACAAAGAGCGAGCAACTCTCTCGACTGGCTTGTCACACGATTCCTGCTGCACTCTGGGCTCTGGCTTTCTGACCAGACTCTCCTCTTAGGTAAACAGCAGGTGAGAAGAGGTTAGTCCTCAGGCATCCCTGTAGTAACCTCTGTACGTGGCCTGGAGCCTGCTTTGTCTTTTGTGGCTTTCCACCGAGAAGCCCTCTCTGCATCTTCCTCCCGTCAGGAGAGGCAGAACTGCTGGAGGGCAAGGGAAGGGACATAGCAAAACCCTTTGTGTTTGTTCTGCTCAGCAGGAGACATCAAGCAGGAAGTGGGCGGGTACCGGGAAGGACCCCCATACCAGCGCCGAGGGTCTCTTCAGCTCTGGCAGTTCCTGGTGGCTTTGCTGGATGATCCCACCAATTCCCACTTCATCGCCTGGACCGGCAGAGGGATGGAGTTCAAACTCATTGAGCCTGAGGAGGTGAAAACTCTTCGGCTTCTATCCATGGAGCAAGAGGGGCCCCTGGGCTGACTTATTGATTCTGCAGATTCCTAAGGGCCAGGGCCTTTGCCACATGTAAAGCCTCCTGCCTGCCAGTTGCCCTAAGGGTCACCACTGGGGCTGGGGTTTTAGAGGAAGAGGCCACAGCAGCTGAGTGCCAAAAATCCCAGCTCTATGATGGCGGCACCCATCATCTGAGCTTCAGCAGGTGAACAGTCTGGGTCAGTGGGTCCCAGATACAGGAGATGGCAGTTTCCCCTCCAATAGCTCCCTCATTAGGATCTCAGAGTTGCTAAAGGGAATTGCAGTTGATGGGTTTCTCAGCTGGTCTCCTCCTTCCAAGGGGTTTTACTCTTGGGCTGTCCCATGTTGGTTCTGTGCCACCTATCTCATGTTCAGTGCCCGATGCTGTCTCTGAGATCCGGGGCAGGAGTGTATCTCATTGATCACAGCATTTTAAATAAAAATCTGGGAGAAACCATGTCCTAATCTGGGGATGGATGGATTCGAACTGCAATTAACAGATATCATTTCTAGTGCCACCATGTTCCAAACAGAGCAATAAACTCTGATAATAGCTGGGAAATGTGTCTGGAACATCCATTAATGTCAGGATCCGATTTATGGCTGTGTTTAGCAGCTGCTCCAGCTAATCCCCCGGCTCTTACGAACATGTGCAGCGCAGATGGGCTGAGTCACTTTGCTGGGTCACTTCACTATTAACATTCATTTACAAGTGTTTTCTCAGCCTCTTTTTTGTATAATAGTGCTCATCGTTCAAGGGTGAAGGTGGTTTCAGATGAAGTGGCCCTTTCCCAGTGCTGACCTGGCTGTGGGCATGTCCCGCCAATATAGAGGCACTGGCTAAAAGTGCCAAGCACTTCGCATGTAGACTGTAGTAACATGTGACCTTTTTATCAGCTACTCAGCACCCAGGATTACCCAGTATTCTCAAACCCCTTACTTTCTGTCGGAATGATGGGGGATTGAGGAAGGGAGTTTGTGGGCCAGTGACAATGTTTGCCTACTGATAGACTTTTCCATCAATACAATTGCCACAGGGGCATTTGCAGGCACACATTCTCTCAGTGATGAAAGGAAGCTTCTGTTTATCAGCCTTGCCCTCCCTGTTCGCTGAAGTGAAATGTGAACGATGCTGTATTTATTAGTTGTATTCCATTGTTTGCCTACTTTAAATTATTATTTATATTACCTTTTGAGCAGCATCCTTCCCTCAGAAGGGAATCACACGGAACATCCCCCAGACAGATAAACACAGGCATTTGTCATGCGCTCCTTTCCTCAGGGCTTACAGACATTAATGCACCCTGGCGTTTTGTCCTGCAGGTGGCCCGGCTGTGGGGTATCCAAAAGAACCGGCCAGCCATGAACTACGACAAGCTGAGCCGGTCCCTTCGCTATTATTATGAGAAGGGCATCATGCAGAAGGTCAGTTTGTGATGGGATCCAAGTTCTATGCTCGTCCTGACACTTGTCTTGCTTGTGATTGGAGGTTTGGCTGGCTTATGGCAAGTTCTGAACCCCCTGACTTCCTGAGGGTCCCTCTTTCCCTGCAACTCTGTCCCTGGCCCACCATTCGCAGAGCAGGAAGCAAAGAAACAAGACCCACTGAGGAAAGGTTGAAGGAGCTGAATCCAGGCATCCTAGGGGAAAGCCGATCAGGGGGCGGGGTCATGCTTTCTCCATGTTCGCCTGCATTGGGGAGCAAGGGAGGGATCCTCTCAACAACAGTCAGGGAGCCTGTCATGGGATTAGTTGGCAAGGGAGTCTCTTGTTATTATTAGTGCTAGTTAGAGTTATAAAAAGGCTAAAGGTAGCACCTATCCATGTGCTCTGGGCACCCTTAACATAGCCTATAAATACAGCGTTAAGTCCAGCAATTGAAGATAACCCACGACAAAGCCTGGTCCTCATCGAATGGTTCTCCGACCCGACAGTCAAAAGTCTCTTTCCCACCCTCCCCATTTCCAGCCCCCTAAGAGAAAAGCTGTGCCTTGCAACGTGCCCCGCCTGCTTATCGGGTTGAGGTGTCACCATCCCTGGAGCTATTTCAGATGGGACTAGGACAGCAGCCACAGAGGATGCTGGACGAAGTGGTGAAAACTCCCTCTCTGACATGGGGACGGTCTAGAGGAGCTCAGCGTCTTTCCTAGCTCTGTGGGGTCCCTCTCATCCCCCACTGAACAACTCACATGCCCATGGCTGCTGTCATTCTCTGGGAGCAGCTAGCTGCATGCCAACTGGGTGGGACAGAGACTGTAGCATTCACCTTGTCTCCTCCCTGCAGGTTGCTGGAGAGCGCTATGTGTACAAGTTTGTGTGTGAGCCTGAAGCCCTTTTCTCCCTGGCCTTCCCTGACAATCAGCGGCCAACCCTGAAAGCAGAGTTTGACCGGCAGATCAGCGAGGAGGATACTGTTCCTCTCTCCCACCTGGACGAGAACACGGCTTACATCCAGGACCTTGGGAGCCTCCCTTCCCAGCCTTACAGCAAGGGCTACCCCTACTAATTCCACCAGGAGCCCGCTGCACAGCCATTGTGTTTGTATCTATGGAGGCGTTTGTTAGTAATCGATCTGCATAGAAGCTTTCCTGGGCCAGCTTGGGCTCCACTAGACTCTTTGAATAGCTGCCTTTGAAACAGGCAGAGGTGATGCAAGCCCATCCTTGGACAGCTCGCCAGCATCTGAGGCTTTGAAAGACATTGGCTGCACCTCATTCACCCAGGATGTGGCCCCAGACTTGGTGCAATGGAACTGGCTCTCTCACCAGTACAGAAACCTCTCCGTGCTGCCAGAGCAGAACAGCAGCAGCATCCAGAGCCAGTGCTGCCTCCAGTCAGTTAAATGTGTGATTGTGTCACATCCCTGCATCGATCCTGTCTCTGGCTTTGACCTCCCGCCGAGCAGGGTGGGGAGGAAATGGGACCCTGTTGGGCTCTCTCCTCTGATTTTACGATTCTATGAAAGCTGTTAATTCCCTCACTTCTCCAGACACACACACTCCTACACAGCTTCCCTCAGACACCCAGCCCACCTACAAGCACTGTTATTACCCCCGCTACTTCTTACGTGCTGGGGACATAAGAAGCAGGGCAGTAAGCAGGGCAGTAGGGAGCTGAAGCAGGGCAGTAGGGAGCTGAAGGCTTCAGCTCACACTTGTTCCATACAAACTGCTTGGCGGGAATGGGGAACATTTCTTCCCTTGGATGCATTTGCTCCTGTCTTGGTGCCTTCTTGCTCAGGATGCTTCATCTCTGGGCTGTTTAGTGTTTGAAGCCTGTTGTCATTCTGGCAACGACAGGAAGGGGACCAGCTGCCACCAGCCAATGCTGGCGTGGTTCTGGTCTGCTTGACAGGAAATGTCACCGAGGGTGAGCCATGGAGCCCCTGGACTCCACTGGCCTGGAGTGTGGCTCTGAGCCAGAGGAACCCTGCAGATAACTGGGAATTTGAGGATAGAGAGCAAAGCCTGAGATGGGGTCCGAGGAAAGGGATGCTGGTGCCCATGGGCTCCAATGCCCAAGCCAGTGGCTGGGCTGCTGATTGCTCCTGACTGAGCAGGGGCTGCCTACAGCAGCCAGACTCTTCAAAACTGAAGAGCTTCCACCAAAAACATCCTCAGCAATTTTGAGAGACCCATTAGCGCTGGTCAGACCTGCTGTCCCTGGGCAAGTGGGTAAACCCTGGAGGTTAGAAAACAATCTCAGCCTCTGGATGTGAGGCATTTGCTTTGCAAAAAAGCCACACTCTCCTTGTTCATCTGATTCTGGCCTTCCCAGAAGGGCACATGCGAGGGGTAAGGGAGGAGTTCATGAGAAGCTGTCAGGGGTCCCAACTGGTTAATGCAGCACGGGCTGCATAACGAGAGATTGTTATGCAATCTCTCAGAGCCTTCTCACTGAGAGGGCCCCTCCCCTGCCCCCACTGTGCTAAGCAGCCCCACCCAGGCACAACCATAGCAGAATCACAAGAGCAGCAGTGCCTGTGTGGTGGAGCTAAGCTCTCCTTGCGCCCTGCTGCTCCTCTGGCTGACTTTCAGGCTCCTGAGGGCAGAAAGCTTTTGGCTCAGCCTCATGTGGCAGTTCGGAGGGAAAGTTTTTTATATTGCTTAAGAGGCTGATTTCCCAGGAACTTCCTCTCTATGCAGCTAGCAGGGATCCTCGCTTCGGCCCCAGGTGCAATGTCTGGAGGGGAAGCTCTCTGTGACCCACAGCGTAGTGGGCATGTTCCATTTACAAAGTGCTCAGCCTGCTCTTCTGCCCCCTTGTGAGAACCTCCCTCCTCCTCTACTGGCCCCACCCCTCCTCTGGCCCTCTGCAGCCCTCGCCCTGCTCACTCCTCCTGTGGGAAGCACACTTTCTCCATTGCCCCGCGAGTGAAGGAGAGGGGGAGCTCTTCCCATCGGCATCACTTATTTTTATTATTTATGAGTGTAAAAAAATACTATAATCAATAAATTGGTCTATATCTTTGGCCGGTGCCCCTTCATTCAGCTCCCTGGCTTCTTCTACCTTCCCTTCTCAGCTTGCTCTGCTTGTCTCACTGGCATCAGCATGCAGCTTTGTATGGACTGATTCAGCCAGACGGGGGATGTGCATTTATTTTCATGTTCAGTGTAGGCCAAGGTACTGTAACTGGCCGGAACCCTGTGGACTAGTGACCTGCTCCTGTGCAATCACTTGCAAAGGGACAGTTCCCACTCAGCAGCCTCCAGTTCCTTGTCCTCCAACCCAAGTCGTGTCTGCCCTGCTGAAGCCCACTCCAGAGGGCGAGACAAGGACAGGAGCAGTGGCAGATCATGGGCTCGCAGTGCGAGCTGGACACGTGCAAGTTTTATGCCAAATATTTGGGGGGATGTTTTTTCTCACTGTGTGTTTAATTTTTGTACCTGGCTAACAGCATTTGCTTTTTATGATTTGCTGTCAACTCTCAATGAGAAACAATGTACATTATAAGACTGCGCTAGCACCAGCTGCCTAAGATAAAGGTGCAAATTCTCCCAATGCTATAAACCACCATTTTGGGTCAGCCCCTGTTTAGATAAAGCCTTTACAAATGACAGTGCTGGGCATTACAAAAATCCCTTCCTACAATCCCAACCCATGCATGATTCACCCTACAGCCCAGCACCGGCTCCAGTCTTACTGGGCCATTGTCAGGGTGCTGAGAGTTGCTTTACCAATATACTAGCTGCAAATGTTTCCATGGGAAATGCTATTTGAGCTGTTCAAGCCTGCCCAGGGCTGGCTGCTGCTGGAAGGAGGATGGGGCAAATACTAGATTTATAAACTTAATATTAAGTGAGAAAATGGAGTGTTTTGTTTTGTTCTCTGCCAGGCTGTGCAGGCAAGAAACCCAGAGTGAATGACTTGCCTTCACACTGGCACCATGCTAGGCTTTCTCTGCATGTTAAACTGCTCCTGTCACAACACCGCATAAGTCCCTGTTTAAAGGGGAAGTCGGTGGTCCAGCAGAGCCTCTCCATTGTAGGAGGGCTGAGAGAGTGCACATGTCCACGCTCAGGAAGAGATTGTGATACCTGGATATGTGGCTTTTTCACTCCTCAGAGGTGGGCTCTGTGACCTCAGGCGTCAGTGAGCACCTTTGGATTTGAGTGCCTGCAAAGTGCATCCCAGCAGGAGTCCTGCCCTGAGGGAGCTGGGCCTCCGTGCTTTGCACAACTGCCTGGGTGGCGGGAAGCAGGTGAGAGGGCAGTGGTGGGCTGGGGAGAAAAATACACCAGGAAGCAATGGGGCAAGAGAAGAAATGTGTTTCGCAGCTTGTCATTTCGGCACAGGACGACTGGAGACGCTGGCTGGGCTTGTGGGGGTCTGGTCATGCAAGGGTGACGCTGGGACTCTCCCTTTAAACTTGGACAGGTAGGGGTTTTAATGTTGTGGTAATGCCCAGAAGAGGGAAGGTGCTTGTCATGACTCCACGCTCGGCAGACTCCCTGAGCCTGTCTGTATTCACCATCCTTGGACCCGAATAAAAGAACCCACTGTGCTTCATCCCACCCTGTCTCCATGTTCTCTGTGTGAGGATGTTAGCAGACGGCTTCTCCCCCTGCCTTGGCTAAGAAGCTCTAGGCCTGGGGGTTTCCCCACAGAAGAAGGATTGTCCAGAGTCCCAAATCCCCCGGTCCGTTTCCATGACCACAGACCTTCTGTCCATCTTCCGCTATAGAGTGCTGGGAAGGAGGGAACCCCGGAGAGTCACAAGCCAGGTGAATTTACTTCTGAGCGGAATCTCTCCTGACCATGGGCCTCTTGACTCTCATCGCAGGCAGGTGCATGGGGTCAGAGGGGTGGAAGCTCGTGTTAAATAGGAGGGATGAAGGGCTAGGAGGGGGGAGCGGGGTGGGTGCTCTGAAGGTGGAGCTGTTGAGACTTAGCACAGGAGGGGGGGCTGACAGCTCTAGGCTGGGAAGGGGGGGCCCCAGCAATGCATCTCTCTCCCCAGGTGTCACTGCTGCTGGCCCCGGCCCCATCACCCCAGTTCCTACCTGACCCCAAGCACCGCGGCAGCCACTCCAGTTCCCACAGGCCCTGCTCTCATTTTCATCTGTCCCCACCCACCTGGCGCATGCATGCAGTTTACAGGGAATGACACACGAGGGTGCACCCCCACAGTATTTCCATTGCAGCAGTGCTAGCCTCCACTTCCGCAGCCTCCGTGCTGGTTCTATCTCCCCCATGCTGGGTGAGAGCCTACCATACTCCTGGATTAAATGCTGACTTTAAGGCTCCTGAGGGTACAGCACAGTGGGGCTGTGAGCTGCGTTGTAATGCACATGTACAGCTGCCTCCCAGCCTGGCCTTCAGCGTTACAGAACGTGAGCGCTGCATGGGATTCTCTGTGCTTAGTAAAGCTTATAAAGGTGCTCCGTGTAAGCAGGGCACTGGGGACTCTAAACTCCAGCTGAGAGGCCAGGGCACCAATGTGCAAGGTGTGGGATCTGCAGAATCACTGGCTGGAAAGTCCACTTGTTTCTGTCCTGGCTCTATAGTGTTTGCAGGGGTGGGGAAATCCCTGCTCTGGAAACTCCTGGTGTGTTCTATGGTCCAGTGGCTCTTGCCTGGAAGGAGCTATAGCTGCTCCTGCTGCAGAAGCCCCGTCCTGGCAGTGAAGCCAGGAGCGGGGTTTGTGGTGTCCCCCGGGGTGTTGCTACAGGATGAAGGAGGAGCAGACTGAAGGCTTTGGGGGACATGGGAAGAAGGAGAGTTCATTATCAGCCCAGCCTGCCTCAGCGTGGCCCTGGGGTCACTGCCGTCCAGCTCAAGTGCTCGTTGTTAGGACAGTACACAATGAAATCAGTAGTTTCCTGCTGCACCTGGAGCCAGGGGAGTAGCCATCTGCCTCTGCAGAGAACATCCCCCACATTCCTCTGCACAGTCCCAGGCTGATAAAGGCTCCTGCCATTGGATCTCAGCTCTGTTATTTTAATTAAAATTGTCTTTCCCTGAGCCCGCTCCATAGCACCACCCTCTTGTTGGAAAGTGTCACTGTGAGCACTAGGGATGAGCATGGGGCCATCTTATGGCTGAGCTCCCAGACCCTAGCTGCAGAGCTGCCCGTATAATAGAACAAGGTGCCATACAGGCAGTAGCAAGCAGGATGACATCACCCAAGTGCACAGCAGAGGTAACAGAGAAAAGCCATCCTGGGAGGATGCCGGAGGCACAGTCATCCCCTCAGCTGAGCTTCAGAAACAGCCTAGGAAATGCTGGATCCAGCCAGCAACTGGCACAGGAGCCATCTCTAAGCCCAGGAATTCTTCCTTGCTGCAACGTTGCCTCCTGCCCCAGGAAGGTCTTGTACATTCCTAAAAATTATTTTCTCTCTTCTAGGAACCAAACCGTGCAGCTGTGAAAAAGGATCTGAGCTAGCCCCCTGTGTTCCCTGGTGTTGCACTTGCTGTCTCGTGAAAATTAAGAACAGTGGTAGCTTGCATTTGTCTAGCGTCTTTCACCCTGCAGGATATGACAGAGGTCTATTAACTCATGAATGGTGTGGAGAAAGTGAATAAGGAACACAAGAACCCCAATGAAATTAACAGGCAGCAGGTTTAAAACAAACAAAGGCAAGTACCTCTTCACACAACATACAGTCAATCTGTGGAACTCATTACCAGGGGATGTTGTGAAGAATATAACTAGGTTCAGAAAAGCACTAGATAAGTTCTTGGAGGATAGGTCCATCAATGGTTATTAGCCAGGATGGTCGGAGATGAAACCCCATGCTCTGGGTGTCCCTAAACTTCTGACTGCGAGAAGCTGGGATTGGCCGACAGGGGCTGGATCACTCAATAATTGCCCTGTTCTGTTCATTCTGTCTGAAGCATCTGACACCAGCCACTGTTGGAAGACAGGATACTGGGCTAGGTGGACCATTGGTCTGGCCCAGCAAGGCCATTCTTATGTTCTTATCCTGAAGTGCTTTGCATACACATTATGCTGCAATTTCTGTGCTAGTGCTCAGCCCAGCCAGCCCCTGTGCAGGGAATTTTGGGGACTAATTCACTTTCAGACAAATTTTAAACCTGTGTCTCTCTTTGGATTTTTCAAGTCACTGCAATAGGATGGACAGACATGGGGGGTGGTTCTGGGAACTGGTGAGATCAGGTTCTCATAACTGAGGAGGAGTGAGCTCTGAAGGACAGAGGTTTATAATCAGCAGATCAGAGCCCTGGCAGTCAATAAATCCACTCTGGGTTTCCAGCTCAGCAAGAGACTGATGGGGCAGGTGACTAGTGAGGGAACAGCTCAAATATTAAAGCCCACATCTTCCATCCCTAACTCTGCACCTGAGAGGCAAGTATTGTTCCTACCAGATAAAACATTTGTCAATTCTGGGCCTGACCTACATAATGGTGCACATGCTAGTTAGTGTATTAACGCAGCAGCAGTTCTTTTGTTACAAAGATCGTTCTAAAGCACAGCAGGGTCTGAACAGAGCGGAGTTTTCTCTTTGACTCCTATGTTACTGTCACTACAGTAGATTTCCTTAAATGTGTTAGCTGCAGTTAATTGCTTGAAAGTGCGTCAAGCTGGCAAAACACACAACCTCCCCCAACCCATTAGAAAAATTCACAATAAAAGTTTTGTTCCTTAATGGGCAGATGGGGAGAAAGGCCATGATCTTCTTTATGGAACCGCCAAAAGTCATGGGTTCTGTCACAGGAATTCTGATCATGACAAAGAGCCAGACAACTGGGTACAGTACATATATTTGTAAAGTTCTCACCATCTTTTCCATTGTTACTGATTATACCTCTTGTTTTAGCCTGGTGAATTATCCACTAGAATGTGACTATGCTACAGGACCAACTGGAAAAAAATTCTCCATGATCATTTCTTTGTGATTTAGTTTTTCCTAATGTGGATTTTCTATTTTCGGAGCAGTTTCTATCGTTGCTCTCGTCCCACAGCTACTCCTGCTGTAGGAATAATACAAAGCCCAGCAGGAAGCATCATAAATCTACTACCCAGAGTCTGATGCAAAGTTCCTTTCTGGTCATACTAAATAATTAACGTAACGTTACAGTCTGTCCCAGATGTGCCCTTAGACTACGCTGTAAGGGAATTAATCCTAATATTAAAGGATGGCGATGCAGAACTGCACTAGCATCAGAGTGCAGGCTACATAAGAAATTGTTGGTAACATAAAAGAATCCTCCTACTCTGAAATATTAATGAATAGAGATACTGAAGGACACATGCAGCAGCAAAATTCCTATTGAAGGTGGAGCCATGAGTGAATAGGAGAGGGTTAGGAGAGGAGGATTATATTATATGTTGCTTTGGTCAGATGCAATCATTTATAGTGCCTTGTCCATTCTGCTTGGGGGTTCTGAAAATGCTTCCTAGCACCATGAGTGAAGCAGCATTTGCAGCACTGTGCAGGCGAGACACACACTGCTGGAAAGGGATTATTGCCTGGCCCCAATCCCCTGACCTGGGTCAGAGTCCCAGAGGCCATGTGACAGGGTGAGTGTTGTCATGAACATATAGCTTCCCCGCTACAGTTATGTGTGTTTCCAAATAATGTCTTCCTGACAGCCCAGCATGTTGCTGCTGAACATTCCCTTCCTCCCACTGGCCTCTGCCAGAGAGCCCAGTTCTGTGGGACGCCCAGCCTCTGCATGCTGACTCAGTGCAAAGCAGCTCACCAGTCTGGAGTGAGCTGGATACTGGCCCATCATTCCATTAATGCTAGTGGAAGGGACTGGAGCATATTAAGCAGACAATCTACCCAAAAGGCACTGGGATCCTGACCTGCAGTAACCCCTTGCTCTCCCAGGCAAGGAAATCCCACTGAACAGGGCAGTAACACTGTAACGTGGACTGAGACTCTGGAGCGAACTACACCTTCACTTGTGACCCGATGATCCCCTCCCAGCCCCACCATGAGATGGGTCAATATCATTCACCCTACATTACCAAGAAGGAAACAGACACCGACAAGGGAAGTGACTTCCGAGAGGAGTCAGTGCCAGAGCGGGACGCAGGAGTTGCATGCTCCCTATTCTGGGGTCAGCCCCGTAGACCACAAATCCCCTCTGCTTCACCATATCCGAACATTGGGATGGGCACTTGGGACAGGGAGCCTGTCCCCTTGGCACATACCCTGCCCCCACTGCAGTGAGAGAGCTGCCACACAGCACACCTAGAAACAAGTCAGTCTACATTCCCTAGGCCACGGCTGGCTGGGTGTCGTGTGTCACTAGGCCAGCCTCACGGGGGGTTATGTGACAATATTGGGATGTTTGAGTCCTTTACAGCTGCATAAAGCCCCTGAGAAGGAGGTTGGCATGAACTTTGCTGATATTCTCAGGAGATTCGTTCTATCAAATGAATCAGCCCTAATGCTACCCATATATTGCCTTCCCCTCTGCACTACAATCACAGTAATATCATAATCCACTACAACACTGAAGACCACTTGATACAATGAATATTGATCTCTGTGTATCTTGATAGCTGGTATACTCGTGGAAGGGCAGAAGGGGAAGTGTCCACCACCATGGTAAATGAGCCAGACAGAATGAAAGAGCAAAGTAGGGACTCAGCAAGGGCAGCAGCCCTGTTGGTCCAAACTCAGCAGCTGTCCCAACCCCATCCAGAAACGTGTCTGCACTGAAGACATAAGAACAACCATACTGGGTCAGACCAATCATCCATCTACCCTAGCATCCTGTTTTCCACCAGTGCCCAGTGCCTGATGCTTCAGAGAGAATTACAGAACAGAGCAATTATTGCATGATCCAGCCTGTCATCCAGTCCCAGCTTCTGGCAGTCCGAAATTTAGGGACACCCAGAGCATGGGGTTGCATCGCGGACCATCTTGGCTAGTAGCCATTGATGGACCTATCCTCCATCAACTTATCTAATTCTTTTTTTAACCTGGTTATACTTTTGGCCTTCACAACATCCCTTGGCAATGAGTTCCACAGGTTGACAGTGTATTGTGTGAAGAAGTACTTCATGTTTGTTATAAGCCTGCTGGTTCGCGTGTTATGTGAAGGCATAAATAACACTTCCTTAGTCACTCTCTTCACACCATTCATGATTTTATAGACCTCTATGACATCCTCCCTTAGCTATCTCTTTTCTAAGATGAACAATCCTTGTTTTTTTAATCTCTCCTCACATGGACGCTGTTCCTTACCCCTAACCATTTTCATGCCCCTTCTTTGTACCTTTTCCAATTCTAATCTATCTTTTTTGAGATGGGGTGACCAGAACTGCATGCAGCATTCAAGATGTGGGCGTACCATGGATTTATATAGTAGCATTATAATATTTTCTGTCTTATCTATCCCTTTCCTAATGGTTCCTAACATTCCATTAGCTTTTTTGACTGTTTCTGCACACCGAGCAGATGTTTTCAGAGAACTATCCATGATGAATCCAAGGTCTCTTTCTTGAGCTGTAACTGCTAACTTAGACCCCCATCATTTTGTATGTATAGCTGGGATTATGTTTTCCAAGTGTGCATTACTTTGCATTTACCAACATTGAATTTTATCTGCCATTTTGTAGCCCAGTCACTCAGTTTTGTGAGATCCCTTTGTAACTCTTCACAGTCAGCTTTGGACTTAACTATCTTGAATAATTTTATATCTGCAAACTTTGCCACCTCACTGTTTACCCCTTTTCCAGGTCATTTATAAATATGTTGAACAGCACTGCTCCCAATTCAGATCCTTGGGGGCCCCTGCTGTTTACCCCTTTCCATCCTGAAAACTGACCATTTATTCCTATCTTTTAACCTGTTACTGATCCATGAGAGGACCTTCCCTCTTATCCCATGACTTCTTACTTTGCTTAAGAGCCTTTCATGCAGGACCCTTGAGAAAGATTTGCCACTACCCTATTTATTGAGCACATAACTGCTGCATCTGTCCCTGAAATTCCCTTCTCCATTATTGCTCACTGATCTGTTATTTCGTGCTGCATGTTTCCACTTTTCTGAATTAGCTTTATGCTCCTTGCAGGTGCTGCCTGCTGTGATTGCACTTTTGCTCTGGTTCTGTGTGATTACATCTGCCTACTTGGAGCTGTCAGCAGTGAGGACTCTCCCATCAGTCTAGGTCACAAACCAGCTTCCAGCAACATCACAGCCCACTGGCTGACTTTCAGTGCTAGAGCCCAGCTGCACCCATTGAACTGCTTCTACCTGCTTGAAAACTCCAACTACCCTGAAGTGACTGATCTAGAACCCATGGAAGGAAGAGCTCTTAGAAGGATGAATGGTTTAGAGAGGGAGACAGGTGTCAGTCATGGAGCTGAGCAAAACGTTGCAGCACCAGGAGCGGAGACTGCAGGAAACTTGCCTGCTTTTGTTACAGATGCTCACACAGGAGCAGAGCAGGTGGTTGGCGTTCACTTTATAGCACTGCATTTAAATCAGGTTTCAGAGTAGCAGCCGTGTTAGTCTGTATTCACAAAAAGAAAAGGAGTACTAGTGGCACCTTAGAGACTAACAAATTTATTTGAGCATAAGCTTTCATGAGCTACAGGGTTTCACTTGCCCATTCCAGCTGCATTTTGCAGTTGGATTTGGAGTTTGTCTGAACCCAAATCTTATGGGCTACACAGGCTCCAACAGATTGGAACCAAAGGATCTCATCACACAAACCACCAAGGCAAAACCTCTGTCAGTCCCCACAGCATAGGGCAAATTCCTTAATCTCTGCTCCCCTTGTGTATGAACACTGAACTCAGCGCTCCCTCTGCTGGACTCAGGGAGAGTCACTGACTAACTAGTGCTGCCTAGGCCCTTGTCGACCAGGAAAGCGGCTGCTTCGCTCCAGCTGTCCCTGACATCATTCCTCACCCTGGCTCTGCTCCTGGCCAGAAAAAATAGATGGGACCGGGGCAGCTCCACCACAGCCTGACTGCTACAAACCGCAGACAAGTAACGCAAACCTTTACGCAAACCTTCCCCACATCCCCCCACCTGTCCGCACACAATGGAAACAAGATCCCTGGCTCCTCAGCTTGTGTCTTTCCCACTATTTATCCTCTCACAGGCTCTACATTTCTGCTTGTTAGTGGGAGAGGATTTGGGAGCTGGCAGCGCCTGGCATCAGGTTTCCCCTTCTGGGATTTGCTTTAAACCTCTGCAGTTTGTGGAAACTCCGCTTACTGGACCTTCTCCAGGGAAATCGTTGGGAAAATAAATTTTTGGGGGGGAGGAAAAGGCCAGAGCCCTAGAACTGACTGACAGTTTTCTGCCACATATTCGCAGGCACAAGTCAGCCCAAGGGAGCACAGAGCTGTACCCTACACTGGTATTTCTATCCCTCTGCCCCTCGTAGGGTGACCAGACAGCAAGTGTGAGAAATCAGGACAGGGGGTGAGGGGCAATAGGAGCCTATACAAGAAAAAGACCCAAAAATCAGGACTGTCCCTATGAAATCAGGACATCTGGTCACCCTAGCCCCTCGCAGCCATCCTCAGCTGGGGTAGGTGCTGCCTCCTTTGTCCTGCTGAATTCGGGGGTTTATCCTGAGCTAGAGAAGCCCCAAACCGGATCCCAGGCTTTAGAAATGCAGCAGCCGCACAGGTTGAGGGGACAAAGGGATTGCCTGGGGCCAGGAGGCTGCAGGGTAAAAAGGCAACCCCCCATCTCTAGATTTACGCTCCCCCTCACTGCATGCACACACCACCCCCACTGACCTACTAGACTGAAGAGACTGAATTTATTGCCTGCCACCAGTCACCTGACTGGGGTCAGAGTTGAAAGGGTCAGCACCCTTGTCATATGATAGGTTAGTGTCACCTGATTGCCCAATTACAAAGACCTACCACCCATCCTGAGCACACAGTGCTCAAAGTTCAAACCAAGCAAAGGCCCAGGCAGGCCTCTCTGGGGGTCAGACTCTGGCCAGAGCCCTGCACATAAAAGGAAGCTTAGAATTTTTTTTCCAACAAAAATGTTATTTCTCTTTCATTCTCCTATAATTAAAAAAACTCAGATAGGAAGTTGCTCAGAACTCCTGTTTTGGGGGAGATATCTGTAGCAAACACCACAGCGGTGAATGCTACAGGACATTCTGCAGGTGGGAAACAAGGGTTGTAACGGAAAGTGTTTTCCATCCTGAGCTATGGTGCTAGCTAGTGGCTGTTCTAATATAACAGTGAGAAACCTGCTCAGCGCCCCGTTCCCTCTGCTGCAGGAACAGATCATTCACAGCACAGCCAGACCTCAGCCTTTCTTGGCAGACTGCATTCTTGAAGGTTGTGCAGCGCATCTGAGCCACAGTCAGGATGCCAGCATTGCTGAATGTCATGATAATTGGTGTTTTTCTGAAAGCTGCAGCTTCCGGAAGCAAGGGAGTGTCTAAGAATCTCAGCTCTCTCTCTTTTTTGTTTTTAAGTAAGTTTCTAGCCTTCATGGTTGTGAAGAAAAGCTTGAAAACATGCAGCAAGTGCAGCCTAAAGGCTCAAAAGCCAGAAGGCAAAGGAAAAGAACCAAACGGGGACTTAAAAAAACCACAACTTCATGATTTTAAGACGTCACTTGATTTTTGAATGCTGGGTCTAGTGCTAAGTGGGATGTGCGGGCTGGGCTGCTTACCTCATGTGTATTTGTGTTGACTCAAGTATCCACTCGATGGAGAGAGAGTGAAGGGTGAGCAGCCGTAGCCCAAAGCTCGTCACAGACTTCTCCACCAGGAGATGGAATCAAATAGGTGCCTTGAATTTATTTTTCCAAACTTGAAGGAAATCAGACAGTGGCTTTATGCCAGGGGTCCTCAAACTGGGGGTCAGGACCCCACAGGGGGTCGTGAGGTTATTACAAGGGGGGTTGTGAGCTGTCAGCCTCCACCCCAAACCTGGCTTTGCCTCCAGCATTTATAATAGTGTTAAATATATTAAAAAGTGTTTTTAATTTATAAGGGGGGGTCACACTCAGAGGCTTGCTATGTGAAATGGGTCACCATACAAAAGTTTGAGAACCACTGCCTTATGCCATTGCTCTCCTTAGAGGGAAACCCTATCACTCGGGCTGGTTTGAGTCATGAGACTTTCTGATCACACCCAGCTAGTAATGGAGGTTGAATCAGTTTTCTGATACGGCTGTGACCAAACACTGTAACACTGTGGTTTGCATCTACACGCTGCCATAGATCACACGCCATTCTAGGGTCTAGCTGCCAGCACTGGAGGCTCTCGTGGTTTCTGATAGCAAAGTTACTCTTTTAAATATTGTTGCCCCCTGTGCTAAAATCATGCCAACCCCAGCCATCTTGGAGGGAACAAACATCCTCTCCAGCACAATTCTATCAGTCCCATATGAGACACAATTTCTGAACAAACCTGCAGCAAGCCCAGTTCTGTCCCCAGGGTATGTGAGTGCCTAAGCTGTGCGAAGTGAGCGTGCATTAAGAGAAGAACATTAGTTAGAACACAGGACTGGGAGTCAGCACCTAGTCTCTCCCGCTGACTCAGAGTGACTTTGGGCAAGTAGCTTCCCCTTGCCTGTGTCCTTGTAGAAGGAAGTAACACTGAACACAGGCAGGATCAGGAAGCATATCTACATTAAACAGGGAGGTGCTGTTTTGAGTGGCATTTTTTGGTGTAGAACTGCACTTTGACTGAACCAACTGCTCACCAACCACAAGCACAGGGTGATTGTTCTGAATTTAAATAAACTAGCGTGCAGGTTTCTTCACCCCAAACCTATGGTCAGACCAGCTACAGGATTTATGTATGCTGCAGAACACACACCTATAAACCACATTTGGGAGATTCAGATACTCAGTTACCATATTCCCAGCTGGCCTGAAAGAACAATACATTCATAAATGAGAAATTCCACCAAACTGCTAATGGGTCAGTATCGTGACCCTCTCTGTAATTGTCACAAAATCTCATGAAAACCGAATTAGGAGAAAACAAAACTCTCATTGTATGGCAGCACACTGCTGTCACAATGGCTCTGGTAACAAGCCCATTAAATAAAGGGAAGGCAGTTGCTATAACAGATGGAATACGTGTGGGGCTGCCTGTAAAAGTCTTATTTATCTTTCTTGGATTAAGGGCAAAAGTTGATTTATTTGGAGAGAGAGAGAGAGAGAGTGTGCGTGTGAGAGAAGTTTGATATTTTTTGTCCAGGATACTTTATGTGACAAGCAGGCTGTATGCAGGCGATACATACAAAGTGGACTGCAGATCTTCGGCATGTGCAGCTGGAGTTTGGACAAGTGCACTGGATGTTTTGTGTCCCCATAAAGATTCACAGCTGTACTCAACAGAATCGGAGGGGAGCAGGCAGGGGCTTCTTGTACTTGTGGGTAGGACAGCATCACACCAACCTCTGGGAAACAAGTGGGAGTGACCTTACCTGAAGCTAGTTACTGCACCTTGCATCAGCGTGCTCCAAAAGTAACACTCCCAGCTTCTAGAAGTGGAAAGTCCACAGAGAGACTTTGACGTGAGCTGGGCCAGAGAGGCTGCAAGCTCCTCTTTGTCAGAGCCCAAAGCTCCTGAAAAGAGCAGAGTGTTTCAGATTGCAGCTTCTTGGATTTCAACCGAGAGGCCTTTTGAACAAAGCAGCTGCTACCAGGACACATGATGCTATAGCCAGGTAGCAGAAGGCAGGGCAGGACTGCCCTTTGCCTACCCAGATCCCGAGCACTGTCTGATGGCAGCCTGCCCACTGCCTATGGTAGCAGCACTGGTTATACACTTTTGATCGCTGGGTTCCTAGATCTGCATCCCTGGTTCTCCCTGTGTTTAACTGTAACTTGCCTTCTGCCACCAGCTATAAAGTTAACAAGGATGCTTTGGCAGCCATTTCCCTGCTTAATTACAGCTTATGGCTTTGTGCAAGCACTTCATCCAACTGCAACAGGAAGCAGAGAGCCACCCCAGCCTGAGGGCATACTGTTCTCTCCCCCCAACCCCCACGTGCGAGCCTGCTGCTGCTGCTGCCAGGGAGGAGAAGCTAGAGCCAGCACACCCCATTACATCATGTTCATGAAAAGATCTCAGCTATCATACCCGGCACCATAACCAGGGCTGCAGAAGTGTAAGGAGGTGGGTCATTTCTATGACTCTGATCCCCAGTAGTGGAGAGGGATGGATGAGGAGGCTGTGTGTATGGCTGTACGTACACTGCTCTGGGTCAAGAGTTCTCTCAGGCCTGTCTATGTGGGAAAGTTTTTATCAGTTATACCGGTTTAACCCCCTCTGTTGACATGCTTATGCTAGTGGAAAAGTGGCTTTTTTGGTTTAAACACCTTCCTAAATGGATATAAGCAAATGCCACTCTGATACCAGAATCCAAGTGCCTACAGACTGGGGCTTATATTTGTATAACTATTTTGGTTTAAATTCACATTTTACCTTATATTGGTATAACCTTCCAACATAGACAAATCCTCAGACCCTCTGTCACCTTCATTTTCCCAGAGTTTAGTTACGTGCACACTACTGAAATATTCTTTAGACTAACTGCAGATGGACCTCCTAGAGGAATCACTGAGTGAAATTCTAGGGCCTGTGTTATACTTGAGGATAAACTAGATGCTCATAGTGATCCTTTCTAGCCTCAGAATCTAAAAATATCAATGAACAGTTGCTTAATGTTAGACTAGAAACCTTTGCAATGACTGTGCTTCCTTCTGGCTCCAATTCCATGGGTACAGTGACTGAGGTAACCGCTTTCTAGCATCTGCCAGTGGATACATCCGAGAACTTGATGCTCTGAGTTGTTCCAAGCAGGACAGGTCTATAAAGCCTATTGCAAAGGGTTGTGTGTAACCAACATGCCTGTTTCATAGTTCAGTTCTAGAAGGTATGTGTGCGCTTTCTTTTGATTCCCCTACCAAAGAAGGGCCAAGCTGCCAAGCCAGCCAAGGAAACAGAAAATGCTGTTCCAAACAGGGAGAAAAATAAAAAAGTTGGAATGAAGAGACCTTGCCTCAAAGCCCCACTGCTGTCTGACCTGAGCCCTCAGTTAATATATCCCATATCTTCCACCGGCTTTTTAAAAATGTGGTTCAAACACAAAGTTTCACTGGTAACAGGTACAGCAGCACAAAGAGGTTTTACCAGGTTGGAAGCCATTCTGTTACCACTAAAGGACAAACCCCTCGTGCTTATTTGATGCTGAAACAGTTTCCTGTTTCAGAAGTTTATTTTAATAATAATTTTCTTTGTGAAGGCTTCTAAGGAACTTAGGCCATTTGTACAACATATTAAAAACAATATCTATGCCATCCCTCTCACTGCCCTCTTTACAGACAGATGCAGATTTCAGGTGTAGCCAATTTTCAGTGAGCAAGCACCGTGGTGTCTTGTAGCTCACAGAGTCAGGTATAAATCAAACCAGTCAGCTCTTCCGTGCACTTTTCACCAGTCACTTCGTAAATACACCAACTTGAGAAAAGTTACAAAGTTTGGGTCTCTCTAGTTCTGGAGCCAGATAGCTATTTCCAGCTTTGAAAAGGCAGGTCTGAGCACCGGCATTACCATAACAAAAAGAAAATAAAGCAAGTTTATGTACAGCTTCAGTCATTCGGGAATTACATTTTCATAACAACTGTTCTAGCAGGTCTCTGCTGAAATGCACCTTTAGACCTAAGAAAATATTCTATAAAAAAAAGCCAGTTGTGATGTCACCTAATGTTGTCAGAGGAAACAAAGCACATGACACACTGTGTAGAAAATCTCTCTCTGGGACATCTGTAACCATTTAAGTTCACAGACTGAGCTGCGCTGCAGAGTGGATGTGGTTAATTAACATGTGATATTCTAGTTTTCAGTGCATAGGAGATGCTGATGACGGATAAGACCACCAGTCTGACCTGTGCCATTGTCCAAGTATAACACACACTCGGGTTGGGTTTCAGGGGATCTCTTCCACCTTATTCCAAACCACAGACTCTAAATCTCTCTCCACAGCTGGCTGCAGGAGTTTTTGATTTCAAGTAAGAGACAAATAGTTACAGCAAGTAAGAAAATGGAAAAGTTAAAGCTGACCACAAGTGGTGAAGCCTGCCAAAGAAAATCGGTCATTGTCCAAGAGCAGTGACAGGAGTGTTGGCCGAAATCAATCCCTCTTCAGAGTGGCTAGAAACTCAGGCCATTCTAGCATCTGAAGATCCAGAAGTTGACAAACAATTGGTTTTTAGATCATTGCCTCATTTGTTGATTAGTGCCTAGATTTCTAAGCCTTTAGATTTTCAAACGGTTGGAAGTAGGAGGAAGTGATACAACACACCTGAGTGAGCGTGGACATGAGAAGTGACCTGCTAACTGTAGCAGTTCCAAGGGCAGAGGACATGAATCAGTGATATTGTCCAGTTCTTTTGGCCCATAATGAAGATATTTACAAAGTGAATAGGAAATAAGTTAAAGCCTGAATCAGTCTGGATTTCAGCTGCAACTGGATTTGGGTTCAACTGCATGTGTCCTGAAAAGGGGATTTTAAAACAGCGCAGAATCTCAGCCGCCAGGAACACTTCGCCAATAGCAACCCATGCCAGAGCCAGGCTCATCGCCTCCTGAATGCACGAGAGATCCTCCAGGCATTGGGCTCCTCATAGCGATTGTACAGGGGCTCAAGCCGCTGCTGCTTCTTCTGTTTGCTCAGTTTGGTTGGATCAGAGACTTTGAAGAAGGCTGGTGCAAATTCCACCAGCCAGCGTGGGTCAATGGTGGTCACTTCGCGCATATACTCCTTGGTGGTCAGCACCAGCTCGTGATAGACCACCCTGTAGAGAGAGAAGACAGCAATATTAATGCTTGCAGAAGGGGAAATTAATGGTTCTTAACAATGAGAAGGTCCTTGGGGCTGAAGACTCATCTCATGTCAGGGGTGCTTGAGACCTGTCCCCCTTGGTCCAGTTCTCTAACTCTCCTTCCCCCTTCATCACCACCTCCAGGCTCACCAGACCCAAAAAGAGCCACCCCCAGCAGAAAGCCTCTCTCATGCATCTCCCGCATTCTGCAGCATGGAGCTGCTTGGTTTAATGTCAGGATCCCCCTCTTGCTGACTTATGCTGCTGCATTGAACTCCATAGCTGGAGGAGAGGCACAACAGGACAGCTGGAGGCAGGACTCCAGACTGCCTTGCTTTGCAGTGATTGTAGCACCTCATATGTCCTGTACACGTCTGCTCAGGAGCTGAGAACAGACCACAGTCTGTCTCTTTGCTCTCTATTCTCGTTCCATGCCCATCACGGAAGTATTGGAGCATTCACAGATTTTGGTCTGTATTTTATGTATAACCCATGCTGAGGACTTTCTAGCTGTAGAATTGAGAATTAAACTTAGAATGAAGAGCCCCTGTTTTCCTACCATTCTGGCTGCCTGTTGAAGAGGGCACTGGATGGGTGAATATAGACCACCTGCTGGTCAATGAGAGTCCGGTACCCCTCCTGGGGGTCCTTCTTTGCTGCATTTCGGAAGAAACCGCTGCAGATGGCCTTCTGGACTCGCACTGTTGCCTTCCCGCATGACACCACATCCAGCTTGTGTCTGCCAGAAGAGAGTCATAAAGAAAGAATTTAGTGGGCCCCCGTGTTTGGTGTGCAAAGCACAGACACCATAACACCCAAACAGCAAGCACCAATCAGCTGCTGCTAAAGGACAAGAATGCTTTTAAAAAAAAAAGGCAGAACCAGTTCCTGCCCTCTGCTGGATTTGCTCACCTGTCCATAATGCCCAGCATTTGTTTACGGATGTCCTGTGCCCTGCGCAAGGACCGGGCCTGGATAAAATTCTCATAGCACCAGGGATTCGAGAACTTATTATTCTTCCAGGAATTGTAGACAGCCAGCAGGGTGAGATGGTCCCCTTCTGTCTGGTGGAACTTGGCTTTCTTCTGGTCAGCAAGTGCTTGTTTATCCTAACACATAAAACACGTTTCCATCACATGTGTGTTTTAGAGAAAGTATCATGTACCCCTGGCAACGGGGCACTGGTTCTTCTTTATGCCCAAATACTGCATGTTCTTATGTGCTACTAAATGGACAGCCCCATGTTTAACCAGTGCAAGGCTGAGATGCATACACAGCATACTCGCTTTTTTTGTAAAGGATTAAATACAAAGCACTGCAGATCAGACTCAGCCCTGCAGGTCAATGGGAGGTCCCTCGCCCACACCAGGGCTGAACTGGACCCCTACGATTAAGGCATTACCATTATGACACAATGTTAAACTTGAAAAAGACAAGCACAGCTCCTACCTGAAAACACAGACATGCTGCAGACTCCTCCTCTCCTCTCTCACAAGAGGGGAGGGCTAGAGCAGAGAACCTGCAACACTGGGTCTTTCCTGAGGCACCCTTCTCTTTCCTCACCCTAACTATTCTTGAAATGATACTACAGGACATATGGCTCACTTACGCTGTCGGCTGCACTGTGTTATATGCATAGAACTAGTCAAATTTTTGTTGCTTAGAAATCGGACATTCAATGACAGAGTGTATGTCTATACTATGGAGACTATATGACAATCCTGTCAGCATAGCTATGCCAGCACAGCCCCCCTACACAAACAGACAGAGTTTTTCTGTACGTTTTGGAAAACCGCCTCCCTGAATGATATTAGCTACGTTCACAGAAACACTCTCTCTATCTCTCCACATAGCTGCGTCTTCACTTGAGGTTTTGTTGGCATAACTATGTCAGTCGGGGGTATGGTTTTTCCACACCCCTGACTGATGTAGCTATGCCAATATAACTTTTCAGTGTAGACCAGGCCTAATCAATAGGCTCTGCAGAGAGGTCCATGTTTCTCAATTCCATGGAAGTAGCCTTGGGATATCAATCAAACACTGAGGTCATTGAATCAGACAGCAATAGGCCATTATAATGAAGAAATAACAGATCCAAAAGGAATCTGATACGGAGCAGCCATGTCACCACCACAGCCTGCAGACCAGAGGTGCAAGAAGAAGGTCAGCGCAGGAGGGGCTTATGATGTGTAACTTCATTCTGAAACCATTTCTGTTTCTCTGGGAGGGGAACAGGGTTCCTCCAGCCACCCTACAAGAATGGCTCCGAATTCCAAAGCAGGAGATGGCAGGTTCTAATGTTGTGTTTCATTTACTGTTGAGAAGAGAAGAAAAAAGCAAAGCCTCCAACTTTCACTTCCCCGAGGGCGAAGTGGCATCAAACATCCACAGCTAGGGGGCATGTAACAAAGAGGTGAATTAGCTGTGCAATATGTGATCCAATGAACCCTTTAATTATAGTCTTGTCTGGGGGAGTATACACGTACCATTACACCAAATGCATTCAATAACCACCACCAGATTCCTGCTTCCCACCATGCAACCAGGGCTGGACACTACGGCACATAGGCCTGAATTCCTTACCTTTGGTCTGTAGAACACATTCTGTACAGACAGCATAGAGACTATAGTTAACATTTCTTCACTGCATCCCAAATGTACAGACATGATCAACATCTTACATAACATGGGCTCCAAGGGGAACTCTGCCATCTGCAGGAATAAAGGACAACAACATATATTTTCAGTGGTGCTGAAGCAAGGCTTTAAGAGGTCTCACAAGATCAGAAAATAGGCCAGACTCATTTCACTTGGAGGTAACTACACCTTAATGGGAGAGAAGACGATGCCATTGAGTGTTTCCCTACCACGACACTGCCCACTACCTAGGGGAGGTTTATTCGGCACAGAACAGATGACCACTGCCATCTACATGATCAGAGCAGCCCAACACTTACAGGGGATTTTTAGACACGTGTAAAATGGAACTCACTTACAAGAGAAAATGGCACTACTCCACTGGGAAGCAGAAAAGGCAATATTATTTACTACTTGTCTGCAAAGGCCAACTGCTAGTGGGGAAGTGTGGCTTTGGGTTGACTAACAATGCACAAGAGCACAGAGAGAAAGCACTGACAGTGGCAATTACCCCTATGGATAGCTACACCCAGGCCAGCCTGAGAACACAATACAACCAATGTTCAGAGGCACGATATTTAACCTACTCTGCGCCCAAGTCGAGTGAGCAGCCCCTCATCGTCCAGGGCTCCCAAGGTGTAGAGCTGTTCCATGGCAGTGATTAGCGTTTCCATCGGGGGAGCATCCATAAAATCAAAGGACAGCAAGTCGTTGATCCCCATAGCCTGAAATAGAGTGAAAATCTGAGGGTAAGAGACACCAGGAAAGAAACTGGAAACCAGGCTCCATAAGTAGATACATCTCCGAGAGCATCAAAAAATGAGTCAAAAGCCAAAACCAAGAGTTCATCAGTGCTGCTTAGACCTTGTGCCCAGGGTTCATGCCTTATCTCCAGTGTAATCACAAATCCCAGTGGGCACATGATTCCATCCCTTGGGACAAAAACCAAAACAGGAAAAAGTTCTAGTAAAGGTGCAATAGTGAACAATCCTGCACTAACGCCAGGGAGATGTGTGGTGACCTAATAGTTCTATTCCATCTGTAACATCTATGACTCTCACATCTTGAACAGTTACTTAGCCAACTGCAGTTCTCAGAGGGTACAGTCTTCTATAGATCTTCATATACATATATTTGAAAAAGATACAACTACCACTACCCCAGAAAGAGAAGTCCTCACCTATGAGGTGATGGCCTGAGAAACGTATGTGTATTTTATAAAGGGTTTTGTTTGTTTTTTTTATAACAGGGCATGGAAACGTATGATTCCACTAAGACTCCTGGGGCTTTCCATTTCTAGAACTTGCAATGAAATATGGCTTTCAGGTTGTGTGTAAAGAATGGTTTTTCTGGGACTGATATCTGTAAAGCTAAGTCTGAGTCTAAGTTATAACCCCCTGGGAGAAAGAACTGGAGAGTGAGCTATAGCTCTGCCAATGGTACAGTGTTCCTTCCTATCCATTTGCATTTAGTAAAAGGGTGGAAATTACAATCACATTGGCCTGTATTTCAGCAAAATAATGAGACACTAATTCCTACCTTAAGGGAGAGCACTGTGCTGGCCAAGTTTGTTCTCTGGATTTCAGGCACGTTGGTGGTTAGCATTTCATCTCGGTAAGCGCGCTCCGTGTAGAGTCTGTAACACTTTCCTGGCCCTGTTCTTCCAGCTCTTCCTGCTCGCTGCTTTGCCTGCGCCTGAAGGATTTCAGAGGGAACACAACATCTCAGAGGCAAGTATGCATTATCCAGGACAATGGTTCAGTCAAGAGACTAAGTGAGAGAGGAATGAAGGGTTAGTTGTCTGCAGTTCTGTTAACATTATTACGGGGCTCCTAACGCAATGCAAGGAGACATGATGCGCTAAACATAGTCTGAGTGTGATGCAAGGCATTGTGTGGGGAAAGTGGTATTTCTTTCTCACCTTGTTTCCATAAAATTTCCTCTAAGCCACAGATTTACTTCCCTTACATTATCAAACATATGCTGTGTACCTGGGAAATTGGTGTAACCACCAGCTGATCAATTCCAGTCTTGGAGTTATACACTTTCTGCTTCACAAACCCAGGATCTACCACATAATAGATTCCATCAATAGTCAGGGAGGTCTCAGCAATGTTGGTAGCAATGACAACCTGTAAGCAAGAGTACAGTCTGATTCAGATACTATCTCTGCTTGCCAACCAGACAGAAACAGAACTAAGCTAAATGAGCGTTGCTCTGTTTATACAAACCATTCAATATGGTATAATCAGACTATTGCTGACACAACTGCTATGATTTAAAATTATTGATTATTCTCCTGCCAATATGTGTGAGCAGAGTTCTCCTTTCACCCACAAAAATGGCCAGATTTTAAACATTTGCACCCTGTTTTAAGCTTTAGGGCAGTATGTGATGCGAACACAGTGGAACTCATTGATAAAAACAAGGAAAAGGTTACCAATTTCTGCTCAAATAATTTTATGTGATCCGTAAAAAGTATTTTTTTGCCTGGCTCTGCAACATAGCCCTTATGAGACAAGAAACCACCACAGAACGTGCTTCAAGACAATTACTGCCATCCTCTGGGAGCTGCTTCTATACACACCTTTCAGAAACTCCGATTTCCACAGAGGACAACAACGACCTTGAAAGGTAGCATCTAGAGAATCTTTCTGCTGTATCAATGTTATTTATAAAGCAATCCTGAGCAAAAGGGTTTGGGTTAAAATAAAACAGAAGAATACTTAAATGCCAAAAAATGAATGGAGAATTGGCCAAGAAAAGTTCTGTGAGTTAAGCCACATAAGAGCTGCTGTTTCAAAGCTACAGAGCATAGTCTGTAATTACTCTCCTCCCCAACCCATAGCAAATAAGATTCTGAATGGAATGAACAGTGTAACAAGTCCCACTATTAAGTGTTTCATCAGAGGGGGAAGCCGCCCTTTGCCTGGGATTACCTTCCTGCTGCCTGGTGGGGCTGGGTCAAAGATCCTGGTTTGCATCTCGCTAGGTAAAGCTGAATACACGGGAAGGATAATTAACTCTGGCACGTCGGGTCCTAGAGATTTCATTCTCTCATAAAGGATCTCGCAAGCTGTATCAATCTCCTCCTGACCCGTCAGGAACACTAGGATGTCACCTACAAAAGGGAACGTGTCCACAGAATTAATCCTGCTCCACACAACTTCTGTCTAACCACTCCCTTTGCTTCCTTCTTCCCCTCTTCTCTTCCATGTAGAAAGATCTCCCGTTCAAATGTGCTCCTTATCAAGCCATATGACCCCATGACACAGGACCCTGCCACCACCAAATTTTATCACACTTACCTGGTGGCTCCGTCAAATGGATCTGCATCACTGTGATCAGACTGGCATCCAGATAATCAGTCTCTGGTTCTTTTGTGTACAGAATTTCCACAGGGTATGTTCTGCCAGGAATTGTGAAGATTGGAGCTTCATAGAAATACTGGGAGAATTTCACAGCATCTAATGTTGCCGAAGTTACAATCAGCTTCATATCCTGACGTTTCTGCACTGTCTGTAGCAGGAGAGAACGTTCCCATACCACGTTAATAGTGACAAGGGCAATAAATAAGGGCTTCAACAAGCCCCTTCACTCAGTTACATTTTATTCCAGGTAACAAGAGGCTTCAATCACCTCAGGGGCTTTGGTGGATTCACAGAATCATCTAAATGCAAAGGAGGATACACTGTCCTTCTCAGAGAGGCAAAAGGCCAGAATCTCATGCAATTTAAAGCTAAGGCCATATTTAAAATACTTTTCTCTTTTTCCTAGTTAAGGGAACTCCCAGCACAGAGACCTTTTGTGAGAGGCAGACTGGGTTAAGTGAGACTGTTTCCTTATTCTGAGAGAGTTGCTTATTCATCCCCAGAAATGTTCTGAATTAAATGACCTTCATCTGTTGCCAAAACTCCATTTAATTTACAGTCAGAGCTAAGACCAGGTGAACTACTCCTGTAAAGGTACAGTCACCTTCAACCATAGCTCAGTTCTCACAACTGACCGTTTTAAGACATGAGGGTCTCAAAAGGCAGACATGCCTGTCTTCCTCCTGCGTTCCCTCCCGATATAACCTGCGGAGAGACCAGGGTCCAAACATAACATTACCTTTTTCAGAAGCCCAAAGAGCACATCAGTGTGAATGGTCCTCTCATGAGCCTCATCCAGCATGATGATGGCATACTGGGTCAGGTCCGGGTCAATCAGGCACTCCCGCAGTAACATACCATCCGTCATGTACTTGATGACGGTCTCGGGGCTAGTGCAGTCTTCAAATCGAATCGTGTAGCCAACCTACCAAACAAGAGATGGAAGCAGAACAATGGGTTTGAATGAGTAATTACGTCTCCACCCCTTACACTAAACAAACTGAATTGATGAAACAAAATTGTTGGCAATGATAATCCCAGGTTGAGTTATTCTGCCCCTCAATTCAAACTTGCCATAGAGCATAGGTCAGTTATCCCATTACTGATTTTTCTCCACTTTTCATCGTGTTTATGCAGCTGCCTCCTCCAACACAGAACTTTACCTCCTGTCCCAAACAGCAACCAAACTCCTCAGACACTCTCTTGGCAACAGACATTGCAGCCACTCTGCGAGGCTGGGTGCACCCAATCTTTCCTCTTGACGTGTAACCTGCCTCAGCCAGGTATTGGGTGATCTGCGTTGTTTTCCCAGAGCCTGTCTCACCAATAACAATCAGGATCTGATTGTCATGAACTGCCTGAAAGAGGACATGTTAGAAAGTGCTTGTTAGGATTTTTTTTTTTTTAAATACAGTCAGTCTAAGACTAGATGTAGCCCCCGAGTGCCCTCACTCATGCTGGCTCAGACAAAGTGTTCTAGCCTAGGTCTTGCTAACCAGCAAGCCAGTAAATCTTTAACCACTCAGATGACTCACACTGCCATAAAGACTTGTGTCATTTGGGATCTTAGCTCCAATATTGGCCCTACTGCTTTAAGAAGTACCTGCAGTTTTATAAAGCTTTATAGAGAAAAATTATGATTTTAAAATACAATTTCATTCTTAAAACTCTCAAGTGGCTACTAACTTGTCAATAAACAGACCCAGTAACATTCATATTAATCCTTCCCACTCCAAGGAGAAGGCGGTTCCTGCATGGGACTTACCTGAATCAGCTGCTCCTTTAATCTGAAGATTGGGAGACTCTCCCTCTGCTCAATGATGGAAAGTTGGGTTTTTTTACCATAGGAGGCTTTGTTGCCACCGAATGCATGTTTCTTCCACTCTGGGATATCATTGGGCATCATTCCAATACCCCGCATGTTGGCAGCTATTTGTCTCCCATCCACTAAGAAAAAAAAAAAAAAAGAGAGAGAATTTAGTTATCGCACTTCAGTTCACATGGCACAAATGCAGTAATGAGCTAGATACAGTAAAAAGGCATTTTACAGATAACACTACAATCTGCCTGTTTAGAACTCGAGTGAGCTGTTCTGGCATATTGATTGTGATTTTGGGCCTACTACGATTTTTGCCATAGTTCCATCTGTGCATCACTTGGTAATATACTCAGTCCACTCTCCCATCACACTTTGACTAGAAGACTAAACATATAAGCTAGGCTCAAGATGAAAAAAGTCTTAAGTGAAGTGGCCACATACATAGACACCAAGATACTCTCCTGGAATGGTTCAGCTCCCACAACGAACGGCACAGTAGATACTTAAACAAAGACAAGTCAGAACACACCGTCAGGAAGAGGATCCACCCAGTGTGTATTAAGTCCCATGGGGATAGAGTCCATCTCTGCTTCCCTTTGAGCTTGTTTGAGTTCTCGCCTTTCTTTGGCTAAAGCACTTTGCATCATTGCGGCCTGGGACAAGGAGCCATCAGGATTCTGAAGAACAAAAAACAACATACAATTACAAGCACTATCCAGTCCTGGAGCCTTTACTACCCTCTCCTCTGTACACCTTTCTTACAGTCCAGCCCATCTGTCCTCAAGCTTGAAGGCAATCTCTTTCCCACAGCTACTTCAAAGCTACTTTTAAAACTTTTATTATTTCACAAATGCAGAAATATTTTTGATGGCTAGATTTCCAGGATGCAGGTGGCTGTGACTGTAAAATAGCAGACTCCCTTCATAGTCCAATCAAGGATGAGCTTACTGGTACTGAGGTGAGAAGGATAGTTTCCTGGCTATCCACACCTCATCAAAAACAAGAGGATGAGTGGGGCAGAACACCACTTGGTTCTACCTCTTTTTCTGTTAAATGTAGGCCACATGTTAACCTTGCATTTCTATTCCATGATCTCACCTCACTGTTACCAATGAAATTAAAACCCAACTATGTATAATAAAAGAAAGATCTCCAGCCCAGCGCTCCTGATTTTCTGGGCTATGGATACCAAGATTCCACTCATTATTGCTAATTCCAGAGCATTTACATAAAACCAGCATGCAAGTTTTCAATCATTAGTCTGAAATCTCTTACCTTCACTATTTTAATGGGACTCATATCCATGCTTTGCTTGGTATGCCCTCGCAGGAACGGTGGCTCTTCTTCAACCAGCTCAATCTCAAGGTCCTCATCTAAAACACACAAATAATTCAGGTTTAACAAGGAGACAGATGCAGCTTTTTTTCAAACAAACTTCCACCGCAGGAAAAGGAAGCTACATTGCTGAAGTGTTTTCTGTGCATCCTGTTTACTGTATAATTACATATTCTACAAAGGTAAAAATGTCACAGGCAAGGAGAGAGCTCCCGGCCAAAGGCAACCAGCACTTCATTAACCAAAGGGAACCAGCACACCTGCCAGCTCCAGGTGTTTAGAGCTATTGCTAACTCAAACTCCTTACACTTGCTTGCATCAGAAGCTCCTTTTTGCATAGATCACATACACAGAAAGGAATCTATTATACCCACAGTGAAACTACCAGACAATATTACCTTCTTCATCATCAACTTTGGGGAGGATCCCAGTCTCCTCATCAAAGTCAGGAAACTCTTCTTTGGAGAGCACGTTAGCAGCAATCATCTGGGAAAGGAATGGAGAGGGGAGGATTAGTTCCCACATGTGAACATCATTCAAGGGTAGACTGGCCCATTTAAGATTCTACAGCTCTCTGGGATGAAAGGAGGGTTCACTTTGCAAAGAGATAGGAAGTGTAAGTTCTCCCAGGACATTGTGGCACTGGGATTGTCTGAGGGGACTAGTGCCTATTAGTGTGGTACAACACAGTATAAATAGGAAAAAATAGGATGAAATTAAGAAAGGGACATTTACAATTAATATCAGATAATACATGCCAACAGGGTGATATACTGGGTTGTAGACTCCTCCCAAAAGAATTCAATTGTGACTTTAAAACTTCTCTGGACACAACATTAGTAGATGTGCTGCCTGGAACAACCCAGCATCAGCAGAGATGCATTAGTATGTCTAAACGGACTTTTTAATCTTGGACACCTTGTCTTTCCTGGATTTTAGTGGTGAAAGATGCTGGAATGACAAGTGACGCTTCTAACAAAGATGTGTCAGTTATTAACAGCACTGGTCAGATTTATGAATCAGGGATATAGGAGTGAGAGGCTCCACATTCCATTATGGATCCCTGGGTGGGGTTCTGAATACTGGCAGAGAGGGACACCTGTCTTATACTTAACTGGATCACACTATTAGCCAAAGACTACTCAGAGCCTTATGAGGTCAGAGCTTGGGAAACCCATATTTCAGAGAGCTTATAACAGTGAGGAGGATGTACCCAAGAAACCATGGACTATTAAAAAAAATGGGAAGCTGGATGGTAGTCTTTGAAGCTCCCCTACAACCACACTGAATGACATCGCCCCAGACGCCCCAGTATGAGTTGGTAATGCTTTACACCTGTTTGATTTCCCATTTCTCTGGGTCTGAAATCCGGGTGAGACGCTTCCGTTCAAGGCTATCATCCTCCACTTCAGGGGCATTCACCAGGGAGAGGTGACTGGGTCTGTCTGGATTCCTCATAGAGGTCTCTTCATTGGTCTCTCCAACTAGGTTTCTGCGTCGGTTTGGGTTCAAGTCTTCCCCAGTCTCTTGATCAACATCCTATATCAAATATGATTGACAAATTTATTAATCACTGTCCCACCTTTTCCCTAGATACCTGACCTGGACCTCCTTCCTCTACCAAGCATATAAAGGCAAGGATCTCTCCGTTTCCCAGAGGGGCCACGCCCAAACGCAGCCCATGTATGTGAAGACATTTCACTATTGTTTGTTTTTTAAATTAACATCTCAGAAGTGATTAAGCAGTCTGTGGTCAGAAACACATTGTAGCCTGTAATTTAAAATAAAATGCCTCTTTTTCATGCAGTGAATGGAGGATGGGCATAAGCGACAGCTTGGGGTCTGGCTGGGCACCTAACTAAAGACTTCAAAGTTACCACTTTATTTGGTTCAATGAGTGGTACAAACACAGTTGAATGTTTAGAATCTTTATATGCAAGGCATCTGAAAAGAACATGTGGAGAAAACAGGAGTAGGAACCAATGGGTGGCATAAATACAGAACTATAACTTACCAGCTTTAAGTATTAAAATATGATACTTTGAAGGGATTCAAGTTAGTTTACAGCAATATGTGAAATACTAAAACTGTAAACACTCTCTCTCTCCACCATAATTTGATCTATAAAATTCTTCCATACCTTCATGCTCAGGCTGGTTTTGGACCCAGTAAAGGATAGCACTTTGACCTTTACTCTTTGACCTTTGCTCACAACATCAGCAACATTAGCAACACGTCCCTCTCTGCGAAGTTCAGAAATATGAACCAAGCCTTCCCAGCGTTTCCTGTGGGTCACACGTGGAGAGAAGAGCATGAGATACTGTATATTACTCTGGGAACCAGCCCTTCACATATTATTTAAGCACTTAAATGTCTTAAAATGTTTAGTGCTCAGAGGTTTTTCTGTGTTTATAAACTGTCTCTGGAAAGAGGAACATTCTTTACTGTCAGCTTTACTTTTCTGAAAGAGAAAATTCACTGTGGTTGTGAAATGCAGTGTGTATCACTGGCATACTTGCCTTCGCCTCATAAGGCATCATACCTTTTTTCCTTTTTTTTTTTTTAAGTCATATTAATAACTGAAATTGAAGCCAATGTTTATAATACACAAAGGAAGGATGATGGTACAAGAAGTGATAATGGCTCATTGTGACGGTCAAATGGGTACCTTAGTCCTTCCAGCTGCACAAAGCACCCAAACTGCATTATACTTGTGACTTTGCCGTTGTAAATTTCTCCAATCGAAGGCTCTTCAGGTGGGGGCCGATCCACATGCTTGTCCCTCCATCTGTCATTGCTCTTCTCTGCATATTTCTCTCGGTCCTTACGGTCCCTGCTGGGACTCAGACTCCTGCTCCTTGAGCGGTATCTGGATTTCCCCTTGTTCTTATCCAGAGTCCTAGAACGTGACCTGGAATGGGATCGGTGTCTCCGTTTCCTGTCCCTGTCTCTGCTGTGACTGCGACTCCTCCTCTTCTTTTTTGCCCTGGCAAACATTAACAATCTGTATTCAACTTTCATACAAGAGACGGTCATGCAGACAGAAAATTTACTGGCTAGCCATGGCCCAGAGATGCACTGGAAACTTACCGGCGGTCATTATTCCTTTGTTTTTCCTGCCCACCTGCACTAGGCATTAAAGCTTCAAGTTCTTTAAGAGCATCAACAGCCACTTTCACATCATCTTCATCCAGCATAGTCTGTAGACACAGAGAATACCTCTGTAAGCAGGCTGATTAAAATCCTATCACCAGCACAGAGCATTAATCTGTGCAATGGGACAATCACCAGAAAGAAGGAAAATAGGAGAAAAGATCACAGAGAAAATGCGATGTAAAGAAGCAAAGATATGGGGATCATTAAACCAGGAGTCTCAACGCCAAAGCCTTCTCTGCCACATGGCTCTACCAGGTCTGCCTCTATGTATGAATTTGGAGACTAACTTTTTAAAACTGTTACTGAAACCTTAATATGCATGTTACTAGTAGGCATCTTGGGTAGCCTAGATTTTAATCCTAAAGTTTTGACACAAATTAACTTCTCCATAAGTAGATGCTTATTACAGTTCCCAATCTGATTAAAGGTATATGCTAATAATTCATTTCATCCACCTCACCTTCAAACCTCTGCACAGTTCCCACCTCTGCCTCCTCTATGCCTCTCATTTTCTGCACTCTTCTGGATCTTCTTTCCAATCTACCATCTTCAGCTTTCCTGCTCTTTGTACCTTCTATCATGCAACCCCTTACAGTAGGTGTATAAGGGCCTTTCAATCCCAGGTGCCAAACATGCTCCTTCAAAACCACTCCTTAAACAAAGTGTCCTACAGTGGTCTCAGTGTCACCAGGCAGTCTTGCACCTGAAACATTATCTGCTTATTATGTTGTCTGAGTTAGACTGTGAATTTGTCAGGGTAGGGTCCTTGTCTTGTTGGGTGTTCTGCAAAGCAATGTTTGCCCTAAGAGAGCTATATTAGCAATAGTCCCCTGCAACTAACCTCCAGCAATCCCAAACCAACTACTTACTTCCCACTCCATTCTGCATTTTCATTTCTCATACCCCATCACATTTTGTGCATTAGAAGCACAATATAGATGGTTATGTTAATGTAGCAACTGCAAACCAAGAGTGAGAAAACAGACAACAAGCATATTTCCATTCACTGATTGTTAATGTGGGAAATTGCATCCTTACCCTGATGGTGGGATTGTCTGGCCTGCAAAGGGCTGGGAACAGGTCCTTCAGCTTTTCCTTTTCTGTTTTGGGTTTGACAACTACCTCTGTTTTTAGAATAAAAAAGGGTAAAAAAAAAAAAATAAAAAAAATTAGAAGTGCACCTTTATCACATGGCTAGAATAATTTTCTACTGTCATTTCTGAAACGGAGTATTCATTTCATCTCTGAATGTAAATTTTACTGCAGCTTTTAAAAGTTGAATTAAAAATAACTACATTTCCCCTCACAAAGGAAATTCTGATTAAATGAGATAGTGAAATATGCAATATTCTGAATTCTGCACTGACTAAGGCTCTCTTCGAGTAGCCCCAAAGCTTTGCACCAGCAACTCATGTAATACAGAGAACTCCACTGGAATGTTAGTAGATAAGATATAAGAAGAGCGATTTCATCTGTCATACCCACAATGTCCAACAGATACTGAAAGGGTTAGGTCTGTTTTCTATTGAGCTGTTGGAGCAGTGAGACTGTACTTACCTTTGCCTGTAGATGGCTTCGCTGGAGGCCGCATTGTCTGTATGAGACGTAACAAATTACTAATGAGGGAGTCCTGAAAAATTTGATAAAGCACAGAAGATTTTTTTAAGTGATTGCAATATTTTTGCACATTAGCACAAGGGAGGATTTGTTAGCAGGGAACAAAAAGCTCAATCCCAACTTCTAAAGATGTAGAAGTATAGGGCCATAGCCACAAGAAATCACACGTACACCATAAAAGTTCAGTTGTGAAGAACTAAGACAAAAAGTGACTTGATTTTACAACGTTATGAAAATTCCATTTAAGTGACTCTCCACACCAGTCACTGGTTCTAACTAGGACAATCATTTTGACCTGTTTCTAAGGTACTTATCAGCCTGGTGTGTGAGCACCATAAAAAGTTTGTTTTCATGACAAGTTGTTTTTCTTGCACTACACATGCATAGTAATAAGACACCAAAGAGCCCAAATGAGTCTTCAAAATTGCATAGTGCTTCAAAGACTGCATCAAGCAAAGTTAAATAACGCTTAATTAGACAGAAGTGTGTGGAAGCCAGCATGTATGAACTATTAAATGAAAATAATTGCACATTAATAAACACAAATACTTTATCCTTGCAACTCTCTTTTAAATAAAAGATTCTCTCTGTGTTCATATCTCACTTACTGTGAACTCGGCGCCATTCTTTGTAAGGGCAGTCTTGAATGTGTCAAATGTGGTGTTTTTCTCAGCGAGATTTATCACAAACTCAGCTGCAAAGAAAAAGTGATTGAGAGTGAAACAAACAAAAATAATTTGAAGTCAGGTCACGTGCATTTCACTCTGAGGAAAGAGGCTGGCTTGGCAACCTGTTCATCTAGCCAGAGAACATGGAATGCATGGTCTGCAGCAGTGCAAGTTTCTCTATCTACACTGCCTTAAGTCCATTTTCAGGAACCCAGACCTGGAGGGATTGTGTCTCAGGATGAGAGGAGAGCTCATTTTCTAACTCAGACTGTCAACTCTTTGGGGGCAGGGACTGTCTTTTTGTCTATGTTTGTTCAGCGCCTAGCACAACTACTGGAGCTCAAAGATACTACCACAATGCAAACAATCAATAACGGACGTGTCAGGGCAATGAGGCTGAAGCTGGTTCCTTGTTCCCAATTCCTTATTTGATTATATAATAAATATTTACATAATTACACATTTACTTTTTTACCACAGTCACTCCTGTTAGTCTGATGAAATTTCTAAAAATGTAAATCTTACACTGAGATTCTTGAAAACAAACCCCGTTGCCTTCTCTGTCCCCATATCTGCACCATCATGGGACCCAACCCCACCAGCCACACCATCAGGGGCTCATTCACCTGTACATCTACTAATATGATATATGCCATCATGTGCCTCCAGTGCCCCTCTGCCATGTACACTGGCCAAACCAGACAATCTCTATGTAAAAGGATAAATGGACACAAATCAGACATCAGGAATGGTAACATACAAAGGCCAGTAGCAGAACACTTCAATCTCCCTGGACATTCAATAACAGATTTAAAAGTAGCCATCCTTCAACAAAAAACCTTCAAAAACAGACTTCAAAGAGAAACGGCAGAGTTACAATTCATTTGCAAACTTAACACCATCAATTTGGGCTTCAATAGGGACTGGGAGTGGCTGGCTCACTACAAAAGCAATTTTCCCTCTCTTGGTATTGACACCTCCTCGTCAATTATTGGGAGTGGACCACATCCTCCCTGACTGAATTGGCTTGGTCAACACTAGTTCTCCACTTGTAAGGGTTTCCACTGAATGCACCCGATGAAGTGGGCTGTAGCTCATGAAAGCTTATGCTCAAAAAAATTGGTTAGTCTCTAAGGTGCCACAAGGACTCCTTTTCTTTCTACGGACACAGACTAACACGGCTGCTACTCTGAAACTTGTAAGGGAACTCCCTTCTCTTCATGTGCCAGTATATAGTCATGCCTGTACCTGTAACTTTCACTCCATGCAGCTGAAGACGCGGGTTTTTCACCCACAAAAGCTTATGCCCCAATAAATCTGTTAGTCTTTAGGGCGGCACCGGACTCTCCTCGTTGTGTCCGTGGATTCAGGCTAACACGGCTACCCCCCGCGACTTGACAATAACGTTGGCCTCTGAACAAGGAGCTGGGAACCAGGATCCAACTTCAGCCGCAAACGCCCAGCCTCGCACCACCGCAGCGGCTCCCGCCCGCCCCTTCCTCCTCCGGGGGGGTCCCCTGGCTCCTGCCCCCCGACCGGCTCCGTCCTCCTCTCCCGGGGGTCACCTCAACCCCCCAGGGGACGCCGCCCGCCCCGCCGCGCCGCTCGCTCCCCGCCGGGCCCCTCACCCAGGTCCTTGTCGTTGATGCCCAGGTGATTGTCCAGCTCGGTGCAGACCTTGGACACCAGCGACAGGTACTCGAGCTTCGCGAGCTCGTCGGCGCCCGCCGGGTCCCCCATGGCCCCCAGCCCCCGACTCACAAAGCGCAATCCACTTCCGGGTGCGGGCCGCGCCGGGGCTACGTCACGTACGTCACTGCTGGGGGTCACGCAAGGCGCTGGCCATAGAGACGGCGGCGCTGGCTAGAGCGGCTCAGGCTGGGGCCTGGGAGGGAGGCAGCGCCTCCGACTCTATGGTCTAGGGTGGCTGGGTTGGCGGGCTGGACCTTTTCTTCCCGCTCTCTTGGACGGGGTAGGGAGGGAGCAGCAGTGCCCGGCACAGTGCCGCCCTCAGCACTGCGGGGAGGCGATTCGCTGCCCCCCCAGTGTCAGTGAAAAGAATCGCCCCCTCAGGAGCATATCCGTGAGGAGATTCCCCCCTCACTGTATGGGCCCCCCCATCCGTGAGGAGATTCCCCCGCCCCCCCTCCAGTATCCGTGAGGAGATTCCCCCTCACTGTGTGGGGCCCCCCATCCGTGAGGAGATTCCCCCGCCTTCCCCCTCACTATGTGGGGCCCCCCATCCGTGAGGAGATTCCCCCGCCTTCCCCCTCACTGTGTGGGGCCCCCCATCCGTGAGGAGATTCCCCTGTCCCCCCTCCAGTATCCGTGAGGAGATTCCCCCCTCACTGTGTGGCCCCCCCCATCCCTGAGGAGATTCCCCCTCCCCCCATATCCATGAGGAGATTTCTTCCTCCACTTTCACAGCATTGTGTCACCCTGTTACATTCGGGCTTGTAACTGAGGAATGAGCCTCTGTCCCTACCTTTCCCCTTCGGATGCTCATTCACAGACCTTTACAATACACACCAAGGGAAAATGCTCGTCTGCTCCAGGAACTTTCCAGGCTGAATCCAGAACCTGAGGCTGAACCCTAAATTGCCACAAAGTGGCAGTCTGAGGGAAAACATCTGGCGCAATGAAATCCCTGCACCAGCCCATCTACTGTAGGGTGAAAACAAACATGGAGCCAGGCCCTCCTCACCCTATCAATGACCTACCTGCTTCACTAGGTCCACTACCTAGGGCACCAGCTGAACAATCAGGAATAAAATGATGACTGTCTGGTGGTAACCTGGTCATACTATTGCACACGAGGTCTCCATCCATTTTGCCAGCCTACTGCAAATCCAGGGCTTGCCAAGTCATCCTGCAACCAGTACCAACAAAGTCACATTGTTTTTGGAGAAACCTCAACACAAATTTTGTTAGAGACAGAGATATTGAGTGTATGTTAATTAGGCACCTGGGCCACGTTAAAAACTCATCAACATTTGGGTTGGTTCAAAGCATTAGAAGAAAAAGCTGTCGGCTTTCTCTGGCATACAGAAATCACTAGAGAAACACAACCCAGTGATAATGCTACTGCTAAACCTACTGGACAGTATATATAAACCTTTTGTATTGTATGGAGTGAAGGCAGGGACCCAACCTTAGCAAATATGCTAGCTGGGACAAAATGTCACAGAAACCTTACATGCATAACTCTGCAAGTAACTATTACAACATTTATTCCAGCAACAATGGGCTGCAGAGCAGAGGTAGATGATTTCCACGCTTCTGGTGCCACCTCAACTGAAGCAGCAAACACTTCTCCTCTCTAAAGCACTAGAGAGCCCAAAACGAAATCCGAATAAAACCAAAATTCACTGCTATCTAACATCACTCTTGCAGCCCAGGAGCACTAAGCTGCTGAGCAATGGAACAAACAACCATCCCAGACAAATTATACAATACACCAAAAACACCAGTGTCCGAGTGACTGTGAAGAAAAGTTCGGAAAAGTTTGATACAGAACTATCACCCTGCACATATACCTCACCGCAGTGAAATGTGCATAGCTAAGGTAGAATCTTACCAAATACAGAAACAAAGTCAGTAAACAATAGGTTGAAACTGGGAGACATAAAGCAGAGTGCAAGCCCAATGAGTAACAGCTGGCAACTAATGTGACAGAGAAGAGATCAGGATAGTGAGACACTTTGTACTCCTAATGTCCAAAATATGAGGGAATATGAAAATAACTACAAGTGGAGATAAAGGATAAAATCCCTAATGCACTTGTGAATCATGTTCTGAGGGACAGTCAACGTACCTATCTGTTTCAGGGGATAACAGGTGTACCTGCCTCAATCATAGCCTAGGCCCTGGGACCTGTGTCTTGAAAAAGATTCTGTTAAACACTTTATGGATTATAAGGAAAGGCACATAGATGACAGACATGTTGGGGAAGAGTCAACATGGCTTCTGTAAAGGGAAATCATGCCTCTCCAATCTATTAGAATTCTCTGAGGGGTTCAACAAATATGTGGACAAAGGAGGTGTAGTGGACATAGTGTACTTGGACTTTCAGAAAGCCTTTGACAAGATCCTCTCGTGCATCAGTAACTGGTTAAAAGATAGGAATAAATAGTCATTTTTCAGAGTCCTCCAAGGATCTGTACTGAGACCAGTGCTGTTTAACATATTCATAAATGATCTGGAAAAAGGGTGTAAACAGTGAGGTGATAAAGTTTGCAGGCAGTATAAATTACTCAAGACAGTGAAGTCCAACACAGATGGTGGAGAGTTACAACAAAGGGATTTCACTAAACTGGGAGACAGGCTAGTAGGTTAGATGGATCATTGCCCTAACCTAATATGGCCATTCTTATGTACTACAGTTGTAGTGTGGACAGTAAAATCCTGGGATGGAAGGTATTACAGGAGTGCAAAGTGTTTCTGTTTTGCACTTTGTGTCAATGAGACTTAACTGATGTGTCATGGCTGCAAATGTGTCTGCTGTCTTCCCACAAGAAAAATTAGGGCTGTATGTCTCACAGCATTCCTTTGTCAAACAGTGCATAGCAATTTAAAAGAAAAATCCAGACCCTGTTGTATATTGCATTTGATAGAGAGGAGGAGAGGCTAGGAAATTGAATGGCAAAGTATCAGCATTGAAGGAAAAGAAAAAATCCCTATCTCCTTCCAGCCCCAGTATTCTGCTAGAAAAAAACATTTATGGAACTCTTAGATAAGAATCCATTCTGAGAAAATTAGAGTAAAATAGAAAAGACAGGTTTCAGAGTAACAGCCGTGTTAGTCTGTATTCGCAAAAAGAAAAGGAGTACGTGTGGCACCTTAGAGACTAACCAATTTATTTGAGCATGAGCTTTCATGAGCTACAGCTCACTTCATCGGATGCATACTGTGGAAATTGCAGAATATCATTATTATATACACAGACACCATGAAACAATACCTCCTCCCACCCCACTCTCCTGCTCGTAATAGCTTATCTAAAGTGATCATCAAGATGGGCCATTTCCAGCACAAATCCAGGTTTTCTCACCCTCCGCCCCCCCACAGACAAACTCACTCTCTTGCTGGTAATAGCTATTATGATGACTGTCTGGTGGTACCTGGTCATACTATTGCACACGAGGTCTCCATCCATTTTGCCAGCCTACTGCAAATCTAGCTATTACCAGCAAGAGAGTGAGTTTGTCTGTGGGGGGGGCGGAGGGTGAGAAAACCTGGATTTGTGCTGGAAATGGCCCATCTTGATGATCACTTTAGATAAGCTATTACGAGCAGGAGAGTGGGGTGGGAGGAGGTATTGTTTCATGGTGTCTGTGTATATAATAATGATATTCTGCAATTTCCACAGTATGCATCCGATGAAGTGAGCTGTAGCTCACGAAAGCTCATGCTCAAATAAATTGGTTAGTCTCTAAGGTGCCACAAGTACTCCTTTTCTTTTTATAGAAAAGACACTAGGCAGAAATTTAGTATCTTTTCATGAAATCTTAGATTTTTAGGAAACAGCACTAAATACGTTCAAAACTGCAGAGACACCTTTAAATTCCAGGATCCACTGTTTTTTCTCAGTGGGATTCTTAGTCCATTCATAATGACCCTAACCATGGTTATAAATCTGTTGCATATATTTCTGCTTCCATTGCTCTCTGCCTACGGAAGTAGAGTCTGCTAGTGAAGTCCCCCATCCCATGGCTATACTTGCTACGTGTGTCCAGTAAACACATTACTACAGGTGCTTTGCCAAGTCTGAGTGGTAGAAGTTGGGCTGATCTGGTCTAAGATGGACACAGTTGTAGGGGGCTTTAGGTATATATCTCACTTCCGGTGAACATGTGTCTGTGCTTCACTACACCTGATTAGACATCAAAGGAGGGTATCATTCCCCTGACTTTACAAAGCCAGTCATTAGCATGACAGAAATTGGTCAGCAGCTGTTCCCCTCTTTGCCACATGACAACTGCCATCCCTTCATTAATTGCTACTCTGGACTCTGCTCTTGGCAGCACTGACTTATTTGTATGCATTGACATCCAACTTCACCATATGATAATTCAGCAGCTAAAATGTCTTGTGTTGATGGCCAGGGGGAGAGGCAGATGGACGAGAAATTCAGAGCCTTGATTGGATTTCAGGCAAAAGCAGTTCAGCTGGACAGATAGTGAGCACCTTACCACCCCAAGGGGGTTGGAACAATAAATTACCCTTGAACAGAGAAATAGAACATAAATATTCAAATTGAATGCTGATGGAAACAGGCCTTGGTTATAATTTGCTTCCAAATATGCTAATGAGTCAAAAGGTCCCTCTAGTGTCTGAAGGAGATGCATAGCAACATTGCAACAGAAATGCTGGATTCTGCTGTCCTATGCCATCAATGTTCATGTCATGCAGGAATCAACTTTTTCCATAGGAGACTGAAGCCCAAAACCATTCCTCTGCAGCATGTCCTAGCTGGGAACGTAATGTTAATAGAGTCAATAAAAGTAAAAAAAAAAATCCTGATGTTTTAATACTGCATCTTGTATCCAAGGTGAATGTTTGTAAGAGACTTTACGATGCTAACTATGGATTCTGAGTTCTGTCTGAACAAGTGATGAAACACCGTCTATTAAGACATTTATAAGTGGACTGGACAAAGTACTGAAGAATACACTATGGTACAAAAATTATGAGATGCCATCACTTTACTAAGTGAGCACACCAGCACATCAATCAGCCTTTCAGTTATCAGCTAACTGTGCTAATCACTTGCATTGCAGTGTCAGCTGCCTATATAGAATAGGGGAAAATCCTGCACTGGCCAAGGGAAGGGCAACAGATGTTTTCCATTTCTTTGTTACTGAAGCTGTTGCCCTAAGGCATGATGAAGAGAACTGTATAAAACTATTATACTTCAATGAGTATTTCATCTGCTCTCTGGGAGTTTTGTTTTTCATCAGCCTCTATATTTCAGACTGTTTGGAGCACAACATGGAAATAACGACATGGAATGTGACCTTGGAAACTTTGAATTTACTGTGTGTATGTAATTGTATGAGATTCTGTAGTCTTATATTGATTAGTTTTCACTTCCCTTTCACTTCAGATGCCCAGTGTGACCTTCGGTGGCCCTAATTCAAACTAAAGATGGCAGCATATTGGAAGGTATATTCAGAATTACATTATTTCAGATGCTGCTGAGTGAACTGCAGAGAGAACACACAGGGAGTATGTCTCATGCATTTGGCCTCTGAGGTCTCTCTTCCCTTAGATTTGAGTTCTCTTAAAAAAATCTACCTTTTAAGACTTGCTACATGCAATGCAGATGCTGTGTGGCTCCAGCAAATATAAATTTCATGGCTCATTGATTAAATAGGTCATAAAAGAGTTCTAGCCTTGTATGTCTTGACAGTCTTCCAGGAGAAAAGTAAAATTCCAGCCAGCATTCTATGGTCATTCTCTTCTGTGGTCACATTCAAGGAGTGGAGAAATCCATGAAAAGTTAGAAAAGTATTATTTTTGCTAGACACATTCAGGGGGCCTGGTATATCCCATTGTGAGTGTGCAACCTCCATTAGTGTTATTTAAATAGAACTTTTCATTTTAATCAAAATGTCCCACCCTAATGTTCAGTCTCTTATCAAGGAAAACCCATTGTATGTGGACCAATGAGTGGTTTATATGGAGGAAGCCAAGCTAATTTCTCCCACCAAACTCTCTGTGCCCTGGCTCAAAAACATTCACTAACTTGATAGCCAGGGAACAGATTTTCTTCCTGGCTCTATACATCTATAGTCTGCATGATAATAAGAATGGCCACTGGTTTAGGCCAACGGTCCATCTAACCAAGTATCCTGTTTCTGACAATGGCCAGTGCTAGATGCTTCAAAGAGAATGAACAGAACAGAGCAATTATTGAGCGATACATCCCTTGTCAGGCAATCCCAGCTTCTGGCAGTCCAATGTTTAGAGACACTCAAAGCATAGGGTTGCATCCCTGACCATTTTGTCATTGATAAATCTATCTTCCATGAACCTATTTAATTCTTTTTTGAATCCAGTTATATTTTTGGCCTTTGAAATATCACATGGCAACAAGTTCCACAGTTGACTGTGCATTGTATGAAGTAGTACTTTCTTCTGTTTGTTTTAAACCTGCTGCCTATTAATTTCAGAGGGTGACCCCTTGTTCTTGTGTTATGTGAAAGGGTAAATAACTTTTCTATTCACTTTCTTTATACCATTCATGATTTTATAGACCTCTATAATATCCCTCCTTAGTCTTCTCTTTTCTAAGTTGAACACTCCTAGTGTTTTTAATTTCACCTAACATGGAAGCTGTTCCATACCCTTCTAAGCATTTTTGTTGCCCTTCTCTGCATCTTTTCCAGTTCTAATACTTATCTTTTGAGATGGGGTGACCAGAACTGCATGCAGTATTCAGGGTGTGGGCATAACATTGATTTATATAGTGGCATTATGATATTTTCTGTCTTTTTATCTATCCATTTCCTAACTGCTCCCAACATTGTTAGCTCTTCTGACTGCTGGTGCACACTGAGCAGATGTTTTCAGTGAACTATCCCCGATGACTCCAAGATCTCTTTCTTGGGTGGTAACAGCTAATTTAGACACCATCATGTTGTCTGTATAGTTGGGATTGTTGTTTCCAATGTGTGTTACTTTGCACTTATCAACAGTGAATTTCATCTGCCATTTTGTCACCCAGTCACCCAGTTTAGTGAGATCCCATTGTAACTCTTTGCAGTCAGGTTTGGATTTAACTATCTTGACTAATTTTATATTTTGCCATCTCACTGTTTACCTCTTTTTCAAATAATTTATTAATATGTTGAACAGCACAGGTCCCAGTACAGATCCTAGGGGGACCATGCTATTTATCTTTCTCCATTGTGAAAACTGACCGTTATTCCAACCCTTTGTTTCCTATTTTTTAATATCCATGGTCGTTTGCTCAATTTATTCTGAAAAGCTATTGACTATCACATGGATGAGGATCCCTGTCTGCACTGTGCTCCCACATACAAGTGCTGGCCCAAAGATTCTCTTACACAGCTTCTCTCAGGGCCCTTGAATGTTCTGAGTTGGTGTTGCCTGTCTCTGTTGTTCACCACCCACCTTGTTAAATTCACTTTCTGAGGCTGTGTTGAGAAGGGGAGGACAGGGATTTACATCACATGTAATTCTCAGGAGCAAAGTCACCAGATCTATTCAGCCCTTATAATATAGTAAAATACACAATGGGCAAAATGTCTGAAAAGGTTTTGGGCAGCATGTTCATTATACGGATGCCTGGATCTTGTCATCTACATTTTTGAAGCCAGGAGAGAGATGTGTGATTCACTTTGGCCAGTGGGGGGCAGTAAAGAACCTGTCTATGTTTTTTAAAAGCTTGGATTTCTGAAAGGTGCTGGTATTTTTTTGAGGTTACATATGAACATAGGATTTGCCATACCTGGTAAAAGTACTGCTCCATCTAATCCAGGATACAGCCCCCAGCAGCAATGCCTTATATTTCACAGAAAGGTGAAAATTCCCTGACTCGCACTTAGCCCAAAGTAGGCTAGGTCTTGCCATGCACCAGTATAAACTTCCCACAACAGCACAACCTGGGACCTTACGACAAAGTCCTGCAGAAGTTTGAAAGGAAGAATGGAGCATTGTGAGGAACTACAACAAACACCATTGCCAGTAGCAGGTCGATCAAACCCCATGTTTATTGTTTCCTATAACAATAATAGGTTTGAATTGACCAATTGTTTTTCTCACAGATATTTCCATTTTCTCTGGGAAGGTTTTTCCTGTCCTACCGTAGCTTTGCCAGAATTCTTAAGTCCCTTTTTACACCTGTATAGTTAAATATAAGAAGTACCAAAAGTGCATTAAACAGAGTTGACCTGCTCAGGCCACTCAGTGCCTCAGCCCTGCTGTAACTCCACTGACTCCAATACATTTATTCCTACTTACACAAAGTCTGACTCTGTTGGGCAGCAGATTAGCCCCCATCATATTGTATGTATAGTTGGGGTTATTTTTTCCAATGTGCATTACTTTACATTTATCCACATTAAATTTCATTTGCCATTTCGTTGCCCAATCACTTAGTTTTGTGAGATCTTTTTAAAGTTCTTCACAGTCTGCTTTGGTCTTAACTATCTTGAGCAGTTTAGTATCTTCTGCAAACTTTGCCTCACTGTTTACCCCTTTCTCCAGATCATTTATGAATAAGTTGAATAGGATTGGTCCTAGGACTGACCCTTGGGGAACACCACTAGTTACCCCTCTCCATTCTGAAAATTTACCATTTATTTGTACCCTTTGTTCCCTGTCTTTTAACCAGTTCTCAATCCATGAAAGGATCTTCCCTCTTATCCCATGACAACTTAATTTACATAAGAGCCTTTGGTGAGGGACCTTGTCAAAGGCTTTCTGGAAATCTAAGTACACTATGTCCACTGGATCCCACTTGTCCACATATTTGTTGACCCCCTCAAAGAACTCTTATAGATTAGTAAGACATGATCTCCCTTTACAGAAACCATGTTGACTTTTGCGCAACAATTTATGCTCTTCTATGTGTCTGACAATTTTATTCTTTACTATTTCAACTAATTTGCCTGGTAGTGACGTTAGACCTACTGATCTGTAATTGTCAGGATCACCTCTAGAACCCTTCTTAAATATTGGCATTACATTAGCTATCTTCCAGTCATTGGGTACAGTAGCTGATTTAAAGGACAGGTTACAAACCATAGTTTATAATTCTGCAATTTCACATTTGAGTTCATTTCTCCTTTAAAAGAATAACTTTGTTGAAATTCTTTGAGACTGAGTTATGTGTCTCTGGTTGTGCTACCCAAGACATGCCCGCTGACACTGAGTCCTGACCAAGCTGCACATGACACCAGCATCTGTCACAATGACCCTTAACAGAGCAACAGGGAGAAGCCAGCATTGTTCTGCTAGCAGCCAAATTACCCTTTGCTGGAGTGGTGAATTCCTCTGGAGTCTTGTGACGTACACTCAGTGATCTACGTACAGTGCATGACATTTCTCTGGGCACACTCTTATAGCTAGTGTTCATGAAATGCCTCAATCTGACCTCAAGTGCTTTTCCTAGGATGAGGAGACTGATTAAAAAACTATGTAAAGCCAGCATGACTTCATCATTTCCATTATCCATTTTCAGAGAGTCTTCACTGAACCTAAGTAATCCACCATCCATAGAATTAGCCTTAAAGGGTCCTATAAATCTAATTTCTCCCACATCCAGTACCCCCTGCCCTCCTAAACTGGAGGGAGCTCAGAGAAGAACAACAAAAATGATCTGTGGTTGGAAGTACTGATGGGGTGAGGTTAAAAGAGCTAAACATTTATAAGTTTCAGAGTAACAGCCGTGTTAGTCTGTATTCGCAAAAAGAAAAGGAGTACTTGTGGCACCTAAGAGACTAACCAATTTATTTGAGCATAAGCTTTCGTGAGCTACACCCAATGAAGTGAGCTGTAGCTCACGAAAGCTTATGCTCAAATAAATTGGTTAGTCTCTAAGGTGCCACAATAACTCCTTTTCTTTTTGCAAACATTTATAATGCAGCTGGGAGATGACAAAGTGGGTTCATAAATCATATCTGCACATATCTGAAGGATGTAAAAGCCAAGAAGAGGAGCAATGATTTGGGGTTGTACACTGGGATACAATGAGACTGAATCAAGAAAGGGAACATGTATTATTTTATTCTTCATTCAGTCTCTGACATGAACTAGGCACTCTAGGTTGGCTCTCAGGAAAACCTCCCTGGCAGTGAGATGTTTCAGTCTAGGGAATAGTCTCCTAGGGGAAGCCAAGAAAGTCCTGTTGCTTGGGCTTTGAAAACTAGACTGGACAAACCACTAGAAAAAATGGCCTATGGGAATCAATCCTGCTGTAGTATGGAGTTGGACCAGATGGCCTAGCAAGGCTTTCCCAGCTCTCACATCTGTGATCAAAAAGCTGGTGCTCTTACAGAGCTCTAGAGGGAGAGAGAGGGAGTGAATATATTTTGTTGAAGCTTTGCTCTCCAAGGAAAGGAGTAAGGAAATGAAGGACAGTGCTGACAATTCCACTGCAGTCAGGCTGTCATGCTTATTAATGTTTAACAGGTAAATAAGCCACCTCCATAGTAAGTACACTGGGACCCATTCAAGCAATGCTACATTGCCTCAGCACATCACATGTCTCTATCAGCAGAAAGGATGGATCAGAACAATTTACTTCCTCTGTAGGAGCACTGGCTGGGTCCATGCATCTGTCCTCGGACTGATGAATGAATGAGACACCCCCATACTTCCTACTTGCACTGTTTACACTTTGCCCCGGGGAACTCAACCCAGCTGCGAGGATTTTGAAGGATCAGAGTGCCATAACCCTGTTAATAGTAGCAGACCAGGGAGGGGAATATCCATGTGGGCGCCCTCTGGGGAGTGACAGGAGTGCATCAGGTTTTGTGACAGCTGAGACAGGTCAGTTATATCAGATGGCTGCTATTTGGTGGAAAACACAATTGCTTTAGGCCAGAGAGATCAGAATGACCAGATGACAAAAGGGAGGCCTCTTTCTGCACTCAGAAAAAACTGGGGGCACTAATACATGCTCTAATACCCACTGCCATGGAAATCCAGCACTAGAGAAGTAATTGGTATTGTTTGGCTTTCATGTTGACTTGCACACTTACATGAAATCCCCTGCTGAAATACAAGAGACTCTGGAGTAACAAAGTGTGAGGGACTGTTGTTGATTGGAATGTGTACACACTGTTCCTGCTGTCTGAGGGTTATGCTGCTGTAGCCAAGGAGTGAATTCCTCATGTATTGACGTGGTTCTGCTGCTGTTTCCTTGGCATCTGTTAATTATTTTAAAAATGCCCCAAAAACTCCAGGTCTAGTCCTGATTGTCCTGTCTGCTACCTGAACAAAGAGGTGATAGGAGAATATCTGATTAGACCATAAATCTCATAGGAAACCATCAGAATTCACCTGACAGCAGTGATACACAAACAATAGGATGTGATGAGAGCATTACAGTGTTAGCATCAGTTCATCGCCAGGTTAGGTTTACTGCAATCAGTTATTTTTGTCATTCCAGTTTATCTTCTTATGCCAGGACACAATCTAACATGGCCAGCTAAAGCTGGCCTCGGCTTTTGTGTATTTGACCTGAAATTCCCTCTTGCTTTAAAGAGGAATGCTGTAAGTTTTATAACCTGCTGCCCTCTAATAGACATTCCACCTCAGAGTCGTCCCCTTAACTCTCATTCTTGCCAGAGCCAGAGGCAACGCATATGTGTGGGGGGGGGGGATGGGGATATGGGGTCATGCACCCCCTGATTTCTGCCAGGGTATATATGCCCTGCCCTGAAACCCGCTTCATACCACCAGAACCTTTAAATTGTGCACCCTCCCCCCCCAACTAGCAACAGTTACACGTAGTCTCTGGCCAGCTGTATGAGTCAGATGGATACAGCACAGTTCACTCTTGGTATGTGGTTCTACTATGCCAAACTCAAAAGTGCTGTGCATGCTGGAGAGAGCTAACATCTCTCTCTCTCCCCACTCCACCTCTTTATTCAATTTATGACGCTGGATTCTTCCCTTTATGTGGCAAATAATACAAAAATCCTAAGGAGAGAAGCTAAATTTCCAAATCTTGAGCCAGCAGTGCACAACGAGTCTATACACAGAGAGAGCCAGAGATGCTGTGTTTCTTTGAGCATCCCCTATCAGCTTATACACACCATGTATGTGGAGCAAGGTAAGGCAATTTCACTTAACCTGCCTACTCCAGGATCAATGCAATCACCTCACTGCCAAGTAAAGCAGCAATCGGAAGACTCTGTGCAGTGCTATGCATGAAGTCTGAGGGGCTCAGCATAGCCTGCTGCCCTGATGTGATCTGAAATCACTGAACACACTGACCTGAGCTGGGAGGATCCAGGAGATTCCCCCACTAAACAGTGTTTGTCATGGTGTTAGACAGTCCCATGCCCAGCACAGGGCAGCATCGGTTCCCTTTAGAATCCTGCAGTACTCAGCATGCATATGACAGGTTTAGGTTAAGGGGGAGAAGTTACATTTTGATCAAATCAAGGAATTCTCCCCCTTGAGACATAGGCACAGCAAAGACTGGAAAGAGCCAGCCAGCCTCCTGTAACACAGCCTCTTTATTCCAGGGCACCATGGCATCATCTTGACCATATCTGACCCATTAGGGGAGCTGGGTCATGATATTTTGGTGGAGAGGGGAAGCTCAATTGAACACTCATCAATGAGTGCAAATACAAGCGATTGAAAAGCTGTTGCTGGGGGCCAGTGTGGTCTCCCAGGCTCTACAGAGAAGCTACACACCATTTCTTTCCCTTCCCTGGTGAGTGTGGACCTTTTAACATGATTCATGCACAATTCTTTGCATGTGATTTCTAATGTCTCTGTGACTCAATGAAATACTTCTAGAGCTGGACTGAAGCAGATCTGCCATGGGGACTGCCAGAGGGGCTGAGCACCAAGAGGGCCAAAAGACAGGCTGATGTGAGAATGAGAGAATAATAGGCAGGAATGCATCAGTGAATGGATTCACTAGACAAGGCTCACATTGTCGTGACATCAAGGTCACAGGTAAACCCAGAGGCCTTCATGAACATTGATTTCCAGTCTCTGTTTCACTCCAACTCCCAGGTCCTTTTGAGGTCTCAGCTGTAATTACCTGGTGGAAACACCACAGATATGAGTGGCAACTGCCTCCTCTTTACAGGATCACAGTAATTATGTTGATTTATGCTGTTGAAGTGAAAATGAGCAATCTGGTGATGTAACTGAAAATTACTGTGTCCCCGTCCCTGCTCTATTCCACCTGGCTGTGCTGCAACTTGAACCGTCTCCCATTGCAATTAAGTGCCACAGTCACTGAACCCAGAACAGGAAGAGAACGCTCCCACTGACTTTTTGTCACGTTTCCCTTGTGTTATCCAGACCAGTGACCTGCTAGGTCACTCTAATCCTTGACTCTGGGAGCCAGCCAATCTCTCCGGTCCCAGACACAACCCTAGGAACCTCTGTCTTGCAGTGTCCAGTTATGCCCGCTGGATGCTGCAAGCTTATATGAGTTCATCAATTTAACAAAGAAATTGATATGTACCAGGCTTGTTATCCCAAGGGAGTCTCTGACACGCTTCAAACCAAACACACTGATTCAGGTAGAACAAACAAACAGATTTATTAACTACAAAGATAGATTTTAAGTGATTATATGTCAAAGCATAACAAGTCGGATTTGGTGAAATGAAATGAAAGCAAAACACATTCTAAGCTGATCTTAACACTTTCAATGCCCTTACAAACTTTTAGATGCTTCTCACCAGAGGCTGGCTGGTTGCCCTTCGGCCAGGCTCTCCCCTTTGATCAGCGCTTCATTCGCTTGGTATGGTGTCTGTAGCTGTGGGTGGAAGAGAGAAAGAAAGCATGGCAAATATCTCTCCCTTTTATCATGTTCTTTCTTCCCTCTTGTTTTGCCCCCCCCCCCCCGCCCCCAGAGTAAGGTGAACATTACCTCATCGCAGTCCCAAACTGACCAAAGGAAAGGGGGGGTGACTCATTTGAGAGTCCAACAGATCCTTTTGTTGCTGCCTAGGCCAGCATCCTTTGTTCCTGTGAGGCTGGGCTGGGTTTGTCCCATACATGCCCTGATGAGGTGTGAACTGCCTCTCTGCTCTTGGAGAGTTTTTGCCTGGGCTTATTTTAAGACATGAGGACACATTTTCAGCCTCATAACTATATACATGAAATTATAACCTATAACATTACTCTAACAACAGTTACTATAACATCACTATAACAACAATGCTTAGTGCATCATGAGTCTCCGAAGACACCCAACATGACAAACTTTGCATTGAATACCACACAACCATTTTACAAGGATGAACATGGGGGTGTTGGGTGTTCCACCGAGGTACAGAGCGTCACACTTTCAAAGCCACTTCTAATAGTATCAACCTGTCGCTCACCTCACAAAGGAGATGGACAGTGCAGGGTGCTGAGCAATGAGACACATCTGCCACTCTGCTATCCCCAGTCTATGTACATGGAGAGAGGGATTGAAATAATAACACATGGCATGGTTGATAATGTCAGTATAAAAATTCCCATTGCCTTCCGTGGTGCAGGATCTGGCCCTAAATCCCTCCATCTCTTTGAAATCCTCTGCTTGGTGGTAGCATGGCTGCATGCTCACCATGGAAACCTGGCAGTGTGGACTCCCCCACACGCTGTACAGGACTGCAGCATAAGAGATGTCGTGTGGTACTGGGGCCCCACGTTTGCATACATTGTGTTGGTATGGCAATGTATATAGTGTCTTTAACACCTAGGCGCATATGTTCCCAGAAGACACTGGACAGTAGACAAAGTATAATGAAATTGGCTGATTTCTCTGGTAACGGGGATGTGTGGCACGATGCTTTGCATTGTAACTCTGTAGGAGACATGTCCTATGCAGAGGATCTGGAATTTCACTTCCTATACCAAAGCAATCTCCTTTCCCACAAACCAGTAAGGATGAGAGTCCCCTCATGGTGCCCAGTAACCTCAAAATCCTCAGCCTTGTTACAGTGGGCATGACGGACACATGGCCATCTTTAAATCTGCCCCTTCATTTTAAGCTCACTCTGCTGCAGCTGCTGCTGATCCACCACACAGATGGGGCTCTGAGCTGACTGTGCCACTGGTGAGTCTACTGGCCTTTTGGGGGCAACTTGTCCTGACAGTGAATGAGGGCAGAGTAGGGATAACATAACAGATTAACCAAAAGGAGGGGTGGAGAGGGAGCGTTATCTAGCACCTCTGCCACTGCATGGTCTGAAGTCAGAAAATTGGAGCTCAGTACTTAGGTACCACAGAGATGAACAATTTAAATGCCAAGGCAGAGAGGAAGATCCAGGGCTTGCCAGTGTCAAAGTGCTGGCTGGTTTGCAAGGCTAGTCTGCACACAAATCACCATGTTTGTGGAGGTGGACCAAAAACCCAGTGATCACATGGCACAGAGGTCAAGCGTTCTGACAAGGGGTGAGAGAAGCTGGACAGTCATCACAAGGGCACATAAGAACATGCCCTGATGATGACTAACAAATACATTTATCAAGCACACACCTGCAGTTTCATTCCATCAGCTGATCTTCAGGAAGCACGGAAAGGACAGAAGAGGATGGAGAGGATGATTCCATACAGAACAAAGCTGCATGAAGGGTGACTACTCTGTGCATACTATAATTACATATAATAGTGTTATACCCTGCTATTAGAAGCCAGCTTCAATAGACACAGCATTGTATCTCCCAACTATCCTCCACATCAGAGTAGTTGCTGGTATATTTATTGTGTGACATAAACAGCTCCTTCCCACCTAATACATATTTATTCCAGAAATGAAAGCAGAGTGTGTTTTGCTTTAAACACCCAAGGTTTGTAGCAGAACAGGACTGCAAAGTAATGCAGCGCTGTGCCTTTAAGAAAAAACAGGCTTTATCCAGCAGAAAATGTATGCTGTTCAGAGAGCATTGGGGCTCAATTTTGAAAAGACAAAGCAGCAAACACATATATCACACAGTCACATGTAAGCACACACACACCTCCCCACAGTTTTTCATTAAAGGTGTAATGAGACCAGCCTATAGTGCATTCACTGGCTGCCAGTAGGGACCAGAGAGACAAGGTGGGGGAGGTAATGTCTTCTATTGGACCAACTTCCAATTGGTTGGTGAGAGAGATGAGCTTTTGAGCCACACAGGTCTCCCTGAGGTCCAGAAAAGGTACTCCGAGTATTACAGCTAAATGCAATCTCCTTTCCTGCAAACCAGATCGTTTATCATAAGTAATTACTCATATTTCCAGGGATCATTCAAGGTGAAGGCTACAACAACACTGCATGCACTAAGGCACAGAGACAGAGCAGAACCAAGACATGGAGAAATGTCCCCTTGGACTTTGGGGCATTCAAAATCCAGACTGAAATTGTGCTACTTAGCCTACCGCTGTCAGTCTGGTGTGTGTGCTTTGAGAGGCAACTTCCTGTCATTATTTAAGGACCACAGGAACCAGGAAAGAGGCTGGACACAAGCTTTGGGAAGACTTTGCCCAGCCCTATGGGGCCCTCACATCAGATAGTTCTGAAGTAGTTTGGGAGTGCCCTAACTAAGGGTATGTCTACACTATGAAATTAGGTCAAATTTATAGAAGTCGGTTTTGTAGAAAGCATTTTTATACAGTCGATTGTGTGTGTCCCCACACAAATGCTCTAAGTGCATGTAGTCGGCGGAGTGTGTCCACAGTACCGAGGCAACCGTCGACTTCCGGAGTGTTGCACTGTGGGTAGCTATCCCACAGTTCCCGCAGTCTCCGCCGCCCATTTGAATTCTGGGTAGAAATCCCAGTGCCTGATGGGGCTAAAACATTATCGCGGGTGGTTCTGGGTACATATCGTCAGGCCCCCCTTCCCTCCCTCCTTCCGTGAAAGCAAGGGCAGACAATTGTTTTGCCCCTTTTTTCTTGAGTTACCTGTGCAGACGCCATACCACAGCAAGCATGGAGCCCGCTCAGCTAACCGTCACTGTATGTCTCCTGGGTGCTGGCAGACGCGGTACTGCATTGTTACACAGAAGCAGTTTATTGCCTTTTGGCAGCAGACAGTGCAGTATGACTGGTAGCCGTCATCGACGTAGTTCTGGGTGCTCTTTTAACTGACCTCGATGAGGTCAGGGGCGCCTGGGCAAACATGGGAGTGACTCAGCCAGGTCATTTCCCTTTTAAGTTTCGTCTCATGGCGATTGAGTCCTACTGGCAGTGCACTGTCTTTTAATCAGCAGCCAGTAGAAGATGATGGCCAGCAGTCATACTGCACCATCTCTGCCGAGCACCCAGGAGATGACGTTGGCTAGCGGTCATACTGCACAGTCTGCTGCCAGCAAGATGTATAAAGATACATGAAGTGGCTCAAAACAAGAAATAGACCAGATTTGTTTTGTATTCATTTTCTCCTCCCTCCCTCCGTGAAATCAACGGCCTGCTAAACCCAGTTTTGAGTTCTATCCTTGAGGTTTTGAGTTCTATCCTTGAGGGGGCCATTCTGTTTCTCGCAAAGCCACCCCCTTTGTCGATTTTAATTCCCTGTAAGCCAACCCTGTAAGCCATGTCGTCAGTCACCCCTCCCTGCATCAGGGCAACGGCAGACAATTGTTCTGCGCCTTTTTTCTGTGCAGATGCCATACCACAGCAAGCATGGAGCCTGCTCAGATCACTTTGGCAATTAGGAGCACATTAAACACCACACGCATTATCCAGCAGTATATGCAGAACCAGAACCTGGCAAAGCGAAACCGGGTGAGTAGGCGACGTCAGCGCGGTGACGAGAGTGATGAGGACATAGACACAGACTTCTCTCAAAGCATGGGCCCTGGCAATGTGGGCATTATGGTGCTAATGGGGCAGGTTCATGCGGTGGAACGCCGATTCTGGGCTGGGGAAACAAGCACAGACTGGTGGGACCCGCATAGTTTTGCAGGTCTGGGATGATTCCCAGTGGCTGCGAAACTTTCGCATGCATAAGGGCACTTTCATGGAACTTTGTGACTTGCTTTCCCCTGCCCTGAGGTGCAAGAATACCAAGATGAGAGTAGCCCTCACAGTTGAGAAGCGAGTGGCAATAGCCCTGTGAAAGCTTGCAACGCCAGACAGCTACCGGGCAGTTGGGAATCAATTTGGAGTGGGCAAATCTACTGTGGGGGCTGCTGTGATGCAAGTAGCCAACGCAATCAAAGATCTGCTGATATCAAGGGTAGTGACCCTGGGAAATGTGCAGGTCATAGTGGATGGCTTTGCTGCAATGGGATTCCCTAACTGTGGTGGGGCCATAGATGGAACCCATATCCCTATCTTGGCACTGGAGTACCAAGCCGGCGAGTACATAAACCGCAAGGGGTACTTTTCAATAGTGCTGCAAGCACTGGTGGATCACAAGGGACGTTTCACCAACATCAACGTGGGATGGCTGGGAAAGGTACATGACGCTCGCATCTTCAGGAACTCTGGTCTGTTTCAAAAGCTGCAAGAAGGGACTTTAGTCCCAGACCAGAAAATAACTGTTGGGGATGTTGAAATGCCTATAGTTATCCTTGGGGACCCAGCCTACCCCTTAATGCCATGGCTCATGAAGCCATACACAGGCAGCCTGGACAGTAGTCAGGAGCTGTTCAACTACAGGCTGAGCAAGTGCAGAATGGTGGTAGAATGTGCATTTGGACGTTTAAAAGCGTGCTGGCACAGTTTACTGACTCGGTTAGACCTCAGCAAAACCAATATTCCCACTGTTATTACTGCTTGCTGTGCGCTCCACAATATCTGTGAGAGTAAGGGGGAGACGTTTATGGTGGGGTGGGAGGTTGAGGCAAATCACCTGGCCGCTGGTTACGCGCAGCCCGACACCAGGGCGGTTAGAAGAGCACAGGAGGGCGCGGTGCGCATCAGAGAAGCTTTGAAGACCAGTTTCATGACTGGCCAGGCTACGGTGTGAAAGTTCTGTTTGTTTCTCCTTGATGAAACCCCCCGCCCCTTGGTTCACTTTACTTCCCTGTAAGCTAACCACCCTTCCCTCCTCCCTTTGATCACCACTTGCAGAGGCAATAAAGTCATTGTTGCTTCACATTCATGCATTCTTTATTAATTCATCACACAAATAGGGGGATAACTACCAAGGTAGTCCAGGAGGGGTGGTGGAGGAGAGAAGCACCAGGAAGGGTGGTGGAGGAGGGAAGGACAAGGCCACACAGCACTTTAAAAGTTTAAAACTTTAAAACTTATTGAATGCCAGCCTTCTGTTGCTTGGGCAATCCGCTGGGTTGGAGTGGCTGGGTGGCCGGAGGCCCCCCCACCATGTTCTTGGGCGTCTGGGTGAGGAGGCTATGGAACTTAGGGAGGAGGGTGGTTGGTTACACAGGGGCTGTAGCGGCGGTCTGTGCTCCTGCTGCCTTTCCTGCAGCTCAACCATACACTGGAGCATATTAGTTTGATCCTCCAGCAGCCTCAGCATTGAATCTTGCCTCCTCTCATCATGCTGCCACCACCTTTCAGCTTCAGCCCTCTCTTCAGCCCGCCACTTACTCTCTTCAGCCCGCCACCTCTCCTCCCGGTCATTTTGTGCTTTCCTGCACTTTGACATTGTCTGCCTCCACGCATTCATCTGTGCTCTGTCAGTGTGGGAGGACAGCATGAGCTCAGAGAACATTTCATAGCGAGTGCATTTTTTTCGCCTTCTAATCTTCGCTAGCCTCTGGGAAGGAGAAGATCCTGTGATCCTTGAAACACATGCAGCTGGTGGAGGGAAAAAAAAGGGACAGTGGTATTTAAAAAGACACATTTTATAGAACAATGGATACCCTCTTTCACGGTAAACCTTGCTGTTAACATTCCATACATAGCTCATGTGCTTTCGTTCCAAGGTCGTATTTTGCCTCCCCCCAGCGCGTGGCTAGCCCCTCCACCCTCCTCCATCCCCGTGGCTAACTGCGGGGAACATTTCTGTTCAGCCACAGGCATACAGCCCAGCAGGAACGGGCACCTCTGAATGTCCCCTTAAGAAAAGCACCCTATTTCAACCAGGTGACCATGAATGATATCAGTCTCCTGAGGATAACACAGAGAGATAAAGAACAGATGTTGTTTGAACACCAGCAAACATACACTGCAATGCTTTGTTCTACAATGATTCCCGACTACATGCTACTGGCCTGGAGTGGTAAAGTGTCCTACCATGGTCGATGAAATAAGGCTGCCCTCCCCAGAAACCTTTTGCAAAGGCTTTGGGAGTACATCCAGGAGAGCTGCAAATGCCAGGACAAATTAATAATTAAACATGCTTGCTTTTAAACCATGTATAGTATTTTAAAAGGTAGAATCATAGAATCATAGAATATCAGTGTTGAAAGGGACCTCAGGAGGTCATCTAGTCCAACCCCCTGCTCAAAGCAGGACCAATCCCCAACTAAATCATCCCAGCCACGGCTTTGTCAAGCCTGACCTTAAAAATATCTAAGGAAGGAGATTCTACCACTTCCCTAGGTAACGCATTCCAGTGTTTCACCACCATCCTAGTGAAAAAGTTTTTCATAATATCCAACCTAAACCTCCCCCACTGCAACTTGAGACCATTACTCCTTGTTCTGTCATCAGCTACCACTGAGAACGGTCTAGATCCATCCTCTTTGGAACCCCCCTTCAGGTAGTTGAAAGCAGCTATCAAATCCCCCCTCATTCTTCTCTTCTGCAGACTAAACAATCCCAGTTCCCTCAGCTTCTCCTCATAAGTCATGTGTTCCAGTCCCCTAATCATTTTTGTTGTCCTCCGCTGGACATTTTCCAATTTTTCCACATCCTTCTTGTAGTGTGGGGCCCAAAACTGGACACAGTACTCCAGATGAGGCCTCACCAATATCGAATAGAGGGGAACGATCATGTCTCTCAATCTGCTGGCAATGCCCCTACATATACATCCCAAAATGCCATTGGCCTTCTTGCCAACAAGGGCACACTGTTGACTCATATCCAGCTTCTCGTCCACTGTAACCCCTTGGTCCTTTTCTGCAGAACTGCTGCCGAGCCATTCGGTCCCTAGTCTGTAGCGGTGCATGGGATTCTTCCATCCTAAGTACAGGACTCTGCACTTGTCCTTGTTGAACCTCATCAGATTTCTTTTGGCCCAATCCTCTAATTTGTCTAGGGCCCTCTGTATCCTATCCCTACCCTCCAGCGTATCTACCTCTCCTCCCAGTTTAGTGTCATCTGCAAACTTGCTGAGGGTGCAATCCACACCATCCTCCAGATCATTTATGAAGGTATTGAACAAAACCGGCCCGAGGACTGACCCTTGGGGCACTCCACTTGATACCGGCTGCCAACTAGACATGGAGCCATTGATCACTACCCTTTGAGCCCGACAATCTAGCCAACTTTCTATCCACCTTATAGTCCATGGCTGGCCACACTCTTGATGTAGTGTTTGGATTGGGTTGGAGGTGCAAAATTTGGAAACTAAACCCCTCAAAGAGCAACCACAACGTCCATTGATCAGAGGTTAGTTACACTCACCAGAGGTCCCTTCTCCGTCCCTTCTCCAGGATTCATAGATTCATAGATATTTAGGTCAGAAGGGACCATTATGATCATCTAGTCTGACCTCCTGCACAACGCAGGCCACAGAATTTCACCCACCACTCCCACAAAAAAACCTCACACCTATATCTGTGCTATTGAAGTCCTCAAATTGTAGTTTAAAGACCTCAAGGAGCAGAGAATCCTCCAGCAAGTGATCCGTGCCCCATGCTACAGAGGAAGGCGAAAAACCTCCAGGGCCTTCCAATCTGCCCTGGAGGAAAATTCCTTCCCAACCCCAAATATGGCGATCAGCTAAACCCTGAGCATATGGGCAAGATTCATCAGCCAGATACTACAGAAAATTCTTTCCCGGGTAACTTGGATCTTACCCCATCTAAAACCCATCACAGGCCATTGGGCCTATTTACCATGAATATTTAATTACCAAAGCCATGTTATCCCATCATACCATCTCCTCCATAAACTTATCGAGTTTAATCTTAAAGCAAGATAGATCTTTTGCCCCCACTACTTCCCTCGGAAGGCTATTCCAAAACTTCACTCCTCTGATGGTTAGAAACCTTCGTCTAATTTCTAATCTAAATTTCCTAGTGGCCAGTTTATATCCATTTGTTCTTGTGTCCACATTGGTACTGAGTTTAAATAATTCCTCTCCCTCTCTGGTATTTATCCCTCTGATATATTTATAGAGAGCAATCATATCTCCCCTCAACCTTCTTTTAGTTAGGCTAAACAAGCCAAGCTCCCTGAGTCTCCTTTCATAAGACAAGTTTTCCATTCCTCGGATCATCCTAGTAGCCCTTCTCTGTACCTGTTCCAGTTTGAATTCATCCTTCTTAAACATGGGAGACCAGAACTGCACACAGTACTCCAGGTGAGGTCTCACCAGTGCCTTATTTAACGGTACTAAGACCTCCTTATCCCTACTGGAAATACCTCTCCTGATGCATCCCAAGACGACATTAGCTTTTTTCACAGCCATATCACATTGGCAGCTCATAGTCATCCTATGATCAACCAATACTCCAAGGTCCTTTTCTTCCTCCGTTACTTCTAGTTGATGCGTCCCTAGCTTATAACTAAAATTCTTGTTATTAATCCCTAAATGCATGACCTTACACTTCTCACTATTAAATTTCATCCTATTCCTATTACTCCAGTTTACAAGGTCATCCAGATCCTCCTGTAGGGTATCCCTATCCTTCTCTAAATTAGCAATACCTCCCAGCTTTGTATCATCTGCAAACTTTATTAGCACACTCCCACTTTTTGTGCCCAGGTCAGTAATAAAAAGATTAAATAAGATTGGTCCCAAAACCGATCCCTGAGGAACTCCACTGGTAACCTCCCTCCAACTTGACAGTTCACCTTTCAGTAGGACCCGTTGTAGTCTCCCCTTTAACCAATTCCCTATCCACCTTTCAATTTTCCTATTGATACCCATCTTATCCAATTTAACTAATAATTCCCCATGTGGCACCGTATCAAACGCCTTACTAAAATCTAAGTAAATTAGATCCACTGCGTTTCCTTTATCTAAAAAATCTGTTACTTTCTCAAAGAAGGAGATCAGGTTGGTTTGGCACGATCTACCTTTTGTAAAACCATGTTGTATTTTGTCCCATTTACCATTGACTTCAATGTCCTTAACTACCTTCTCCTTCAAAATTTTTTCCAAGACCTTGCATACTACAGATGTCAAACTAACAGGCCTATAATTATTTGGATCACTTTTTTTCCCTTTCTTAAAAATAGGAACTATGTTAGCAATTTTCCAATCATACGGTACAACCCCTGAGTTTACAGATTCATTAAAAATTCTTGCTAATGGGCTTGCAATTTCTTGTGCCAATTCCTTTAATATTCTTGGATGAAGATTATCTGGGCCCCCCGATTTAGTCCCATTAAGCTGTTTGAGTTTCGCTTCTACCTCAGATATGGTGATGTCTACCTCCATATCCTCATTCCCATTTATCATGCTACCATTATCCCTAAGATCCTCTTTAGTCTTATTAAGGAGGCAGCCTTGGGTGAGTTCGGGGAGTACTGGCTCCAGGTCCAGGGTGAGAAACAGTTCCTGGCTGTCGGGAAAACCGGTTTCTTCGCTTGCTTGCTGTGAGCTATCATCTTCCTCGTCCCCAAAACCTGCTTCCATGTTGCCTCCATCTCCATTGAAGGAGTCAAATAACACAGCTCGGGTAGTGGTGGCTGAACCCCCTAAAATGGCAAGCAGCTCATCATAGAAGTGGCATGTTTGGGCTCTGACCCAGAGCGGCTGTTCACCTCTCTGGTTTTCTGGTAGGCTTGCCTCAGCTCAAGTTTCACGCAGCACTGCTTTGGGTCCCTGTTATGGCCTCTGTCCTTCATGCCCTGGGAGATTTTGACAAATGTTTTGGCATTTCGAAAACTGGAACGTAGTTCTGATAGCACGGATTCCTCTCCCCATACAGCGATCAGATCCCGTACCTCCCGTTTGGTCCATGCTGGAGCTCTTTTGCGATTCTGGGACTCCATCATGGTCACCTCTGCTGATGAGCTCTGCATGGTTACCTGCAGCTTGCCACGCTGGCCAAACAGGAAATTGAAATTCAAAAGTTTGCGGGCCTTTTCCTGTCTACCTGGCCAGTGCATCTGAGTTGAGAGTGCTGTCCAGAGCGGTCACAATGGAGCATTCCGGGATAGCTCCCGGAGGTCAATACCATCTAATTGTGTCCACAGTACCCCAAATTCGACCCAGCAAGGCCGATTTCAGCGCTAATCCCCTTGTTGGGGGTGGAGTAAGGAAATCGATTTTAAGAGCCCTTTAAGTCGAAAAAAAGGGCTTCATCATGTGGACGGGTGCAGGGTTAAATCGATTTAACACTGCTAAATTCGACCTCAACTCCTCGTGTAGACCAGGGCTAACTGTTTGCTGGCTGCACTTCAGTGGGGTCGCCCAACTGTCCTTTCGAGTAACATATGAGACAGCACTTTGACACTGAGACCCTTAGGAATGAGCCTTGTTTGGCAGGCTTTTTCCAGTGAAAGTCTCCCATTTATGTCTCACTATAACCTCCCAGGTGTTTAGTGATCTCATAGCGTAGCCGTCGCTGCATTATTGTATCCACTGTTACCTAGCTGTCCCTGTTTGCTTGGTGCTCTCAGCATGTTCTCTCTGCATGAGCCACCTTTGCTATCTAGCCTTCAGGAATTCTCCAGAGAGAGCTTCCCAAAATCCCAAGGCAAAGTGACATCATCCACAATGATAAGGTGACTTAGGCCCCGCGTTGCTAGTCTATGTGAGATAATAGGCTGTTCTTTTAATGATTTGCGGTATGAATAACCAGCCACACTGAATTTCTCTCAGGGCTACTTTCACTTAGAAACACAGACAGGGCTGTTTTGTTGTGCACATGCTGAGCTACATAATGTGCCAGTCCAAGTATGCTACCTGAATATGTTCCAGGGCTGCTAGGCTGCAGCCTTAGCCTCACAGCAAGCTGGTTGATCAGTTCCAAGCTGTAGAAATAAAAAGCCAGCCACCTAAGGAAGCCTTTATTTCTGCTTATGTGTTGATGTATCTGTGAGCTACAGAGATGATGAGAAAGGGGAAGGAGGGTGTTTACATCTGTCCAAGCAGACTGGTAGCTCTGTGTCCCTTCCTCCCCAGTCCCACACAGCCACACTAAGCTGGAGAATGTCCTTGTCAGGTACTGTGGTAGGGTAACTTGTGGCTGTGTGCATGTAGGTACGGTGGGCGTCAGACACAGCAGGGTCAGCAACAGAATTATTGACCTTCACCACAATACAATTTTCTGCCTGGCCAGTTTAAAGAACAGCTCCATTGACTCAGAAAAGAAAAGTAAGAAATGAACACGGTCAGGTCTGACATACCCCAGTGCACACGCACACAGTCCAATACTTGGGCAAGGAAAATAACAAAACACAACTCTTTAAACACCAGCTTGGTTGGGATGAGGAGTGCTCACCTCATTTCACAAAAGGTACTGGTACTGTACCCTCCATTATAAAGCATTTAGGAGATCGGGCCTTGGAAGCTCTTTGCATCTCACAGACATGCTCCCATGACTGCAGGGGCTGGCAAAGAAGCTACTCAGCCCCAAGCTAGAAACTCCATTAGTCAGTTTTGGCACAAAATGAATGTTACTGGAAAGATCCTGTTAATTTCCCAGAGGTCTTCCCTGTGAATTTTTACCATTAGAAGCATAGAATCTATTTCTGTATTAGGGCTTTGTACTGGTGCCCATCACCATAGTATCTGAATGTCTCTCAGGGTAATAGATTGGCATAGTCAGGTCGCTGGTGGATTTCCTGGTGTTAGAGGATGCTTTCCAGAGGCTTTGCTTGATTCTTGGTTCTGTTGATCCATCACAAGCAAAGCTGAATCTAACAGTTTGTCTGTCACATGTTCATGTGTCATGTCATGTACAAATGATGGATCTGACCAGTCAGTGATTTCCTCTGGGAGGGAGAAGAGACTGTAAAGTAGAGACATTAGTTGTTTGAAAATAAAGAAAAGAAAAACATCATAAAACTGAACTGGGAACGTGTTCGCCCTCCAAGAACTGTTTGGTATTAATAGAAGATGCTGTCAGCAAATTTCTTGCAAAAAATGCAAAACAATACTAAAAAAACCAACAACGCCTACTTCTCAGCTTAGAGCTCTCTGTCTGAAGCTGAATTAGGCAGACTGCTGTTTTTTGTCATGCCAGCTCCACCCCTGTCAGAGCAGAATGCAATGATACAATTATAATTGTCCTGTATTAATAGGGAGGGTCTCTTTCTTTAATTACAGAGGACACCTAAATATCGTGCTTTGAAGTTCTTTATAAAACATTATAAATGGGCTTCCTTGTAAACCCCGACAAGAGGAATTGGCAAATGGAATTTAAATGTAACCTTTATAGGGCATAAAAATGAATAATTTATGAAGGCTTGTTAAATATCTGATGTTCCAAATATAAAGGAGATGTACACTTTATGCAGGCAGCTCTTTAGGGTAACACAAGACCTTGTGAACCCATCTGGAGCTACAAATAGTTCAATATTTTATTAATAGTTTCCGTTCTTATTGATATCCAGTTACCATGACATACCACAAAAGTAAATTAATTAAATAAGTTTATCAAGAGTCTATAGACAGGACAGTAACTTTCCATTATGTATGCTTTTATAGGTAGAATGCTTGGACTTATACTACCCCCACAAATCAAGCTCACTTCCAATCTGCTCAGTGAGGAAGGAGTCACATGCTCCCCAACATTATGCTGTGCAATGAATACAGGATATTCTTCCTAGGACACAAGAAGGTTATTGGCCCATACAGCATTCTCAGATATCATGGTGATGGGCATACTCTATAAAGCTGGATGAGGTAATATATTTTATTGGACCAACTTCTATTGGTGAGAGAGACCAGCTTTAGAGCTAGAGGTCTGGGAAAGATGCTCAGAGTGTCACAGCTAAATAAAGATCAAACAGATAGTTTAGCATAAGTAGTTAGCACATTTTGTAAGGGACCATTCAAGGTGAAGTGGCCTGTTAACACCCCTGTAGCTGTGACACTTGGAGTACCTTTCCCAGACCTGGGGAAGAGCTCCTTAGAGCTCTTGTCTCTTATCATCAACAGAAGTTGGTCCAATAAAAGATTACCTCACCCACCTTGTCTCTCTAATCTCCTGGGACCCATACAGCTAAAATAACACTGCATATATAAAGCTGAACAGATCAGTGCGTTTAAGGTGCAGGAACAGTTTCTTCAGGGAATTCATTTTCTGCTACAGCTGCAGTTCTGGATATGTGGGTGGGAGATGAGCAAATGCATCACATGTATCTGTAAGCTGCTCTCTTCCTGGCAGTGAAGATGATGTAAGCACATCTGCAGCATTGCCAACATCTGCAAACTAGTTTCTTGCTGGCTGTGAGCCACCTTGGCCACTCATTTAGGGACTTGTTCTTGTAGAACTTCCAGTGACAAAGACATTAATTACAGTGGCATAAGGGGAGTTTCTCTCTCTGTCCCAGGTTGGTGTATGACAACAGTCTCCTTCCCCAGAACTTGGCCTAGGATTTTGCTTTCTTGGTATCAGATTATCTGATGTTTACATGAGCTACAGGTTCTTTTTCTATGGCTGCATGTAAGGATGAGTCAGAGCCATAAACCAAGGCAGCAGGGACTGCAGCCATGAGAATCAATAACATAATTTATCATTATGTTGGCACAATACTAGTATACAATTTTCCAGCAGAGTCTGTTCTTTTTCCACATAAGCCTATGGAGCAGTCCATCGATTTTCTTAAACTAGTTTTCTAATAGCACTAGGGAGCTGTTGGGAAGCAGGCATCTCATCCCTCATGTCCTGCAGAGCAAAGAGCACACTGACATTCTGTACATTCCACAAGACTCATTTCGGAGATAAGAGCAAATTCACCATCTATCAGTTTTTCTGAGTCCATCCCAAAGTGAGGAAGTGAAATCTCCAGTTTATTTACTCCAGGCCAGAAATACAAAAAATAGCTGGCCTAATTCACTAGTACTGTATGTCCCTAATTGTCTCCACAGTGCCTGATAGAGGTTTATTATTACAGTGAAACCCAGACAAGAGACCATCTTTATTAAACAACCTCCCTCCCTAGGAAACTTCCCTGGAAATATCCCCAAACTTACTGAGTACAGTTCCGATCCACCTTCATTAGCAGATCAGCTTGGTCACTGGTCACTCATACTGTGTAATACTATACTTTGTGCTTCTATAGCACTTTGATCAGAGGAGCTCAGAGAAGATGTGTGTATTATGTTTATGATTTCTATATTAATGTAACCCCAGCGAAGAATGGAATTCTCCTATCGGCATCTCTCCCATATCTGGAGACATGAGAGTGTGGCAAATTGCCAGCACTACTTGGATGGGTCTCACACTTTCTCTTCTTGGGGAGGGTTCAGAGCACCGTTTCTCACCCCTGGGCTTGGGTATTAACTGCCCCACTAGTATCCTAGAGGAGGGGAGTGGAGAGGGAGGGACCCAGGCCCACCCTCTACTCCAGGTCCCAGCCCAGGGGCCCTAGGGATAGCGGTAAACCACTTGAACTAGTGGTTCCTTCCCCTGAGCTACTTCCCTCTCCTGCCCTTCAGCTTGGGGCTTCCTGCCCTCTCTCTGCACAAACCAGGTGTCCCTTTGCCTAGGGTCTTGGTCTTCTTAGCCCACCGCAGCACTTCTCCAAACTCTCCTCTGCTTCCCTCCAAACTGCTCTCTGCTCCAACACCAATTCCCTCTGCTTCAACTCCTCCAAACTGCTCTCTGCTCCAACACCAATCCACTCTGCTTCAACTCCTTCCCTTGTCTGATTGAAGCAGGGGGGGTTTTATCAGGTGCTTTAAATGGCTTCAGGTGCTTTAATTAATCTATAGCAAACTTTCTTCCCTCTACAGGGAATAAGGCTCCCTTCTAACACCCTCTTGCTTCGAGGAGCGGTGGGTGCTGTCCGAGGTTCTCTGCTCGGTGACCCCGTCCGGTTCCCTCCGTCTGACCCTTTGACTGAGGGGAAGAGAGACCCCAGCCCCAGCCGTTGCCGCTGTGGATACCATCATCACTGTCACCTAGGAGGGGTCCTATCACACGTGGTGTACGTCCCCCCCCCCAAACCGCCCACCCCGCAGCCGTGCCCATCTTGTCGGGCACTCTCAGGAGAGGAATAATCGGTGACACTGGGCGTGGCACTAGGTAACTCGAGGGGATGGAAGACCATGAGTGTCGAGGAAGCCCCCCCGCTCTGGGCCCAGGCTAGCCTGAACACTTCTGCCTCCTGAAGGCTGCTGTGTTATACCTTGTGTTTGCTTTTGTTTTGTTGCATATTTTTGCTTTATCCTCTTTGGTGATTCTTTGTAAGTGTTACACAAATAAAATTCTTTTCTGCTTTAAAAAAAAACAAAAAAACACACCCTCTTGCTGCCCTCTGGCCATGCTGTATCACAAGAGTTATTGGGGGAGGAGGGGAAACCAAGAACGTGGTGCTATTTAGAGTTTGTGAAACTGCTGGAACGGTTCGTTCCTCCCTCCCTAATTTGAGGGTTTATGAAAATTTTGAGTTTCATTCGTTATTTTTCCCCTTTATTTAAACTGTTGATTTTTCAAGGGGAACAATGAGATGCTCAAGCCTTGCAAGCCTGCTCAGGGGAAAACTCATGCATATTCCTCAGGTATTAGGGTTACATTTATTAAATGCATCCACACAGAGCATATTACTGATCTCTAGAGCTCCAGCAGAAGCTCAGGGTCAGATTCTCAGCTTCACTGATACTCTTGGTGAAAAGTCAAGGCCTCTTGATCCACAATTGATACAAATCCTTATTGAACCAGAGTCTTCCTTTATTAAATCTGGCCAGGTAACAAGCTGCTTTTCTGCCACATTAATGTCAGTTCCTTGCTTTGCCATAATTAAGGTCATCTGGCTGTCACTTTGCTGTCATGTGTGGTCTGTATTTGAAGCACAGTGGAAGCTTATATTGTAATATATATTACAATTGATAGTTCGTTATATCTTATGCAAGTTGGGAAGATCTGTCTGAGGCCAAGACAATTCCCTTTCTGCATTTTAGCTACTGACCTTTAATATTATAATTATTAATTGTTTGTATTATGGTTGCATCTAGAAGTCTCAGCTGAGGCCTGAATCCCGTATGCTAGGCACTCTACAGACACAGAGTGAGAGAGGCCCTGCCCCAGAGATCTTACAATCTAAATAGACGACACAGACACAGGGTGGAAGGCAAAGCAGAGGCACTGAGAAAGGAAATGATTTGTCCAAGGTCACACAGCAAGTCAGTGACAGAGCCAGGAATAGAACCTATGTGTCTGTGCAGTGCCCAATCTGCTAGACCAGGGGCGGCCAATCTGAGTCTAAGAAGGAGCCAGAATTTATCAATGTACATTGCCAAAGAGCCACAGTAATACGTCAGCAGGCCTCCCCCATCAGCTCCCCCACCCCGCTCCCTGCGCCTCCCGCCCACTGGCAGCCCCGCCAATCAGTGCCTCCCCCTTCCTCCCGATCAGCTGTTTCATGGCATGCAGGAGGCTCGGGGGGCGGCGGGGGAGCACATATTAATTTCTGAAGAGCCTCATGTGGCTCCGGAGCCACAGGTTGGCCACCCTTGTGCAAGACTACAATGGTTCTATACCTTAGGTTAGAGCATGGAGCAGCAGCATCCAGAATACCCATTAAGAGCCCAGCCAGATCCCATTGTTTGGGTCAGGGACAGCCCCTGCATCAGAACTACTGAGGTATTACCAAAAAGAAAAGGAGTACTTGTGGCACCTTAGAGACTAACCAATTTATTTGAGCATAACCTTTTGTGAGCTACAGCTCACTTCATCGGATGCATACCAAATTCATGCAGAAGATCAGTGGCAGAGCCCGGAAGAGAATTGTGGTTTCTGAAGTACCATGTCAATGCTTCTCTACTGGATGGTGCTACTGGGGCCTTCACATCTAGATGTTGCTCGTGCCAAGTCACTGGCCGGTGGCCTGGACACAAGAGTGGAGCCGAGTCGTTGTCAGATGCGCATCCGATGTTCCTGGAGGGTGGTCGTAGAACCAGAGGTATTACCAGATCTTAATGACCCTGACAGTAGGTTATTGGACCTCTGTTAAGCAGTGTTTGCAACAGCAGGGATGTAACACATGGTGACCTGTAACTTAAGATGCCTCTCTCTGCTCTTCCTCAATCCCACACTGCACATTCTGTCTGGGAGAAGCTCAGAATTCCACAGAGCAAAGGCCTTGAGGTGACCCAGAACTATATCTTTGACAACATGATGGGAGCCATTCCTCATCGCAGGAGGCAGGATACAATGCCTGCTTGGTCGAGGAACAGGATTGTGTATGAATCCTGTATCATGTATGTTATATGAAGTGTATAACATTTCACAGGTACTGCCTCGACAGGCCGTTCTGCAGCTCTGGCTGTGGTTCAATCACAGTTTAGTGCATCACAAACACAGAAGACATTGGTGTCTCTTCTTCTCTTCCCACCATCATTCTCTGTTGTTAACACCTGCAGAATTTGGCTCCGTGAAGCTGGCATTCAACAAAAGGACTGGAAACTGGCAGCATTTCCAAATCCCGGTTTACTTCATGTGTTGCCAGTTAACTACCATCCGCTGATGCCTGCCCTGGTTTGGATAACTCCATACCAGCTCCAGCTTTGGATCTGGCTCCCTGAGCAGGAAATAATTAACATTAGAAGAGTGTTAAAAGGTTGGAAATGTACACGTAAGGATCAAAGCACCAACAGCTCAGTAAAAAGATGGCTGGCTCAAGTCACAGTCCCTGGCCATTTGAATTTCTGCCTTTTGTTGAGGTTAGTCACAGCTTTAATATGCTTTAATGTTTTTCCTTTTAATTATGATGAAGCCTCAGTGTGTATTTGGTACACAAGATGAGACTCCTCAAAAAGCTCCTCCTGAAAGCTCCTGAAGTGATCCATCTTGCTCTCAGGAAGGTAGACCCAACTTTAGCCTGATTTACAGCTGCTAGAACTCAATGGACCCAATCCTTTGGATTCTAAACTTCTTTCCATGTCTATCTGCCATTCATCTCTATGGGCCTGATCCAAAGTTCATTAAAGTCAACAGAAGTTTAGAGACTGGGAGTGGATGGGTCGTTCCTCAGACGTTCTTGTCAACTGCTGGAAATGGCCCACCTTAATTATCACTACAAAAAGCTCTCGTTCCCCCTCTCCCCCCGCCTTTGCTGGTAATAGCTCACCTTAAGTGATCACTCTCTTTACAGTGTCTATGGTAACACCCATTGTTTCATGTTCTCTGTGTATATAAATCTCTCCACTGTATTTTCCACTGAATGCATCTGATGAAGTGAGCTGTAGCTCACGAAAGCTTATGCTCAAATAAATTGGTTAGTCTCTAAGGTGCCACAAGGAGTCCTTTTCTTTTTGCGAATACAGACTAACACGGCTGCTACTCTGAAACCTGTAATACATATAGTGCTCAGGGCAATATCACCCTTTGCTGCCACTAGAAAAGTAACACCCTTCTGTTCTCCTGGAGACGGCTTTTCCTCCCAACCCAATTAAAAGGCAGGTCTTTAAAATGCTACAAGACGTATATGTCAGCTGAAAGATGCGAGAGCTCCAAAGGCCTGGAATGCAGCTTCCTATTCTTACTGTTCCTGCACAATAATCAGGCTACAAGCTGCCCTTTTTATAACCCTCTCAGAGCCTTCCATGTATCACCTCTTACAAAGCAGCCTGGAACAAGACTAGTTTTTAATTAACTTTAGTATCTATTAATGTGTTAGAAACGGCAAAATAATTCCCCTTGAAATAAAACTGTTACAGACACGCTTAACGTGATTTAGCAGCGCTACAAAGATTTCTCAGACCACAGGCATCCTCAGCTTCCCGCCTCGCTTGCTTTTTTTGACTCTTTCAATGCATGAAAGATAAAGGGCTGGGTGAGCTCCAGGGCAATACACAAGGTGCCAATTGCTGTGTTGTTTCTGGCATGCACAGGTAGGGGCGATTGACTCTTTTAACTATGCCCCAAGAACCCCAGGGCAGTGTCTCGGCCACGTCTTACCGATAGCCGTGGGTGCGTGTGCGGCCAGGAGCTGTGCACCACCGAAGCCATCAGTGTGATGCACCCTATGAGAATGTGAGGTAAACCCAGATCTTTTAAAAGCGACTAGAGTTGAAACTGAACAAGAGTATGGAGCAGCAACACCCAGGACATCCATTCAGGGGCAAGCCAGATTCAGTGCTTGGATCCCATCCATGGGGATGTAGCACTTGCTAGACCAGGCAGTCCATGTTGTCTAGCATCCTGTTTCTGATAGTGGCCAGCATCAGATACTTCAGAGACTGGAGCAAGAACCAACTGGGGGTAAATTGTGGAATAAACTGCCCCTAGAAGTATCTGCCTGACCCCATCCAGTTAGAGGTTCATCGTATACCTTCCACAGAAGGATTTAGATCCCTTTCACACTCTGAAGGTTTTTGGTTTATAGACCTGTCACATGCAACAGGATGTTCTCATCCACATAGGTGTGCAGTTGTAATAAACTCTCTGTTCTACTGAAACGAGCACCAACATTGCTTTGTTTTAAGGACCCCTTAATCTCTGTTCTTAAGAGACCCTGTCCATCTCTCTATGTATTTCTAGTGCATGTTATCTAAGCCCCAGTGACTGCTCATGGTTCCATCTGCCACGTCAGATGGTCTAGCCTGCTCTATATACTGTTTGTGCCACATGGCGGTGGAGGAGTAAGATTGTTTGACTGCTTTGTCCCTGCAACTCTCCTGGGGATGAGCACTATGGGTCTGTACCTCCAGTGAGAAAAAAATACAAGCCAATGCTGCCATGCTCTGGATCTGATCTCATTCTCCCAGGGAGATCATAAAAGGGCAGAACTCAGAAGAATTAAAGAGAGGGTCAGGGTGGTGGATCAAGGGTCTGACATCTGTGCAAACAGGAGAATCCTGTTGTGTTAATTTAGAAGGAATCAAGGGGCCCAAAGAGTCAAAAGTGTCAACATGATTCTGTTTTACTGTCCAAACTTAAACAATGTTAAACAAGGCTTGGGGTTTGATATACAGAGACCTCAACCCATAGGTGCTGGAACTTGGAGTGTGGGGGTGCTGCAGCTGACTTGAAGGAGTTTCCATTATATACAGGGTTTACAGATTGGTTCAATGGCTCTCAGCACCCCCACTGTAAAAATTGTTCCAGTACCCCTGCCTCCACCTGCTTAGTACCATGGCAGACATACCATTCAAATTCTTTTTAACCTTTCAGAAAAGATACAGAAAAAGGAAAACCAGTTAAAACATTTGAAATGTAAAGTATTAAATAGGCTTTATTTTAACAACATGCCTTGTTCCCTTTCACTTTAGCTGTAGAGTCTTTAGAAGGAAAAATGCCATGTTTGACAGTCTCTTCGATGGTCCTAATGACCATTTTAGGGGAAAAGAGTTCTTTAAGATGGGCTAGAGCTGTTGTTGTTAAAGTTCGATTAAGTTTCCTAGAAGATGAAACAAGGCGAACACACACAAAAGAGGGAGAGAAAAGATAAAAAATGCAGCTCCTGTCTCTGGTTTTGACTTTCACTCACAACCTCACTGCTGAAGAAGACAGGCAGAGCACCTGGTCTTAGCAGCCACGCCAAGACCTTGCAAACTTGGGGCATTGAATTGAGTTGCCTCTTTCATCTTAGAGAGGTGTTGCAAAATATATAGTCTTGGCTAATTCAATCTTCCTGGTTTTGTTTTTTGCACCTTTTCCCATCAACACTTGTTATGGGTTATTGTGACATCTTAGGAACTTTCGCTCACTTCACAGTTGAGTTGACAATTAGGGTAAATTTGTAGGTCCAAGTATCACAACAGTCCCTGCACCAGGCAGCATTAAGGGGATGATGTCCCATAGCACAAGTGCTTCTGTGGAGCAGAGGTAATGTGAGAAGGGAGGCCCGCTTAACCCTTGGTGGGCAGCAAAACAGAGTTTTATGTTTATAACAATTTTCCAGAGAAACCATGACTCTGATCCTTTCCTCTTTCCAGCTAATTGCATTTGTTTTTCCAAGAAAGTGACTTTAGAGAAATGCCATGCAACTGGGACCATCATCAGGTTGTTCCCATGACTGACACAATCGAATGTATTGCTTCAATGACCTAGAGATGCAAAAGCCCTGTTATGCCCCATCTGGTCCTAGCCCCTCAGACAACAAAGGATCATTTTCACAGGGCTTCATCCTGCCCTAGTTTTAAATGTCCCAGGCTGTGGGGCTACTATCACTTCCCATGGGATATGATGCCACAGGCTAATGCATTTCACTTTCACTAAATTTCTTCTGACATTAGTCCTAAATTTCCCTGTCTTAATTCCATTCTATGACTCCTAGTTATACCTCCTTGTATAACCCTGTACAACCTTTCCCTTCTGGGATTCACCCTTCCAGTTTTTCTTACCTTGTTATCATGTCCCTGTCACCAGTACCCTCCTAGCTGTCAGCTATCCAGATTTCGGGTATGATTTTGAAAAGCGCCTAAGTTACTTTGCCCCTGATTTTCAATGGAACATGTGCTCTTAACTCAATTAGGTGGACACGTTGAAATTCCCATCTTTAGCTTTTTCAAATGTCTCCTCAGGAGTCAATGGCTCCTTTCTGAACTCCTTCCTGTATGCCAATATCTTTCTGGTAAGGTGGTGCTCAGAACCATCCCAGGTACATTCTCCCCAGAGCTGTAGAGAGGGACACTATGACCTGCCTGCTCCTTGGTCTCTGCATATGTAGACTCAAAAATTGCACCAGCCCAAAATAAAAAGCAGCATCAGTTTGAAAACGGCTTCACATCAATCCACAGCAGCTGCTCAGGTTGTTGTTATTCTGCAGCTAGACAACGTGCTCACGGGGATTTGGGCTTTAGGCAAAAGCTTATATGAAAGCCGGCATTACACTGGAATCTCATCACCGAGAGCAAAGCTCTGCTTGTGGCTTCTTTTAAGCCTATTTCAATTCACCTCCTCTCACAAACAAAACAATCTATGTTTTCTTCATTGCACAGGTCTCTCATTAAACACAAACAAGGTTTTCTGCAGATGAGCAAATCTGCACGAGGAATTTTATCCAGAAATGAAGCAAGGCGAGATGTTAACCCACCTGGGAGATCCCATCGCTGCAACAGAGCAGGTCCCACCTGTTCACAATATGTTTATTGTGTATCACCGTCAATAATCCAGTGGATAATACATCATTCAAACGCAGCTACACAATGCACCAAACTGGCCAAAGAATACCAATGGAGCAGCACCCAGGCCCCAGTGGTTGGGGTAGTGATGGCACACTGCCAGCAGGTAGGATAGCAATGGGGCAGGGCCTGAGCCCCAGCAAGTGTGCCAAGCAGTGCCAGGGCTCCCTTGTCCTTAGTGCTGCACAAACACATAGAGACAGTCCCAAATCCTGGAGAGGCAGGGGGCACTGCATGGTCCCCAGTAGACGGGGGAGTTTGAGGATGGTAGCTCACACATATTGACAAATTCTGTGCCTTCACATGATGGAAATCCTGAGGTGGACAGAAGGAAGCTGCCAAAATATCCCCTGGCACTCACATGGCTTGAGGTATTTCCATCTCATTTTATTCTGCATATAAGAGGAGACTTTCAAAAGTATAAATTGGAGGTAATGGGAATTAGGCCCCTGATTTTTCATGGAAGTTAGGAACCAAGCCTTTGAGAATAATTCCTTCTGTGGACATCGGCGCAGCACCGGCATCGAAGCGTATGCGTATGCGGAGTGTGCGAGCTATTTTCTACTCAAAATTATCTGTTCTCCAAATGCACCAAAGCAGTGAAAACCCAGCAGGGAAAGGCAGACAAAAGGCTTCAAGACAGAGATGTAATCTTGACATAAAAATCAATGAGACACCAGTAAATGCTAAATTCAGCACCAAAAATGCTACAAGCAAATAGGCAGCAAGGATGGTCCCTCATTCCCGTAGCTGTATTTCTGTTAGTATATTTTTATGCTAGATTGCACCTGCCTTTGGACCTTTAATCTGGATTCTGATCCGGCTCCACCCTTGACTCACTGTGTGACCTTGGACCAATCTATGCTTCTTTTATCAAAAAATCCAGGGTAATAATGATCCTAAACTACTTCAGAGAGGGGTTGCAAGACCATGCTCCTCTCCCGTGAATGGTTCACATCAGCTCTGCGCCACTGATGCTTCCTGTAGAACACACCCCAGAATGACCCCTAGGGAGAGGGCCCAGAGGTGCAAGCGTCTCCCTTTCCCATCAGATTTCTTTCCAGTCTGGAAATCTGGGGGAAGAGTGGGAGTGAAGACACTGGAATGAAAGATGCTGCCATGTAAAACTAGGCCCTTCACGGGGAGGTGGCAAGACAGGATGTGTGGAAAAGGCTTTGCCCTCTTCAATTAGGATGTGTGATAGCCACAGGAAATGACATACCTCTGTAATCTTCAGAGTAGCACACACCTGCCAAATGGCAACTTGTCTTCAAGGGATCCCACTGGGGTTTCACACCTGAGTGTGCCAGAAATTACAGACCGAGAGCCCAATTATCAAAGCCTGTATAATTACCAGATGAGTTACCCTGAGCAGGCCAGACCGTCCTTTAAAGGGGACACTATTGTTCTATGGATCAGAGAAACATGATTTAAATACAAACCATGGGAGCAATGCAGCATTATTTCTCTCTCTCTCTCTGATGTACTTCCAGAGCGGGGATAAATGGCAAACAGGACATTCAGAAAGGGGCCCTGGTGGCAGAGATTCAGAGGCAAGGCAGAATAATGGAAGCCTAACACCTAGATCCCATCCCCAGGTTCATACATTACGGATGCTGGCTCCAGAGGGAGTCAGAACAGATCTCGGCTCCATTCCTGCCCTTTTACAGGGATTCATCTCATACAGCAACCACACAGGGTATTTTCAGTCTGTTCTTTAATTGCAGACGTCACCAGGCAGACCATTTTCAAAGTAGCCAGCCTGTGTTACAGACAGTGACTGGTCTGTACTTGACGGTGAGCCTCCTCCGCTGCCCCCTGACCTCACAGCTCTCCAGACTGACAGTGGGGAAGTTGCAGAAATCCCAGGCTGTTCTGCAATGGAGGAGTAAAGCGAATCTGCTCCCTTTTTACCTAGAAAGAGTAGGTAATCGTTGTACCCTCCTGGGTCAGCCAGGGTAGGGGAGAGGAAACAGTAAATGGCACGTGAGTGCTGAGAGGGAACCCGTGGACTGGAAACAGGAAGGAGCGAGGGAGCATCAGAGAATGCTTCATGTCATTGGGGATTTAACATTGAGGGTCAGAGCTAGGTACGAAGCAGAATGTGAGAGAGGGCTAATGGCTGCTGTGCAGTCCGCTGAATAAGTCTGTGATGTGTCATAGTAGCCATGGTGTATGGCCTGCAGCTCCCCCTCCTCCCTGACTGGGCTACTCTATCAGTTCTCCAAAGGGCCCTCAGAATAAACTGCAAGCCACAAACTCCCAGGCCAGGGCACCTACAGAGTCTGAGCCAATGGCCGTTGGCAGGGTGGGGATGCTGCACCCACTCAGTAAGCTGGAACTCATGCACTGTGTTCACCTCTTTTGTCGGCTGATTCCTTTTGTCGTTGAGGAAGGTGACGTCGATGGCTCCTCAGTTTATGAGTCTCAAGTACAAACTCACAGCAAGGTGAGAGACCCCCAAATGGGTAAAGGAGTCACCCTGCCCCCTGCAGGTTGTACAGACCATGCTTTTACAGCAGCCCTGGTGCAAGGCATGTCAGCCAAGCCAATCTGCCGTCAGACTCCTTGCCGTCCAGGGTACACTGGTGTCATAAATATAAAGGGAAGGCTAACCACCTTTAAATCCCTCCTGGCCAGAGGAAAAACCCTTTCACCTATAAAGGATTAAGAAGCTAAGATAACCTTGCTGACACCTGACCAAAATGACCAATGAGGAGACAAGATACTTTCAAAGCTGGAAGGGGGGGTGGAACAAAGGGTCCTTTCTGTCTGTGTGATGCTTTTGCCAGCACCAGAGCAGGAATGCAGGTCAGAACTCCTGTAAAGAGTTAGTAAGCAATCTAGTTAGATATGCGTTAGATTCTGTTTTGTTTAAATGGCTGATAAAATAAGTTGTGCTGAATGGAATGTATATTCCTGTTTTTGTATCTTTTTATAATTTAAGGTTTTGCCTAGAGGGATTCTGTATGTTTTGAATCTGATTACCCTTTAAGGTATTTACCATCCTGATTTTACAGAGGTGATTCTTTTACTTTTTCTTTAATTAAAATTCTTCTTTTAAGAACCTGATTGCTTTTCATTGTTCTTAAGATCCAAGGGTTTGGGTCTGTGTTCACCTATGCAAATTGGTGAGGATTTTTATCAAGCCTTCCCCAGAAAAGGGGGTGTAGTGCTTGGGGGGATTTTGGAGGGGAGACATTTCCAAGTGGGCACTTCCCCTGTTATTGGTAGACACTTTGGTGGTGGCAGCGTTTAACCTAAGCTGGTAAGAATAAGCTTGGGGGTCTTTCACGCAGGTCCCCACATCTGTACCCTAGAGTTTAGAGTGGGGAAGGAATCTTGACAACTGGCATCAATGATTTGGCCCCACCTTTTGCACTCATCCTTTGCTAAGTGAAGATATAAGTAGCAGACTGAGCTCCCCACCTGACCGATCATCGATCAGTCACTACTGAAATGTTGACCCACACCTCTGATTGGCCCATAATGCCAGCATCTGTCACCCACTTGTTACATCTGCAAATGAGCACTTTTGTGCTTTCTCCCGGGCTCCCCTCCTGCTTGGGAGGAGCTCCCCAAAAAACATCTGCAAAGCTACTTCATTGTCCACCTTCAGAGCCCTCCTCAAAACTCTCCTTCACTGTGATGCCTACAAAAACCTTGGCAATGGTTTGACCGCTGGTGCGCTGAGACCACTGCCTGTCAGGCTGACCAATAGCATCTCACTGTTTTCTTGTGCTCCCCTATCTGTCTGTCTGGCTCCAGCTGTTGTCTCCTGTTACCCTCAGATTGTCAGCTCTTTGGGGCAGGGATGGGCTTTTTGTATTGTGTTTGTAAGGCGTCTAGCACCATGGGGGCCTGGCCTATGATTGGGGCTCCTTGGCACTATGGTAGGAGAAATAATAATGCGGATTACTGCACTGATGTCATGTTCAGCCACTAACTTCTCCATAAAGCTATGTAGTTAACTTCACCACCAGATCCTCAGCCAATATACTGAGCTGGTGAGCGGCAGGACAGTGTTCTCGCTTCTTGGAATCTTCTGCTTTGACCCATGGTTTATGGACTTGGGCAGGGGCATTGAAACAATTTGTAAAATTGGGGGGCTGAGAGCCATTGAACCAAACTGTAAACCCTGGATATGATGGAAACCACTTCAAGCCAGGGGGTGTGGCAGCCCCCACAGCACCTCGACTTCCAGCTCCCCTGGAAGTGGGTGCTCTTGATTCTTCAATGCAGCTCAGTCCTCGTAAGTCTCATTTGTGCAGGAAGTACAAGGTGTACAGCTCTTGGCAGAGTGGCTTGCAGAGCGCCCTTTGTTCAGATGTCCATGTGCTGACCCCTAACGGATGCAGCTACAGAAGACATGCTCTTAAGTAATCCATACTAGCAGAGTGTGATTTTTGTCTCCTTCGAGTGGCTGGTCTAGGTAAGAGGGTACAAAGGCCCTAGGTTCGAACTCCGCTGATGACTCAAGGAGGGGGGCCATTATGAAAAGCTGGTACTAGGTCACACCTACTCCTAAGCATACGGTGTGCCTCATAGTCTGTCAGGTTCAGGACCAGGGCTGGAGAAGCTTTATGGGGCACCCATACCCCGACAGGCCTTGTGCCTTGAAGAGGGTAAAGGAGATGAACTCCAGAAAGGAGAAGCAGAGAGAAGGACTATTCCCTCCCCACCGACGCAGACAGCAGCAGAGCCCGCTGCATTGTGACAGCCTTATTACGGTGATTAAATTGTCCAGCAATGGTGACAGATTGGGCGATGCAGGTGGCAGGTTAAAAACAAAACAAGGCAGCTCATAAAATATTCAGCATCTTACTCAGCAAACAAAGTAACCCATCCATCACTCCCAAGGCTGTCAGGGTGCATCACAGTCCCGCAAGGTGGGCTTCCTTGATAAGACAAAGACAGACTCTGCCAGGATGAGATCATTATTAGCCAGCTGTTAACTTCCCTCATTTGCATCTCTATTTTTTTAATTATTAGCATAAACTGAAGGAGGTGGAATGGTCTGATGCAACCCAGCCACTTTGTTTCCAGCAGAGCCAGGCCAGTCTGGTTCAACCAGTGCCAAACTGGTCTCCCAGTGCTAGACTAATCTGGTTCCACTTGTGCTGAGCTGGTCTCCAGTTCCCGGCAGCACCTTCATGGCAGAAGCCTCCTGGATATCCATGCACTTATTTTAACGGATATGCTACATCATACATGCCCTTCATTGTCTGTTGAACTAGATGCCCCACCTGTGTTTCAGAGGCAAGCTGGGTCATAGAATCATAGCATATTAGGGTTGGAAGAGACCTCAGAAGTCATCTAGTCCAACCCTCTGCTCAAAGCAGGACCAACCCCAAATAAATCATCCCAACCAGGGCTTTGTCAAGCCGGGCCTTAAAAACCTCTATGGATGGAGATTCTAACACCTCCCTAGGTAACCCATTCCAGTGCTTCACCACGCTCCTAGTGAAATAGTTTTTCCTAATATCCAACCTAGACCTCTCCCACTGCAACTTGAGACTATTGTTCCTTGTTCTGTCATCTGCCACCACTGAGAACAGCCTAGCTCCATCCTCTTTGGAACCCCCCTTCAGGTAGTTGAAGGCTGCAATCAAATCCCCTCTCACTCTTCTTTTTTGCAGACTAAATAAGCCCAGTTCCCTCAGCCTCTCCTCATAAGTCACGTGCCCCAGCCCCCTAATCATTTTCATTGCCCTCCGCTGGACTCCCTCCAATTTGTCCACATCCTTTCTGTAGTGGGGGGCCCAAATCTGGATGCAGTACAGTCCTCTAGATGTGGTCTCACCGGTGCTGAATAGAGGGGAATAATCACTTCTCTTGATCTGCTGGCAACGCTCCTACTAATAATGCAGCCCAATATGCCATTAGCCTTCTTGGCAACAAGGGCACACTGCTGACTCATATCCAGCTTCTTGTCCACTCTGACCTTCCCACCAAGTAGTGGGGTAGAAGAGTAACCTCTCTCCCTGCGTGTGCAAGTAGCCAACTGCATGCAAGCCCCCAAAACAAGAGGATTCCAGCAATAACAAGAGAATGTAGCTTCAACCCAGGCTGCTCAGGTACCTAGCACACATGTGAATGTTCTCCAGAGCTGTGTGAATTCACCTCAGCTCCAGCAGTCCCCTGTGCTTCTAGCCCTTCAGGGCAGGGCTCTGTAACTGATCACACACATTCTCCTGTTTCACCATGTCACATAAATAACACTAAATCCAATGCCTCAGCTGAAAGTGGGTACCATGACTCAGTGACCTGTTCCCCTGTTCCCCGGGAGGGCCTGGTTGCAAGCAGAGCAGAATTCAGCACCATGCCAGGCACAAGAAAATATTTTGTTAAATAATCTTTTGTTAAATATTTTGTTAAATAATCACTTACTCATGCACAAGTGATGCCGTTGACTTCAGTGAGACAGCTCCAGCCCCAGGAGTGAGGGACTACTCGACCTGAGAAAAAGCATCAGAACCAGGCCCTTCCTACCGAAAATCTGCACAGACTTGGAGCACCGCTGGTCTAGATAGAACAGCCACTTTTCTGGCAGGTTTTCTGAGCCCTACTAAGAGTCAGGCTACTCAAGAGTTTCTGAAAACAAAACTGAAGGAAAGGCATCAGACAATGTTGCCTCTGTAGCCAAAGGGATTGTCCCAGTGAGCCGTGCCACTAATGGGTTTGAAAGTGGCTGGGGCATTGATAAACAACAGCCTCCCTGTGATCATAAGACTCCATTCTCTCCCCGAAGGCCAGCTGTTGTAGCTATCCATCCATCCTAGGGTTTTATTCTGTCAGACTGTCATAGTGAGCACTTCACTGGGTCATGAGCCCTTCTCCCTTCCTGTTTGGGGTAGGAGATTCCTTTCAGGGGGAGGGGGTAGAGGGCGTGGCGGTTATTGCTGCTCTCTGCTCCGTGTGCCCATCCCAGCACTAAACTGTAGCCCAGTGCTGACACTGGCATTCCTCCTAAATTCAGGAGAGGTGGCAGTGACTAATGCTGAGGCAGGGAGGAGTGCAAGGTGATGAACACTCTCTGAATGAAAGTGCTTGCGTCTCACACACCTTTCCCTTAGGTGAGCAGGTCACTGGCACCCTCTCTCATGGGAAAGAGGGGAGGGGAGCCAGCGTTTGAGGTATTATTTGAAAGAGAAAACAAACAGCTTCTGTCAGGTTTGAGGGGCAGCCTCGCTGGAAAGGGTGACGTACTTGGAAAAAGAGAGGGAAAGGACAAGCTTTGACATCAGACCAGACATTCCATCTGCCTTCATGCCTGTCCAGCTGCCCTGCGACTGGCATTCCTTGCTGCTGAAGCCTTGCCAGTCCTGTCCCTCTCTAGCAGCCGTCTGGAGAATGAGGGACTGCGCGTCACATGCCTAGTGAACACTGCATCATTCAGCTACTATTGTCACTATTAACACACGCACGTGGCCCTGTAGAATGGATTAAACATGAGGAACAAATAACCAAAGTCTCCCAGCACACCACATGGGTGCAGAGTGAGCCCTGGACTGGGAAGTTTCGCAGGGCAGGGGATTCTTCAGGAAGCTTTCTGAAAATTGCTTGGTGCAGGAATTTAAGGTGATCATGTTTCCCAAAGGGAAAACAGGACACCCGCAGCCACTCGCCCAAGCCCTTCCTTTCCCCTCCCCTCCCCTCATCTTCTCCCCCCACATGAGGCTGTTGCCCTGTTGCTGGCCCCCTGCCGGCCCCCTGCCTGCTGGAACACTGCCTCCCACTCTGGCATCTCCGCTCCCCTTCCCCTCACATTGCTCCGCACCGCATCCCCCCCCCCTTTTTTTTTTTTTTTACAAAAGTGGGCATTTGTCCTGTTTGCTTTTGCCCACTGATCCAGTCAACATGAGCAAACAGGACAAATGCCCACTTTTGCCAAAAAAGTCAGGATGGGCGGGACAGGGATTAAAAAAGGGACTGTCCTGGCACAACCGGACGTATGGTCACCCTATGCAGGATGCTAGCATGGCGGTATTGCCCGCAGCTGTGTACACTGCAGGATGTTCCTCCCAATTTCCACCCACATGTGAGGTAAGCTGCATCGTGAGCTGCAGGTGCAAAGGCTGCTTTTGCTGCTGCCAGTTATTCTGATGTTACTAAGTGGTAGTTGCGTGCATGGGTCTGTATAAACAGGTGACCATGAGCCAACAGGACATAGCACCATTTCTGGCAGTGCCACAGGCTTTCAAAATGAGAACAGGGGAGACTCTGGTTTGTTGTCTCAAGGGATGATTTTCAAAGGCACAAATGGTAGCTGGATACCTGGTGCTCGCTGACGTTCCATGGCAGCTGGGCACCTAAAATCCTCCCTGTCTGGGATAAAAGCTTTTCACTTGCTCACAAACCTGTTAAGAGATTTCCTTTCTTCAGGGCTAGTGTGTTTCCAGCATCTTCTTTTCATTTGGGGCCCTAAAGCTGCTGCTCTGGTACATCAGAGGTGATGCCTTTGTGGTCATTTTCTGCCAGCAAGTCATGATCTGAGCCTGTTACTCACCCACATCTGCACAGTCCCGCTGGGTCAGACATCTGCTCTTCTCAAGCCACAGCTTAAGCCCTGACCCTTTAATTAAACCATCAGCAAATCTTAACCTCAGAGTTCACAGTCTGAGATTATTATTACAAACCCTGAGCCAAAACCTTCTCTGAGCCAGGATGTTAAACAACTGCAACAGGCAGGGCAGAAGGTCCCTGCTAAAAATTGTTATGCTCAAAATTCTTGCTTTGCACTTCAGCAAACGTAGTTGGTTTATGTGCTGGATCTTTGAACTATTGGTATCAGCTTCCTAAATCTTATCCCCATGCACTGAACGGCCAGTTGTGTTTGTGAATCAATATTCTACCTGCAGTTTTAGAGAACAGTATGCAGCCTGCAAAGGAAGAATTCTATGTGCACAAACATACAGAGAAATCCCACAGAGCACTGTGTGTATATTACTGTCTCTTGGGCTGATTAACAGTGGAAAGTGTTTTTATCATTCAAACCTGTGGATCTGTTACTGAAGCAACATTATTCATTCTTAGGCCAGAATTAGAATAGAATTTATGTGATCTGAACACTGACACCTTAATGAATCTGATTAGGTTATGGCCCATAAATCATGTGTTGGGATGTAAATTACTATGCTAGATGCATTCCACTGCTGGTATTCACACAGTGAACTTTCTGACCCACTCCAGAGGGATATTAAGAAAACACAAATGGAGAATGAATTGCCACAGCACAGGAAATGTTCCATTTGGAGCCAGTTCTGCTGGATTTATTTAAAGAGATGCTAGACAAGTGTGTTTATAACCAACTCCAATGAGAAGTCAGCGTTATAGTAAGTGGGGGAGAGCTGGCTATATATACATGGCAATCCAAATCTCCCCTTAGCTGAGGCCTGGCAAAGAAAGTTGGTGATACTGGTGCACACAGACAATACCCTGTATGCTTTGCAGCTCCAGAGGCCATTTTCCAAAACATGGCACCCATTAAATGGATTAAAAACTGGCTAACTGATAGGTCTCAAAATGCAACTGTAAACGGAGAATTGCCATCAAGCAAGCGTGCTTCCAGTGGAGTCCTACAGGGATCAGTTCTTGCCCCTGTGCTATTTAAAATCTTTATCAATGACCTGGAAATAAACATAAAATCATCGCTGATAAAGTTTGCACATGACACAAATATTTGGAGAGTGGCAAATAAAGAAGAGGGCAGGTCATTGATTCAGAGTTCTAGATCACTTGGTAAACTGGGCATGAGCAAACAATAGTCATTTTAATACAGCTAAATATAAATGTATACATCGGGGACCAAAGAACATTGACCATACTTACAGAATGGGGGACTGGATCCTGGGAAGCAGTGACTCTGAGAAAGATTTGGACATTGTGGCGGATAATGAGATGAACATGAGCTCCCAGTGAGATGCTGTGGCCAAAAGAGCTGAAGTGATCATGGGATGCACAAAACGGGGAATCTCAAGCAGGAGTAGAGAGGTTGTTTTACCTCTCTATTTGGTATTGGTGCAACGGCTGCAGGTCTGGTGCCCACAATTCAAGAAGGATGTTGATAAATTGGAGAGGGGTCAGAGAAGAGCCACTGGAATGATTAAAAGATTAGAAAGCCTGCCTTATAGTGATTGACTCAAGGAACTCAATCTATTTAGCTTAACAAAAAGCAGGTTAAGGAGTGACTTGATTACAGTCTATAAGTACCTACATGGGGAACTGTGATGGGGCAGCTGCCCCACACTAGCAGAAAAGGGGTTAAAAGCAGCCCTAAGGAGGCTGCACCGGAGGCACCCAGTTAGAAAGGATCCTGCAAACCCTCTTCAGATTTAGGACCACAGCTTGACTTCTCTGCTGGGCCAAATTTTGAGATAAAATCAGTTTCCTGCTTTTAGTTTTGTGCTCTGGGCTCCATGAGTCACAGTGCATGGGGAGGGCAGGGTGACCCTTCACTAAGAGGCACTCTGGTAAATCAGGTAAGAGCTAACAGGGGAGAACCAGGTGACCTGCTGGGCTGACAGCACCTACTGCTAATGGGACTGGACTTATGGCTGAGCCTAAGGGAACATCTGTAAAATTCCTCTACTGAAGGGTGGATTTCATATACCTCTAGAGCTAAGGCATTCTCTGAGCCCAAATACACCAGCTTGTATCCACTCTGAGGCTGTTCTTAGCTCCCCTTCCAGAACAGCATGTCAGCAATCACGCCTGCCTTTAGAGTCTGAGAGAAATGCTAGAAGCAGACATGCCTGCTCAGTGCAGGGGGGTTTCCATCCAAACACACAGGGGGTCCTATCTAGACACACCCATGTATTTGGAAAAAGAAAAGGAGTACTTGTGGCACCTTAGAGACTAACCAATTTATTTGAGCATAAGCTTTTGTGAGCTACAGCTCACTTCATCGGATTCATGTATTTGGGGGACTTTATCCAAGCACACACATAATCTTCACCACTCCTTTCTGCCAGGGAAACTTACAAATGTTAAGTCCAGAGCAGAAGCCAAACTAATAAAATAAATGTAAATTGAAGACATTTATGTTCATAACGGCTTTGGAAGCAGGTGATTCACAAGACATTAGAACGCAGACAGCTTTAGTATCTGCCAGGACAAATTACACCATCGCTGTCAGAATCATTGCAAAGTTCATGTAAAATATGGCATTGGACACAATTAGCTCTTGTTTTTCATTAGTAAATTATTAACTGAACGAGCAGAGATGATGTGGCATTCAGTTCCGGTGTTTGTTCTGTATCTGCATGGAAAATCACTTCATTATTCAGAATGGATTAGCCATGTAAAGTACAAGTGCATGGCACAAAATCCCCCCCTATGAAATATCACACGAAAGTACCTGATGTGTTTTCCTGTCTGTGTGTTGTGAGCAAAGTGACACAGGTAGATTGGGTGCTCCTAGTCCCCTCTCTCATGACACAAGAACAAAGGGACAGTCAATGACCTTGAAAAGCATAGTATTTAAAACTGACACCAGGGAACACTTTCAGAATGTACTGTTAGCCTTTGAAACTCATTGCCACAAGATACAATGGAGGCCAAGAGCAAAGAGGCTCCAGAAAGGATTGAGTTTTAATATATATAATACCACCACCCAGAATTGCATTAGTACTGATGGGCGTGAGGGTGCATGGGATCAAAAGCTTCATGCTTCAGGGAATAAGCCAATTTCTAACTAGTTGGGTTCGGAAAAAAATCTCTCTATGGTCATGTTGCTCCATTACTGCCCACTGCAGAATTTCTTGCACCATCTTCTGACACATCCGGTACTGGGTATTGTTGGAGATGGACCCCTGGGGCTGAACCAGTTTAGCAGTTCCTATGTTTCTATAAAAAAAAAAACCTTTGGAATAATTCGTAAAAAGAAAAGGAGTACTTGTGGCACCTTAGAGACTAACCAGTTTATTTGAGCATGAGCTTTCGTGAGCTACAGCTCACTTCATCGGATGCATCCGTGCTGTAGCTCACGAAAGCTCATGCTCAAATAAACTGGTTAGTCTCTAAGGTGCCACAAGTACTCCTTTTCTTTTTACGAATACAGACTAACACGGCTGTTACTCTGAAACCTTTGGAATAATTGAAACTGCGCCTATAGGAGCCATAAGCCAAGGGGGGCTGCATGGCCCAAAGGACTAGCAGAAGGCGAGGGAGCCAAGAGTTGGGGGGATCTCAGTCCATATCCTAGTGAGAAGGTGCCCCCATCTCAACTCTCCCCCTGGTTGGCAACTTGAGTGAAATTTAGTCACATGATACCTCTCAATACTGAAAAGGCACCACAGTGATTTGTAATGAGGGGGAGCCACGGCAATTCTCATGATCTATCCCCTGAGAGGCTCTAATGGGATTCCCCCTCCCCTCACTATCTTTTAGCAGTTTGTTCAATATATTACAGAACATCCACTTCATCTGGAGCTTCAAGACCCTACATTGTCCTCCCACTGTCTCCAGGACCATCACCAATAAGAACAGCCGCATTAGGTCAGGCAGCCCAATGGTCCATCCAGCCCAATATTCTGTCTTCCCTCAGTGGCCAGTGCCAGATGCTTCAGAGCTATGAAGCCCAGAGGAATTTGCTGGGGATTATTATTCTCATTGAGAAAAGGAGTACTTGTGGTACCTTAGAGACTAACAAATTTATTAGAGCATAAGCTTTCGTGAGCTACAGCTCACTTCATCGCTCACGAAAGCTTATGCTCAAATAAATTTGTTAGTCTCTAAGGTGCCACAAGTACCCCTTTTCTTTTTGCGGATATAGACTAACAGGACTTCTACTCTGAAACCTATTCTCATTAAGAAATTCAAACCTCCAGCAGCTTCTCTCTGGCTCTTAGATCCCTGTAATCCTTAATGAGATCCCAGTTGCAAGCTGCAGAAATCAATAAGCATCTTCTTTGTTTTGTTGAGCTTTGAAGAAGGAAGGGTGATTTCCCATTAGAACTCACTGATAAGCCCATTTGTATGGATGTCTGTGCAGCAGCCCAGGGTCAGGGGATGTTGATGCGAGTGCTGGGGAGGGGGGGGAAGCTGGGAGGAGCTGAGGGGTATGTTCCGATTTGTCAGTGATAGAGAACAAGAAAAGGCCACATTTATTCCTCATCTGCAGCCTCACACTAGGCACTGATACATGCAGCCTAATCGGTTTGCCAAGATACAAGCAAGCAGGAGACTTGCCATGGGCTGCTGCTTATCCTAGTATCTGACATCAGGCTCTCGGTAAATTGAAGTCTGCTCTTGATAACAAGCTATCCTGTATGCGTCGCACCACAAGGAGAAAAGGAGAATTTCAGCACAAAAGATGTCAGAGTCTCTTGAAACTGCTTGTTTAAAAGTGATCTCTCTGAAAGCAAAGGACACCACTGGCCTTCGAGCTGAACTGACCTTCAGAAAGGGGTGTGTTAGTGGCACGTTGTAAAGGTTCACAGAGCACCCTCAGTTTCTATAGCCACCTCCTCTCAGGCACAAGACAATGGGGAAATAATGAGTTATTCTTGCTTATCCTTGCCCAGGACTCACTATCATTTTATCATTCCAGAGCTTGTCTTTTTAGAAACAGTTGCTAGCTGGAAACATTTCTGGTTTAATCAATAGACTAGGGACCCTGTTCAGTACAGAAACTGTCCTTTGCAGCCAGAGGTCTGGAATGTGTCTTTAGGGAATGACAACACAGAGGTAAGGTCTGTTTTAAGGAAATGCAAAGGAAGGAGAGTGATTTTACAACAGCACTAAAAATACAAGCTCCATTATTCTCTGAGGAGGAAAGATATGCCAGCAGTGTTTATCTGCAATCAAGGGCTATTCACTTATCACCTCTCTCATGCAAATTCTTCATCAGCATCTTCAGTGTAGCTATTCAGCCCTTGAATTGATGGCATTGGCACAAGAAAACTGGGATAGCTCTGAACAGGAAAACAAACTCTAAAATGCAATAGAAACTGTCCTTTTTATGGATGGTCATGATCTGCACCTACCACTGCAGTGCCAGGCTGCATGTGCTAGGGAGCCACGACAGACATGCTGGGAAAGCTACAGGTATTCATTCTCAGCCCCAATATCCGCTCACACATTCTTCTTGAGAGAGAGAGAGTAATATTAACAATGTACCGGCTGTGCATGTGTGTCTCTATAGACTCCCTGAGCTGTGCTGCTGGGAGCCAGGTCCTAAATGCTGCTGTCTCTGACATCCATGTTCCCAGTCCCAGCTGTTAGAACTATACTTAACAACGGTTTCCCAAAACATTGGTTCTTAGCATGGTTTCCCTATCCAGTATTTGGAATTCTACTGCAAACAGCAGAGCTAGCAGAACTTGCCTATAACTGCACGGACTAGCCTATAGCTCATCTTCTGTACACGTTTTTTAAACATTATTTGTAATTGTGCTGGATATGGATGCAAACTACAAAAACAGCATCAAACCCATTGACAAGCCCTAGTCAGGCAGGGTCGCAGGTACACTGCTCTCAGCTGTAGTGCAATCATGGGAACTCAGCAGTTTCCTAAGGGCTGTGACCCAAGGTGGGTCATGAGGGAGTGCACAGGGCACATCCTAAATGGCTGGGATGGAAAGCAGAGTGAGACAGAAGAATCCTTTGCCATTGGAAAGGGCACTAACGGGGCTCAGGCACTTCATTACCATCAGGTCTGTATTTTAGCAATATTGAGCTGTGTTCTAGAACAGAGACAGGGAACAAGGAAGTCACTGGCAACGAATACTCTGCTAGAGGCAACCTTTGGAGGAGGAGCAAGGAATTGTACAGAATGCTGTCCCTCTCCCCCACCCCCCACACACAGATACCAGCAGTTTAGTGCTCAAGAATGTTCTGCTACTAATTACCAGCCCTTGGTTTTTCCAGGTAGCACAGTAATTAGATAGAAATCTGCCCATTAAATGCAACCAGAGGAAGGATTTTGGCTACGTAGTGCTTACATAGTGTGTGTCTCCGAGAGTCTGGAGGAAGAGCTTCGTTCTGCCTCAACTGCTTCCTTGGGATAGGTAACAAGATCACCAGTCAAATCTGGACAAGGCAAGTCTGTGCTCAGCCGCCCTCCCGGAACTGGTGCACAAATACCTGCAGCCAGCGGACTTGCTCTTACCACAGGGCATCTGGGAGAAAATACTTTTGGCTGAGCTCAGAAGCCCGAAATATTGGAGCTTGTTATGGAACCAGTAATGGACACTGTGGCAGCTCAGGTTAAAAATGGTGTTCATAAACCAGAAGCAATCCAGAGAAGGGCCAAGGAACTGATAAAGAGATTGGAGGAAGGGGGTTGAGAATGAGATGATGAAATGCATCACACGTGGGGATAAATTTCTACAGGGCCTCACTGTGGGGGAGAAAGGAGAGGAGGAAGGGTGTACTTGGAGGGTAAACCAGGAGCATCTGTTTATAAGACATGACATACTCAAAGCAGTAAAAAAGTTCAGGATAGTGAACATCCAGAACTTACAATAGTCTCCCAAGGGCAAGCAGAGCCAACAACAGAGATACTCGGATACAGGCTAGATAAAACCCTCATGAATATTCTAGAGCCGCAAGCCTCCAGACAGCAGGGGGAGGGCCGGGTGACCTGTCAGCCCTTTCCTACCTCTGATTCTGTGATTAAACCCCCCTTCCTAATGAGCTCAGCCCAGGAGAAGAAACCAATTGCGTAATTTCACCATCTGGACTATAATCACTCCCCATCAGCACCAAATGATGGGTTTGTGACACGCATCAGACCCTCCCTCGACACCTGGGATTCAATCCCGTGAATTAGCTAAATCAGCTGAAGTTTGGGTATTTACTGCAATTGAAATAACATAAAAGCTTTCCACACTTAACATCTCAAATGCATTATGCTTAATTTGCAAGGAATAAATGGGACAGAGAATTCAGCAGAAGCCCAGACAAGTTTGCCTCTGTATAACTCGAGGTTGCTGCTCTGCAGACTAGGTTCGGAGGTGCGGGGAATGTGGAAGATGCATTGTTTCCTGTGGTGCCATGTTCAGTTCTGAATTCAGAGGTCCAAGCTCCGTAATGTTTCACTCTGCAATAGGATTTTCCACCAGTTGAAACACCAACACCTCAAAACATTACAGTTCTCCAAGCAATAATAAATATTATCCATCAGGAATGCAAGGCCTTCTCTGTTGCGATATCTGCATTTTACTCTGTGGTATCATGCCCTATACTTATTGCTGCAATTTTTCCACACAATAAGTTTATTTAATTTGTAATATGTCCTAGGGATTGTAGTAGGAGGAGTTTAGGTGAGCTGTAGCTCACGAAAGCTTATGCTCAAATAAATTGGTTAGTCTCTAAGGTGCCACTAGTCCTCCTTTTCTTTTTGCGAATACAGACTAACACGGCTGCTACTCTGAAAGCTATTTTTGGTATGTAATTTAACTCTTTCCCTTCTCTCTACCATTTGCACCACACAGAAAATGCAGGTTTCAGAGTAGCAGCTGTGTTAGACTGTATCCGTAAAAAGAAAAGGAGTACTTGTGGCACCTTAGAGACTAACAAATAAAATGCAGTTTTCTTTAATGGGGAATAATTTATTGGAATTCTAAGCCCAAAAATGTTTTAGCGAATCCGGCTCTTTAGTGAGTTTCTCTTATTACTGATTGGTCGACTGGCTACTGGCACACAGCAAAAATCTCATCCCTCCCTTGTAGCTATTCACTAAGGCCAGGATCCTGAGCCTGAGCCAAGTAGCAGGCAGGGTGCTTGAAGGAGCCCTAAGAGAACTATAAGGACCCGCCTCTTTACTCTGTTACCTCCAGTCAAAAGGAAAAAGGGGTTTGTTCCAGTGCATGGTCCTGGCAGACAATAATTGGGTTCAGTTTGGCTGCATAGGAATGACATTGCTGCCCTGGGCATGATGCAATACTGCCCACTGTGAGTTTCAAGGATATTATGCAGGGACATTTGCTTATTGAGAGAACCTCTTCCAATGGCACTGGGAAATCAGCTCAAACCTATGAAAGGACATGGAGCATGTGACAGGGCTGCTCTCCTCCAAGAGTGACCAAATCCTCTATGCTCTGAGAAGAAACTTGTCAAAGCCAATGTAATGTGACCGAGTTCCAAGGGCAGCAAGACAGGGTTGTGAAGGCAACAAAGATGCAGGTTTGAGGTGGCCTCAGGTGCCGTGGGGTCCCTTGCAGTTCAGCAGTTTCTTACTCTTCAGGTTGTGTATGAATGAAAGGAAGCTTTGAGTTATAGAAAGTGCTGGAGAGTGAAGGTCTGGAGGTGGAGCTGACTTGTGCTGCCTCCTCACCTTGTGTCACCGGAGCCTTTACATGTTTCTCATGCAGGATCCTTTGATCTTATTTCTTCAAACATTCCAAAGGCTCAAACAGTTTAACCAGGAGCACCTCCTGACTCACATTCTGCCCACATGCTCTATACTCCATGCTTTCCAGACTGTCCTAGAGTTTTTACTCCTGAGCCTACAAGCAGAGCAGGGCACTCCCCATGCTTAAAGTGACAGCTTCCAATTCCAGCACAGTCCTCAATACTACACAATGGTCAAAGGGGGATGAGGAACAAAAAACTGTGCAGGCCTGCCCCAAAAGACCAAGACCAGCCATCACGTGACATACTGACATGACAGACAGGCATCAAGGAGTAATTGAAGGAGCTGCCAGAAACATCCCCTGCTCCTTTATTACAGGCGCCACTGGCAGTGTCTCCTATAGCAAAGCTGCCTCGCACTTTCCATCACAAGACTCCATGTTCAATTGCTTATAATTTGGCCAAGCTTAAAACTGTTCAAGGCTGAGATTTTCCATGCCATGTGCCTCCCTCAGGCTGAAAATGTGTGAAAAGATTCGGCTAAACCAGTTCAGCTGTTTCTGACAGGAGGTTAACGAAAAATACATTGTTTTGTCCCATATTAAAAAATTCTTACAATTGTTTTGTTGAGAAGCTCCAGCATCCCCAGGCTTTGCAGGAAGGACTTGGCATTTGGCAGGGTGATTGAAAGGTGTCAGGGATGTGCCTTTTGCCATCCCTGTGAACATCTGCCCAAATGTGGCCAAGTTATAAGTCTCTGAAAAATGCACATGCTCAGTAGAGGTTTATTGACTGCAGACAGCACTATTCTCCTAAGATCCTCTCTCCACTGAGCATGCTCCATCACCTTGCAGCTCCTAGTCACCATCATAACAAAGCAACTGGGAATGCTACATCCCAGGACTTCAAGGGATGAGCAGGGCTTTCCTTGCAATCACCTGAGTCCTTTGATAGGAACCCAGGCAAATCTTAATGCTCCTTTAACACAGTTTTATCGGATGCCATTTAAATAACACCATACATCGTAAATGTGCTGGTCTGGGAGGACCGTGCCAAGCAATTACAAGTCACACACTCCAAATAGAACAATCCAGGCCTGCTTTTAAATTCACAGGCCCACAATATAAACTACAAAACTTGGGGAGAAGATGCTGTATGGCACCAGCAGGGCTGTGTTCATGCCTCTTTGCCACACCTGATATATTTGGGCTGTCAGAAAGGGACACAGCAATTTGCATAAGCAGCCACTGTTGTGTTGTGGTCTCTGAGGGAGGTTTAAGGGCGTCTGCGCTAACGGTTGGCACAGGATGCGCAGCTCCTTACGCCTCACATAAATCTGACAACTTTAATTGAAACCTGTCACACTGCTGAAGGCCTGCTGCAAATTACATTCATCAACAAATTACAGCAATTAAAGTAAGGGACTCCAGATGACTGTGGGTGGCAAGTCCGGCACATGGCAGCCATTTACTAGTAATTAAGCCTTAGCAAATAGAAAAATCAGAGGCATCAGTCTGCCAGCATATGTGACAAGCTAGAAAGGAAGTGCCTGCCACTGGGCTGCTAAGTACAGAGACAATGGGGAGCCTAGACAATGAAACTGCCATTCAGTGAGGGTCCAGGAGCACCATGTCGCAGGCAGACTGGTATTCATAAGCGACCTCCGAAGGCCTGGCCCCTGGGACAGGAGTGGAAATCCAATGGCCCGCAGAGGTAAGGGCTATTAATAGCTATTATCAGCAGGAGAGTGGGGTGGGGGGAGGTATTTTTTCATGCTTTGTGTGTATAAAAAGATCTTCTACACTTTCCACAGTATGCATCCGATGAAGTGAGCTGTAGCTCACGAAAGCTTATGCTCAAATAAATTGGTTAGTCTCTAAGGTGCCACAAGTACTCCTTTTCTTTTTCCTGGGAGCAGTTAGTGCTTAGTTTAACAAAGTTCTTATTTGCAGACAGCCTCAGAGTGGTTCCTTTCCGAGATAGCCACCTCAGATCCCCAAGGAGCACAGAGCCCCAAGGCTGGGGCACAAATCTGTGAATTTCAATCCATCCTGATGCTTATCTGTCCCCCCTCACCACAGTTATCAGAGCCTATCACAGAAAATAATTGAATTTATCCCACCAACCAGAAGTAGGGAACTACTGTTAACTCATTTTATAGTAAGTGTAAGCGACTGGCCCAATGTCACAGAGGGCAGCTTTAGCAGAGTAGGGAACTGAGCCCAGATCACCTGAGTCCCAGCCCAGTGCCCTAAGCACAAGTCCAGCCTTCTCCCCTTTCCTTCCCTTCCCTCTAACATCAGAACGTTTCTCAGCCACGGAGTTCTGGACTCCATTGAAACGATAAGTGGAGCCTGAAAGCAGAGCGCATTGTAGCGCCAGCTGTTGTCCCCGAAAAGGGGCATTCTCAGCATTCAGTTTCCTCTCCTACTCTGCACCAGGAGGCTTCTGTGTATTTCGCAATCAGGAAGACAGCGGAGGTGCGATTCCTCCATCTGTCCTGCCCAAAGGAGATTTATGTCTCACATATTAACAGCCAAGCAAGACCCTGCTCAAATGGGCCCTTCTCAGGCTGAGGTCTCCACATGAGGTGAATAACAGAAATCCTTCCAGGTGGAGCCATGCAGTCTTGTCCAGTGAGGGACAGCCTAGCCGCACCAGGAAAGCACTTGGTAACGAAGCAGGCCCTGCTCGGAGACAAAATTCCAGTCAGGTTCTAGGATGCAGGATTCTGCAAAAATTCTTGTGGGAAAATGCAAAACTTCACTCAGAAAACATCTTATTTGCTCAAACACACACACACACACACACCCTGTTGGTTAGCTAATGTTGCCTGGATTTGATCGGTTTAGTCACAGTTCGCTGTGACTGGTATCTCATGTTGGTTGCATGAGAGGATGGAGTTTGTGTTGTGCATGGACATACACTGCCGCGTGGCGCAGAAAGCCATGGTCACATGCATGCACGGACACAACACACATGAACATCTGCATGCTGAGCAGGACAGGCAGTTCTGCATATTCATAAAGAACTCCTGTTTCCTGCTGTGAAGTTGCAGAAACTAATCTGGTGCCATTGGAAGCTGTCCCAAGGGATTTCCATGGGGGATGGTAAGGCTGGTGGTTTGCCCAGACAGCAGCCACTAAAAAGATGTGTTTGCAAGAGTGACGAGCAATAGTTTCAACTAGAGAAACATGGGGCCCTATCATGGGACACTAAAACTCTCAAGAGAGATGGAGAGTTGGAGGCAAAGGAGGGCCATTCCGAACAGTTAGGGGCTCCCAGCCTGATGGAGGGGAGGCTCCTCGCTGCCAGGAGCAGCACCACCTCGGCCAGGAAATTCTGAGAACCATTGTAGGCCACCCCCAAGCAGAGCTCAGAAGGGAAGTGCCTAGCAGAATGCGATTCTTGAATGGAACCTGGGGACTCATAGGTCTCAGAGCAGCCTCCTGCTGGCTTTTAGCGAGAGGTGAAGTGAGGGGTGGATTGGCATCAGTGCTCAGTGAGGTGCACAGTGGTCACATCGAGGGCATTGTGTGGGCAGACCAAATGCACCATCCAGCACACAGCACAAGGTGAACATGCCTTCCATGCTACAGGACGCAGCGCGGGAGCGGCACGGAGTGAATGCACTGGCTGTGCTACAGGGTGTCACGCAGGGCAAACACCCTCCAGGACACAGGGTGCAGATCTTTCCCCTCCCACAGCCCAGGTGACAAGGAAGAGGAGAGTTCTGGGGAAAAGAAAGCCAGGGATTCCCAGACAAGCCGCCTAAGGAAGAGCTGGGAGACCAGCCCTGACCACCCTGGCAAATTGTTTTCCTGAAACAAAGGCAGCTGGGAAATACCTGGCCAGAGCTCATTGTGAAACCCTTGGAAATCCCTGGTTCCAGACAGTGCTGCCTCCTCCCCGCTATGGTTCCAAACAGTTCCACCCACCCAGTGCCTCTGCACTCAGCCTTTCACAGCTGATTGCACCTTGCTCTCCTCCATGCTCTCTGCACCTTCCCTTGTGCTGGGGTAGCCATCCGCCTCTTGTATTCCCTGCATCCTAGGGCCAATTGCAGGTGAATGCTGCCACCCCCACCCCACATCAGTTATAGCAGACTTGGGGCTGCTCTAGCTTGTCACTGATTCCCTGATCCAGCAGTGCTATGCCAGCAAGGGAGCCCTTTCAAACAGGGGTGTTCCCTGCGGGCTGTTTCCAGTCCCTGATGCTGCAAAGGTGGCACAGAGAGGCCGCAGCGCAGGGGAGGATCAGCCCCCTCTGTGGCACAAAGCATCTCCATGACTCTCATTCGCCATGTTTGCTCCCTGGATTAATTCCAAGGGAACAGCCCTGAGTAGCTGGAATCCCATAAACTAGGGTGAAGCCCATTACATGCAAGGCTCAGCCAGTGGAAATTGCTTTATCCTACCCCGGTCTTCTCATAGCATTCTCTGCTAGGGCAATGAGCCCACGGAGTGGAGATCTGCTGGCTGCCTCCAGCCATACCCCAGGACTGCACAGGGGCTCAATAGCTAAGCCCTTGCAATCAGGATTCAGCACTAATCTCTGACACCTGCCTGGTGGCCTCTTGCAATCACTTATCCCTGTCACATGAGCGTTTCCATCTGATAAGGAGGCTGCAATTTATTTACTAACAAGGAAACGGAGGAATTTTGCCGTGAAGGAATCCTATAATCTGGAGACAGCCTGTGTCTGGCTGGTGATAGCAAGCGCATTCCTGCAGCCTGCACAGACACCCTGCAGGCCTGGGGGTTAGCTAGACACAGCTGGCTTGGTGGGGAGAAGCGGGGAGCCTTCCATGGGCTCTCATGGGGAAGGGGCTTAATGCTTTCTACCCTATATAAGGACCCCACCAGTGCCCTTGGCCAAGTCTGGGTAACACAAGAATTGACGTGGAGTCAAATAAATGGGGAGCCCTGGGAAGGTGTCATTTGTGTCCGCCGCCCCGGAGCCATTTCTCATCTGTGTACATGTATCAAGCCACTAGAGCATCCCCTGCTGGCAGCACTGGCATTTGGAACCAGTGGCAGGGGTTATGGACACAGGCATCCTGAGGACGAGAACAGCCATAAAGCCGCACTGGTTAGAAACCATTCAGCTCTGAGCTGTCTGCGGCTGGCTTTACACAGCAAGGAGTTTGCCATCTGGCTCAGTTCATATCCCACACGTCATAATCTGTGTCCCTCCCCAAGCCCCCATCGCTGTCTGATTCCCCCTCGATCCCCCACCACTGTCTGCCTCCCCCTGAACAACCACAGTCTCCATTCCCTATTAAGAAAAGGAGTACTTGTGGCAGCTTAGAGACTAACCAATTTATTTGAGCATGAGCTTTCGTGAGCTACAGCTCACTTCATCGGATGCATCAGATCACGAAAGCTTATGCTCAAATAAACTGGTTAGTCTCTAAGGTGCCACAAGTACTCCTTTTCTTTTTGCGAATACAGACTAACACGGCTGTTACTATGAAACCATTCCCTATTAGTTTGTTTTCCCTGCAATCCACGTGTTCCTTCACCCCCCACTCAGCTTTTATGCCCCGCACCTCAGTATGGGTCTGAAACCCTGCTTGTCCCTCCCTCCTCACACTCACCCTGCCTGCATCTGTGTTCCCCCCCCACACACACACACACACAGTGTAACTGAGAGGAACCAATCAGTGTTGCCAACTGTCACAGTATTGGGGGGGTTTCTTAAAGCCCCAGCTCCTGCTGTTATTACCTGGAAATCTCGGCTTTCGTTAAAAACAAATGTTTCTAGCCTTGGGGAAAATGTGATTTGATTGCACCCTAAAAGCTCTGAAACCAGAAAACAAACAAAATTACCTCATTTGCCCACTGTTCTGCACAAACACTGGGACAGCCAGTCCCTGCCTCAAAATGTTCACAGCCATGAGTGCACACCTGCCCTCCGGGTACGTCAGAAGGGGAAACAGGCACAGGAGCGCAGACTGTAGCCCTCACACAGGACATTTGAGCACGTGCATGTTTTCACCAAACTTAATTAAAACTAGTGGGAACTTGACCTAAACCCACGTGGGGGGAGTCCATCCAGAGTGATCCCCGGCGGGTGCAGCGGGGGTTTCACTCTGCAGCATGGTGTGCAGTGCACCCCTCCCGATGTGGGTCACTCATTAGTTCAAGGTGCCCTTCAGCGCTCTCTCCGCGATGCCATCTCTGCAGTCCCTTTATTGAGTTATTTTTACTAATCGAACAATTCAGGTTTTCTCAGCACCAGTTAATGGCATTAGTCTCGTGTGAAGTTAAGAAAACAAGGAATTTTTTCCCAAGTGCCACAGGTTCAAGCTGGTATTTTCCCCATAAAGCATCTTTCAGAATCTTACAAGTGAAAGCTGTAAGGACCTAGAGGTGTTGGGATAGTGCCTATTCCTGTGGTAAATAGGGCCTGGGCACTACCAAGGATGCAGAGACAGCTGCAGGTCTCTCTCAGAGCAGGTAACCCAGGACACTCCTATGAGAGCTGTACGAGGCTCCTTGGTTTAAGACTAACAGAAAAATGCTGAATAAATAGCTGTGAACAACGCGGAGAAAAAGATGAAGCTAAATGTGTCTTCCGTTGATTTGTTTTTTTGGGGGGGTGTGCCCGGAGGCAGGAAGTATTCTGGGTCTGTCCTAAGACAATGCCAACGTTGAGCATGATGGCTAGACTTGCATGTAGGGCTCTGTATGAAACCCAGCACATGACTGTCAGGCACAAGAGGAAGGACTGTGCAATAAACAGGCGCAGCTCACTTTCCTGCTGCCCTAGGCATGGCAGACAGTGGCTTCCAGCACCCACTCCTGCTGCAGTCCCTGAACGGCAGATGGAATAATCAGGGGCATGGTTCCAGGTCATGAACTCTTGTGCACAAAGAGAAGATACTGGAAAGGGCATCTTACAAGTATATGCCATGGGTTGAAAAGCCAGGGGAAGGGATTGTGCTGTACAGAAACTTCCAGGGTCCTCAGCACTGGCAGGAGGCATGTACTGCATGCTGATTATAAGGGTGGATGATGAGAAGAAACAACAGAAGAAATCTAATAAAATGAAGAAACTGTGAAGGTAGCTTCAAAGAGCTTCATTAATTCGTTAAAGTGCGAGCAAGTGCACCGGTTTACAAAGGCCATCGCTGCCTGTAGTGTTTGGAGTTTTGCAAACTTGATATCTGGTGACCAGCTGGTCTCTAAGGAAGAGTCTCTAATGCACTTTGCAGCACTTGAATTGGATACATCCTGCCAGGGGATATCCTGTTGAAGGGGTCACATGCCCCTGACTGTTTGCAAACAGGCCCTGCTGAGTTCACCATATGCTTATTTGTGTCCTGCAGCGGGATTCTCCACATCCCAGGGACTAAATCAGTCCTTCTTTCTCAGGCCGAAGAATGACACTCCACTCTCCACAACAGACCCCACCCCTCCCTCTGGACCCTGCTAGGAGTGACAAAACAAACATGCCATTTTTGGCAGCTCTTAGAAGCTCTCACCCAAAAAAAAAATACATCTGAGGGATAAATACCAGGGAGCGAGAGGAGTGATTTAAGCGTCAACATTGGCACAAGAACAAATGGATAGAAACCGGCCATGAATAAGTTTAGGCTTGAAATTAGACAAAGGTTTCTAACCATCAGAGGAGTGAAGTTATGGAACAGCCTTTCAAAGGGAACAGTGGGGGAAAAAACCTAATTTGTTTTAAGACTAAGCTTGAGAAGTTCATGGAGGGGCTGGTGTGATGAGATCGCCTACAATGGCATATGGCCCATCTGTGACTGCTATTAACAAATGTCTCCAATGGCCAGAGATGGGACACTAGATGGGAAGAGCTCTGAGTTACTATAGAGAATTCTTTCCCAGGTATCTGGTTGGTGAGTTTTTCCCACATGCTCAGGGTCTAACTGATCACCGTATTTGGGGTCAGGAAGGAAATTTTCCCCAGATTGGCAGAGACCCTGTGGGGGGTTCATCTTCCTCTACAGCATGGGTCACTTTCTGGTTTGAATAAGTGTAAATGGTGGATTCTCTGAAGACTTCAGAAACTCAGCCAGAGTTTAGGGGTCTGTTACAGGAGGGGGTGGGTGAGGTTCTGTGGCCTGCGATGTGCAGAAGGTCAGACTAGACCATCATAATCATCCCTTCTGGCCTTCAAGTCTATGAGTCTAAAAAAGTAAAAAACAGTTCTTAGTTATAAAGCAGCCACTGATTTTGGGGGCCCAGCTTAAGATCTCTTTATCATGAGGAGCTCCCAGAAGGGTGCAGAACAGTAGTTTGGGGAATGGAATCATCTGAACTTCCAGGGTGAGAGTATTTCATACTTAGCCCTCAGCAGCAGGAAGCTCCCTGCTCCTCCTTGGCAGCTCCCTCAGCGCTTTGCTCTCCCTTGGCTATTCTTTAACTCTGGGAAGCATGTTGAGATACAGCTTTTGAAGAAGGACACTGTGCCATATACCTGCACAGGGAGAAGGTGTCTGATAATAGAGGGCTCTTGAATCCAGCAGCCAAAAGTGTGACAAGATTCAGTGGCTGTGGGCTGAAGTTACACTCAGTCATTTGTGTCTTGTTTCAAACTGGAACTAAGTTGCATATTTTTAAACAATGAAGGCAATTAACTATTGGAACAAAGCATGAGATAAATTCCCCATCTCTTGGACATCTTTCTATCTGTCTTAGGTGCTTATCTGGCACCCATTACCACGTAATCAGAACATCTCTAAATCTTTATTTATCTTCACAAAATCCGCATGAGGAAGGACCATGCTGATAGCCCCATTTCCAAGATGGAACACTGAGGCACAGAGACTGGGACTTGCCAAAGTCAAACAGAAAGTTTGTGCTGGAGCGAAGAATTGAATGCAGGTCTCCAGGTTGAAGGCTAGTCCCTGCCACTCTTGTTCTAAAATCCACCTCTTGTTCAGCCACAAGTGCTCGGGCTTGACATCACTAGGTGGAATTCTCGGCCCTGTGCTGCAGGAGGTCAGACTAGATCACCTCAATGGGCCCCTCTGGGCTTAAAATCTATGGGCCAGATTCTCTCCTACCCTGCAGCTTGTGCCCTCATTTGCACTAGTGCAAAGTGGCAGTAGAACATTTATGAGTCACAGCGGTAGTGTTCTGTGCCTTCTTTTCACTGGTCTAATTGACTACTCCAGGGGCAGGCCAACAGGGACTCTGGCCCTATGAATCTAGTAAGCGAATTTGCTCTGTTTAATTAGTGTTACAAGGAATGGTGTCAATTAGCGGCTAAGTGTTGCTGTTGCATTATCCCTCCCTGCTGCCCAGGCTGCACCTCCCTCCTGTGCACACCAATCAGAATCATTCCCATGCCATCCAAAGTAGTGTATCCTGCGAGCAAGTCTCCACCATCCCTGTGTCTCCTGGGCCGCTCCCTGCATGTCCTCTGCGTTGTTAAATCTAATAAGCTCTCCCTCACTGGGTGCTGTTCAGTGGAGGCATTTGCTCTGTCAGCCCCTTTTACATGCAGCTCCAGCTGCCCCTTCTTCCTCCCCTGGTGTGCCAGTTCCTGCTCCTCAATGCATCCTCAAACGGCAACAAAGGCATCTTGGAAGAACTTGCCTCCTGCCTCCCCCCACCAGAATGACACATGTGTCTGGGCACGAAATGGAAAGTGCAGGCATGAGGCATCCCAGTGGGGACCCGGCTGAGGTCTGCCTTTATTGAGGGTTTCCTCCTTGCCAACAGGACGTTAGCCACAGAAGAGAACCTGAGGCCTTCTGTGAGGCGTGCACACACACAGAAGGATTTGAGACTGGAGTTTCCTGCAGGCCTCTGCAGAATTCGTCCCATAGCGCCATGTGTCCTCTGGGGCCTGCACCACTCTGGTGCCCATAAGCTTATGAACCACCTAAGTTCTGTGAGAGCCCGCTGGCACAAGCACAAGGATGACTTTCACGCCCAGCCGATTGCCCAGGCAGCATCGCCTGCTTTCGCTGGGCACACCTTGCACTTGGCAATGCAAATCGCCACCTCAGTTTCGATGCTGCCCCAGTGACAGCAAAAACAATAACAGGGAGCAGCCAGGGCGCTACGCCAGGCGATGGCCTTGTTGTGATCTCTGAAGGGATTAAAGCGTGACAGCTCGAGCTCTTCCAGGTGCAGTGGGGCAGGGAGCCGGGCTTGTGTCGACACATCCGCAGAGCTTCCTACCTGCCAGGATGCCACCGCACGAGCCTTGCCATGTTCTTGGCTGCCTGCTGCTGCGTCCAGGGATCTCCCCATGCTGAGCAGCGTCAGCAAGAGGGGCTGCAGCACAGTCCTGAGCCCTAGTATTTTATTTAGTTATTTGGGATTAAAATACTAACGTGGCCTGTTGGCACCAGCGCTGTTACCTGTAAAACAAAACCAATTAAATCTCAGCAGCATTAAAAGGATCAGAGCTACAGGACCCGCTTCATCAGCCAGGAAGCAATCCCACGCACCTTCTCCCACAGGTGTCTTTTGCAGTGCTCCTGGAGAGTCCCCAAATCTGGACCAAGGCAGGGGGTAGGTTCCAGAGCCTCGAGCCCTCACGGAGGAACTTCAAAAAACAGGAAGGAGGATTTTAAAAGCAACCAAGGCCTGAGCCCACAGCAAGAGTCTGGGAGCAAAATCTAATAGAGAGAGATCAAACAAAGAGCCATCACTGCTACCCATTGGCCTCCCCTCCCTCTTCCTGGTGTGTCAGGGCCCAGTTAGCCTGTATAGGGCCTGTCCCCATCAAATAAAGGGTTGGGGAAGGAGGAGCCAGTCAGGCGCCAAGGGCTTTATTGAAAAGGCTCCCTGCTACCCAGAGGGAGGGGAGGAGAAATACTAACGTCTGGATGATTAAAAGGATAAAAGGTTTTGTTAGCCAGCACATTTGAACTAACACTCCAATGCCCTGGCGGAGACAGAGCAAGTTGTATTTTAACCTCGTGAACACTTGCAGGGAGCCTAGGTTGCAATGCTATCAACTAATCATGTTCAGTTGTAACTTGCGCTGTTTAGTGTACTGGGGTGTCAATGGTTTTTAAAGTCAGCCCTTTGTCCCCAGTGTTTGCGCACAGGGAGGACCCAATACCAAACGAGGCCTCTGGGCACTGCTGCAATGCAAATAAAAATACCAGTAATGGGTCAGAGCTGTTCCTCTCCTTTTATTGCTGGAGAGGTTCCCCACCGCCCTGTCCAACTCCCCAGTCCCACACGCTTGCATCCCGCTAGTTCTATCTAGCAGCGCCCGCAGCCCCCCTTCGGATTCACCCAGGAGGAGGTGGCTAGGGAGCAGAGCTGGGGATGCAGCTGACCTTTGAGATGCAGCATACTCTGCAGAACTGTTTGCTCATTCAGCTCTGAGCTGATGCTAATGATTCCTGACACGTGTATGAGGAGCTGTCTGAGTCAAAAGCATCTAGCAAATAATTGACTGGGGAGACTTTTGAAAGTAGGGCAGGAAAGCTACAGCAACAGGGAAAATGTGACTCTCTGAACAGCTGCAGGCAAAACCAGGTCTCTTGTGTCTGCCTGTCCCCACGGCTCCTGTGATACCTCACAGCCCGCTTAGTGGAGCTCCCTGCTAAGGGAAGGGAAGAGAAGAGCTAAAATGTGTTTCCCAGAGTGCCAACTGAGCACCTGCAGCAGTGGAAACGCAGGAAAGCAATAAAGTTGCTAAATAACTAGTTCCAACCTAGCTACACCCCTGATGTGCTGCATTCCTCCACGCCAAACACAGATCTTACTCTCCATCCACCAGAGAGGAAGCAAATGCCTTGCTAAGCTCTCCTGCTTCACATCCCTGACCAAGCAAGTGCTAAAGGCCTAAAGCACAAGTTTATTGCAAAGGCTCCTGTGACCCAGGGGATGGGGAGGAGAAATAATAAAATACTGATTGTCAATACTTATTTTTATTTAAAACAGCAACAACACCTCTCCCAAGCTCTAGATGCCTGCCATCAATTAACAATGCAGTCCATAGGCATAGATGCCACCCCATCAGCAAATGCAGATTGACAGCACCATATCCCACACCTCAGCCCGCCCCAAAGAGAGAGTTCTTCAGCCTGCACTGAAGGTCAATAAACGAGGGTTGTTCCAGGCTGGAGTGGGGGGCAGTGAAAATTCCAGGCGAGGCTCCTTCCTTGGGAGCATGCTAATTGGCAGGATCATGCTCATAGCAGCGCAGGGGCTGGACGGTTGCTTGGCAGTGGGAAGTGTTAGTGGTTTATTTTTTCGTATTTCATGGGGATGGGGGCGGGAGGGAGCTAATGGGGGTGATTTTACTAATAGTGTGTTACAAGCTAAACATGTCATTTTAAATCTAAACTATGTTAATTGGAAGATAAATAAATACCGGAAACGTTGGCTCAGCAAAGCACTAAAAATTGCTGAAAGGCCTAGTGCTACAAACATGGAAATCCAACAAGCACCCAACAATTCAAGAGAGGAACATAGCCAGCATAAGCTTGGCCACCATAGAAAGAACTGTATACTGTCACAGAGATACCCAGAAAACTTCTCAGAGATATAGGGTGCTTTCCCTGATATACCTGAATGCTCCTGTTAAATAATTGGGGGGGGGAAGGGGGCTTGCTTCACCCTCTACTCTTTCTCCCTCCTCTGAAATTTGCTTCTGTTCTTTATCCTATGTTAATATTTTTTCTTTAATTTCTCCATACATAAAATAAGGATAAGGCAGAATAAGATGTAAAACTAATTGGATTTAGTTAAGGTTAGAAAAGGTTCAGAAAAGGGCAACTAAAATGATTAGGGGTTTGGAACGGGTCCCATATGAGGAGAGATTAAAGAGGCCAGGACTTTTCATCTTGGAAAAGAGGAGACGAAGGGGGGATATGATAGAGGTATATAAAATCATGAGTGGTGTGGAGAAAGTGAATAAGGAAAAGTTATTTACTTGTTCCCATAATATAAGAACTAGGGGCCACCAAATGAAATTAATGGGTAGCAAGTTTAAAACAAATAAAAGGAAGTTCTTCACTCAGCACACAGTCAACCTGTAGAACTCCTTGCCTGAGGAGGTTGTGAAGGCTAGGACTATAACAGGGTTTAAAAGAGAACTGGATAAATTCATGGAGGTTAAGTTTATTAATGGCTATTAGCCAGGACGGGTAAAGAATGGTGTCTCTAGCTTCTGTTTGTCAGAGGGTGGAGATGGATGGCAGGAGAGAGATCACTGGATCATTACCTGTTAAGTTCACTCTCTCTGGGGCACCTGGCATTGGCCACTGTCGGCAGACAGGATACTGGGCTGCATGGACCTTGGTCTGACCCAGTATGGCCGTTCTTATGTTCTTATGTTTTATGTTGATTTTTATAAACAAATTGTGTTTGTTTGTAAACTGTGTAATACAAAGAACCGATTTAGTGTGTGTATGTGTGTATAAATTGAGAAAATGGTGGGGATTTTACACAGTTTTACAGTCAGCAGCGTGAATATAAAATGGGAACAACACACAGCGGGTCCCTTCCAAACTGATGCTTTGTGCAGCACAAAGCTGATCATGCCCCAGAACTTGTCTCTGCTTTTCCCACTCGGGATCCACATGGGCCCTTGCTCAACATGCAGCCTGTCAGAGCAGGGGGCCACCAGCTGCCCTAGGCTAAGCGCAGCTGGAGGCTCCCATATCAGTGTTAAATGCCAAGTAACCCCCCAATTTTGGGAGGTGGAAGATCCCCACTGTGGCAGTGCAAAAACTCATTTGCTTCCCAGTTAAAAACTTTCCCTTTCGTCACAGATTCCTCATGCAAACCAGCTTGCACCTTCCTGGGTCTGATGGGAGGATTATGAGGCAGAATGACAGCAAATGAAAATGTGATTTCGGGAGCCTCGCTGTAATCAGACAGACTGGGGTTGTTCCAAGCACAAGAGCCTCATCACAAACCATGTCACGAGAGATTAGCTGCAAGCAGCTGCTGCTGTCCAGGCTCTTTGCAATCACCCAGGCAAGTTAAGATTCGTGCAATGCACAGATGGAGCCCAGATCCCCCTGCCACTCCCGCCTCTACAGATTAGCTATTATGTAAGGAATCTCCCGCCTGCAGACAAACGGATGGACCAGTGGGAAGGGATGTGGGTGAGAGGGGATGTGGTCAGTTCCAGCCCTAGAACTGCTCTTGAATCTGATCAACATGACGCTTTCAGTTAAATCTCCAAATGAAACAAACATTGGACGCTGCAGAGCTTGTCCTAGGACCAACATTGCTCCGGTCGCCCTGCATGAAAATAAATTTTTAAAAAGTAAAAAAAAAAAAAGGACAAGATTGCAAAACCTGACACCTTGTAACTGTGTAACGACACCCTTGTGTTCCCCCAAAGCCCCCAGCAATTAAGCAATGGGGGCAAGTTTATTTTCCTTTTTTTTTTTTTAAATCTCCATTTCCTAAACCAAGTAAGAGAGGGAACAGGAGACAGAGGAGAATGGGAGGGGTGGGGAGACGGAGAAAGAGCAGAGGGCACCTCTGCAGAGCACGCAGGGAGGGGAACATGAATCAGATGACAGGGTATTTACAGGTTTCAGAGTAACAGCCATGTTAGTCTGTATTCGCAAAAAGAAAAGGAGTACTTGTGGCACCTTAGAGACTAACCAATTTATTTGAGCATGAGCTTTCGTGAGCTACAGCTCACTGCTCACGAAAGCTCATGCTCAAATAAATTGGTTAGTCTCTAAGGTGCCACAAGTACTCCTTTTCTTTTAGGGTATTTACAAAACACCATTAATTGGACATCCCAGATTTTGGCAGTTTCAGGTTGTCTGAGCATCACCCACAAAGGCCTTGTCCAGGGGCTTATTTCCCTGGGAGCAATAACAGAATTTCCCCCTTTCCTGACCATGATTTATATCTTCAGGGGCTTGACTAGAAAAGAAGCCCCCTGCCACACACACATACATCCATGCACCTCCCTCCACGATCACAGCTCTGGGTTCTGGGGGTTAAAGAAAACCCCCTCTCCTGGGATCACAATATTACCAGCCTGGCTGGGAACCTGGCAAAGGGCTGGGGACATCTGAAGGTGCAGTTCTTCGTGGGATGGGTCCTTGAACTGCCCACGCCAAGCTGCAGCAATTGGATCGTACTCAGTGCTCCCTGTAAGGCACTGGGAAGAGTATTTGGGGGTAACGTGTTGAGACAGGCTCTCCTCCATTTCCAGCTGGGCAGGAGCAGGCAGGCCCCTCTACCCCGGGGAGGAAAGGGTGTTGTGAGGATTCATCGTTGGTGTCTGTGCATGGCTTGGAGCTGCAAAGCGCTGTAAATGCTGAGTGTTTTCCCGTCCATGGTAATTGCTTAAGACTCACCTCGCTGCTGACGCAAGGCCTTTCCATCCTTCCCGTTATGATTCAGAGTGGTGCAGGCTGCCAATGCTGGGGAGAGCACAGTGCACTCGCCCCAATCGCCGCAGGTGCGGTAGCTCTCTGGTAAAATCTCTCCAGGGCTGGAGAGGTGCCCGAGCCCAGCACTGAAATGCACCAGGAGGCCTGGCGGAGCTGCTTGCTTAAGAGGTGGATCTCAGGAGCTGTGCATTGTCTCTGGCAGAGGGACGGGGGCCTGTCTTGGGAGGTGGATTACTCACAGATCTCGGGAAACATGGGACTAATTCCTGCGAGAATTCAGCCATTATCACGTTTGTGAGAATGAAGGGCTGTCAGCTTCCAGCACCCACCCCGTCCCACTGTCTTCTTTGCCACCACCCTGGGGGAACACGCCTCTCAGACTTGCCCCTAAAGCCACTGCCCAGTCCTCCTCCAAACTCCTCCTCAAGCCCCACTTACCTGTCGGAGCAGAAGGGAACCTCCCAGATGAGGATGACTAGGGAGGTGGCCAGTACAAATGACTGATGTTTACTAGATACTGCTAGGCATGCACAGGGGAATTCATGCAACCATGTGCTCCTGCTACCCTTAGGCCCCAGTTATCTGGTTCCCCCCACTGCTGTGTCCTGTCTTTACATATTTGTCCAGCACCCAGTACAAAGTGTCCCTGATGCTGAATGGGGCCTCTGGTGGCTACCACAATACAAATAATAAAGGAGAAGACCATAACACCATAGGGAGTCTGGGAAAACCCAGTCCTGGTGCAGACTTCCAGCCGGTGACTCCTGGCCAGCAGCTCCTCTGTCCGGGCCAGGGCCTGACAATCTCACCAACTTCTAACGTGGACAGATAGCCACTAGGCTGAGTGCCAAACTTGTTTTCACTTCTGTGACCTGAACTGGACTGAATCTCCAGGCTGCAGTGGTAGCTGGCTAGGCAATGCCATCAGTATGGCACAGAATCCGCCTGCACCACATCCTGTAACAGCAACCCAGGGCATAGCTTCTGTGCATTGCCTCTGCACTGGGCTTAGGGTGGCTGGGAAGTGGCTAGCAGGACAGCAGGCAGTGCTGGAGTCTCCAGTAATTTGCACCTTGTGCATAGGACCTCTCTCCTCTGAGGAACTCAGAGCCCTTCACACACTCCAAAGTGCCAGTACCGAGGAAAGTTCCAAGGTTCTTGGGTTCATGTTTCCTGTGTCTCAGGTGGGTGAGTGTGTGCTGCAGAGGGTGGAGCAGCTCTGAGTTAGGGTGTGGGTTTCTTTCCCAACATGAACCCAGCACACCTGCCCTGCTGGAGGCATTTTCCATTGAGGCAGGTGGGAGCAAGGAGTGCTTGGAGAGGATTTCTGCAGCGGGGGAAACCCTCAAAGTTTGAAATCTTCCACAACAAGATTTTGGGTTTTTTAAAATCGAGATTTAGTGACATCCCCAACTGCAAACAGGCTGAATTGTTCAGTCTCTTCTATAAACAGGGCTGCTGGGTCTGAATGCAGAGCTGTGTAGGAGCAGAGTCAGCCCTGGGCCTGCTCTGTCTGCGGTTGCTGTGGGACACCTCTGCTATCTCAGTCTTTTAAAGTGTTTTGGCCCAGAAGACAGATGCAAACCAACAGCTGTTTCTCCCTTGCAAACCTGGGTGGGTTTGAGGGTCAGGTAAAAGCATTTATACATTTTCCCAAATCCAGAAGAGCTGCAGAAAAACCCCAATGTGCCAAGGAGACGGAGAGCCCCATAAACCTATTTGTAAAGATTCTTCCTTCGCTGCACATGCCCGACAGAGTCCCCACACAGGACCTCTCTGCTTGTATGAAATCAAGCTCTGTGCAGCTTCTGCCACTGCTCTCAGAACCATGCTGGGCTCATCCTGATCCCCGCCCACAGCCTCCAGGGCTGCTCCCAAGGAACACGTGGACTTTCTCTGCCCCAGAGCAGCTGCACTAAGAATGCCCTGGCTGTGCTGGGGCCTCATGTATCAAAAGCAGCATGTCTGGACTCCCATTTCTTGGGTTCTCAAGGTGTATCCTTATACAGCATCATTAATCCCCCTCCCCCCCACTTGTTGCACACAGCACCCTGGCTCTGTCAGGGCACCTCTGCTAATTTGTCTGTTGCCAGGGTGCTGCAAAATCATATCATGCTTCTCAGTTCAGAACAGATGTTTCTGAAAGAAAAGGGAACAAACAAACTGCCGTGGAGAACTGTGGATTGGAACTTCTCGTTGAGTCACTGGTTGTATGGCATCAGCCAAGATATAGAGAGATATATTTAGATTCCTCTTTTCTAGAAACAGCCTGAGATCTCAGCCACTTACATGTCCGCAGGCCTATGTATTGGATTGGCCTTAGCATGGGCGTGCACACACCAAGAATGGAATGGACACGAGCAATACATCTTGAAGAACAACAGTGACAAAGGGTGGCCAACCATTTTTTCCATAACTTGTTAGCAGAATAATTGCCCTGTGGGACATTCCTACCACATTATGTGGAGTGGTAGTGAGCACATGGTTAAGGCAGGGCCAGATGTCATGTGTTAAGGGCTTAAAGTTTGCTCAGAACAGTATTATTTGTAGGACTAATTTGAAATGGCAACTTCAGTTTGTAAAGTGCTTGAATTTTGTAGGTAACTTTGAAGATGAGAGGACAATATGAGCCTAGTTATTAGTGTTGTAAAAAAACACTATTTAGGGGGAAAACTTTCCCATACTTATTTTGGACTTCTTTTTAAAAGAAAATATACAAGACATATGACATTATATGTAGCTCTTTAATATGTGGTTGAGCAGTTAATTCTAGTGTTTAAGTTTTGGCATGTTCTGAATGTCTGCTATGAGTCAAAAAATTACTGTATAGTTCAGCATATTCATAAATGATCTGGAATATGGGGTGTTGTGAGTTAACAAAATTTGCAGACTATGCAAAATTAATCAAGATAGTTAAGTCCAAAGCCGACTGAGAAGAGTTACCAAGGTGGTGGGGAGATAGCTCAGTGGTTTGAGCATTGGCCTGCTAAACCCAGGGTTGTGAGTTCAATCGTTGAGGAGGCCATTTAGGGATCTGGGGCAAAAACTGGGGATTGGTCCTGCTTTGAGCAGGGGGTTGGACTAGATGACCTCTTGAGGTCCCTTCCAATCCTGATATTCTATGATTCTAGTATCTGAGTTAGCATCAGCAATCACATTTCCTGTCAAAGGCATCTGCCTCCAAATAGCAGCCACGCTGATGTTCAAAACTCTGGCCAAAATTTTCAGTAGATCCGGGTGCCTACAGATAGGTCAACAGATCCACATTTAGGTACTTAAGTAAGGGTCTAGATTTTCAGGACTGAGCACCCAATGTGGATGTCAGCAGCAGCTGCAGGTGCTCAGCACCTCTGAAAATCAGCTAATTTTTATCTACCTCCTTTATATGGATTTAGGTGACTCATTTTTAGGTATTCAGATTTGAAAATTTTGCTCTATGAACATAGCGTGGATAGAATTTTACCCCCATTTCCAGCTCTCAGAAATACTTGCTTGTCTGGCTCCTGGCTCCTGGCTACTTCCTCCCCAGCTGCAGCCACAGCGTCTCTTGGCCTACGACAATCAGAGCTGCACAGGTTCTGTTCCAGAGAGACCCAGCAGCAGCCCATTTGCCTGGATTTCTGCCCTGGCAGTGTTTGACCTGCTAGTAGGGCTGTGGCATGAGACCTCTTCTTAGCATCACAGGGCTCAGTCTTTCCTTTGTAACCATTTCTAGCTTGTGACCCTTTGGGACTGCCAGCCTCTTCCCTTGGTCTTTCTCAGGTTCCTGTTAATTTAAAGCCTGGATTATTTTGCTCAGATGGTATTTTATGTGCTATTCTTCCCACTCCGCTCCAAGACTAACCCTGGCTCCCTTTGCTACACAGATGGTATGTAAATCTAATTGCTGCCTTCATTGATATGCAGATGATATGCAAATCTATTTGCAATTTTTTTTCTTGACCACTCCAAAGCTGTATCTTCTTTCAGGGCTTGTTTGGACAGTTTGGGATCCTGGCTCATCATCCACAGCCCAAGTGAACAGCAGATGGGGTGGGCTCCTCAGAAGCATGCACCGTTGACCACACCCTGCTCCCAGTGCAAACCAGTGGTGAAATACGCATGGACTTCAAGGCGTGCCGAGTTAGGCCAATGCTTTGCTCTTTAAAAAAAAATCGCTCCTGATGTGTATTGCCTGCCGAGTTTGAACCCCACCTCCTGCTAGTCTCTTGACTCAAACTCACGCTCAATTTGCATTTAGAGGCAGTGGTCCCTAGTTCATCTTTTGTAGCTCACTAAACGTATTGACTAAGGCTGCTCTTTGGTGGCATGAGAACATTTTGTCTCTTTGCACGAGAAGGGAGGGCTGGGCACTAGACACAGGATGTGGGGACATGAACTAGATGGCTTCTAAAAGGGATTGGCCCTTTATTTGGGTATCAGGAATATACAGCGTTATCGTTCATTCTTACAAAGATCTGGGAGAGATAATAACCCTTGTCAGGAGAGCTTATGCTGCTTTCTGGCTGAGAGACCAGGCTGACTGAAAGTTTCTTCCACCTTTCTCTACAGAGCTGGTGCTGGCCACTGTCAGAGACAGGAGACTGGACTAGATGGACCTCGAGGCCGATCCAGTCTGGCAATTGCTATGTTCCTATGGTACTCTGTCAGCATTCCCCAGCTGTGATTTCTGTGATCTCTAGAAGCTCTCACTCACACACACGCACACGTACACACACACACCCCTTTGTGATCCACTGTGGTAAAATCATTTCCCCCAGTTCCTTTCAGAGAAACAGATGAATGGATTTCAGCTGGTGCAGGTCTTAGTGGCTCTCTCTCTCTCTCAGCCAAGTGCCAAGGCGGCATATGCCTGAGCACTGAAGACAGTTATTGCTCATCTCTCTACATTTTTATTTGTTGCTCATCACCATGATATGGTCCATTTGCACAGCTTGCATTCCAGCGTAAGACATCCATGTTCTGGCACTGCGGCTTGTGTAAGTTGCTAGGAATTGTGAGCACTCCAGGCTGCCAGCAGGAGCTACGAGCGATAAATGCACACTATTCCTGCTGGAATCTTGTAGTTTCAGGCAACTCCTTTAAACCATACTTCTGTGTCTGCAAAAAGAAAAGGAGGACTTGTGGCACCTTAGAGACTAACCAGTTTATTTGAGCATAAGCTTTTGTGTCTGCGGGTGATCATTGCAGCTGTGTCCCAATGACATGCATTGTCTCTGCACTGCTGACTGCACTCCAGAGCCAAGGGGTGCCTTGCTACCAAGGTGAGGGTGGCTCACCAATCTGTGGGCTTTTCTAACTTGCTGGTGGTTTTCCTGTTCCTCCCACTGTTTTCTGCCAAGCTTTATTTCAAGAGCAGCTTGCCACATATGTGACATTCAATAGAAGAAAATACGTGGGCAGCTCTTTAGGTTAACATTGAATCTCATGCACCAGTTACATCCTGGCACGTTGCATTTTGCTTTCAATCAAGGAGCAGGGGCGTGTGCAAGGGGGAAGCAAGCAGTGGCACAGGGCCCCCCAATAATTGTCAGGGGCACAGAACTTCTCTGGCCCTGGGGCCGCGGAGGCAGGGAAGATCGAGCTCCTGCTTGGGCCGGGCTGGGGCAGGGTGGAGGGAGGGAAGATCGAGCTCATCCCTGGGGCCAGAGGGGAAGTGGGGGGGCAGCGAGCATCTGTGCCCTTCCAAAGGGTTTCAAATTTAAATTCCTGCACACGCCTCTGCAAAGGTGTGACTTGGGGTCCAGAGCACAAGACTGAACTGGGAGCACAAGTTTCCCACTGCAACCTGCCAATGCACCTCTGTCCTGTTCCACACACCCCCACTATCGCAGCTCACGTGCTCACCTCTTCACCCTGCCAATGCACCTCTGTCCTGTTCCACACACCCCCACTATCGCAGCTCACGTGCTCACCTCTTCACCCTGCCAATGCACCTCAGTCCTGTTCCACACACCCCCACTATCGCAGCTCACGTGCTCACCTCTTCACCCTGCCAATGCACCTCTGTCCTGTTCCACACACCCCCACTGTCGCAGCTCACGTGCTCACCTCTTCACCCTGCCAATGCACCTCTGTCCTGTTCCACACACCCCCACTATCGCAGCTCACGTGCTCACCTCTTCACCCTGCCAATGCACCTCAGTCCAGCCCCACAGCAGCCCCTACTACGCCAGCCCTGATCACACACACAGCTCTGCCGCTGCACCACAATGCTGACCGCTTCACACACACCCGTTGCAGCGCTGTCACGCACTGGTTTTGGTGTCCTCTGTATTACGTGGGGACGGAGGCAACCGGAAACCTTCACCTGTTCGGAAGCTCTAAACTGACCCTGGTTTGCAGTGACCTCAGTTTTAATAGAATCTTTCTGTAAAAGAAACATGATCTTAGAGGAGCCAGCAAACTCTGCACACACCTCAGGGTTGGGAAAATGTGCCCTGTCTGAAGTCGGGGAGGAGAGCCCAGACAAAGCGGAATGAATACAGGGGGTCCAGCTCAGCCCCAGGGGACTTCAGGAGAGCTCCCCAGGGATGAACAGACCTGGCGTGTGATTAACGAATGGACCAGCAGCAGCAGCATGTGGGTTGGGGTCGGGGGAGGTCTTGGAGCAGCGTTTTCCAAGGCCAGCGCTGACTCTAATGTGTTTCAGAATGTCCAGCACCCACTTGGCCCCTTATTTTCTCCTTTTAATTTTAAATACTGGCAAGGAAGAGACATTGCTCAGTGCAAAGGCTTCAGTTTGGTACTTCCCCTGAATCTTCTCCCTCCATCCCGGCGGCAGTCCTCCTCTCACTGGCTTGTCAGCTTCCACATCAGGTTCAGACGTCAGCCTCTTTTCCTGCTCGGCCCCTGCCTGCATCTCTGCCTCCACTTCCTATTACAGGCCTGTCCACTCAGGGGCTGCACCAGCCTCTCCTGACTGCTCCCTTTGTCCACTCTGACTGCAGCATGCTCCTCCCCTCTGCCCGGCGGCTTGGAACAGCCTGCCCCTTACTGTTGGCCAGACTCTTTTCCATGGAACCTGCTGTGTAGCTACTCACTCGCCTGCCCCCGGAAGACGCTTGAGGCCGGGACTTGCTGAGCTGCTCAGCACCGTGTGCCTTTCCAGTGCTGCATAAACCAGAATTGTTCAGAGGCTGTTTGGAACAAAGCCCACCCCCGCCGCCGGAACAGGGCCACTGATTGTTCACCGCCACTGCCAGTGGTCTAGAACAACCCAGGAAGTCAGACCACCTTTCCTTTCTGCATGGCCACGTGGGTGAGGGCTCCTGAAATATCTTCTGTTGTAACATGGGGCCCCAGTCTGGAAAAGGCTGAGAACCCTGGCCTAGCTAGAACAAAGCCTGGGGAACCAGACTGTTAATAATACCTCTCATGAGCCGTACTCAAACTTCATCTCTACCCCTGCATCCTGCCTCCAAGAGCCCAAGGATTGTTCTGATTGGCCAGTGTTCTTTCTTCTAGGCAGGGAATCCAAGGAGCGACAAGCAACTGAAATCTCCAAAATAAAATAACTTGCCCGGCAGCCCCCGGCCTTCCCAAGGCACCTTTGGAGCAGAACTCAGCTCAGTGACCTGCCCTATGACCCACCCTGTCGTTCATAACAACACCCGGCACCCTTGGTGCCCTTCCTCCAGGGAGCTCATTTTGCTTTACAAACACAGGCGACAAACTCTGCCTAGTTCCCCGGGCACCTTGCTGAGTGCGAGAGGGAGAGGTCAGGGGATGGGTTCCCTGAATGGCCAGGATGCAAAGTGCGGTGAGGAAAGATCATCTCCCACCACTTGGGACATGAGGCCAAGTATCCCCCTTGTCTGCCCCGTCAGCTGTGGCTGCAGTGTCGTGTATAACTACGCAAAACCAGAGGAGAATCCACCTTCCATCACAGCAGCTTCTGGTGCAGAGCTGCTCCGCAGGCAGCGTGATCACCGATGACATCAGCCTGGCTTCGTTATAGTCAGATTCACAGCTGGAGCTTGTGCAAAACAAAACCCTTCCCGTGGCCAGCACCCGGCGGGCAGGTCTGTGTCGGCTGCATGGATGCACTGAGCCCAGTGGACCGTTTCATTCTTTAACCTGTCTGTCTGTCTAAGAGCCTTCTCTGGCCTGCAGTACAGTGGTATCTGAGCACCACACCGTCTGTGATGTGTTTCCCCTCCCAACAGCCCTGTGAGGCAGGGCACAGCTGGGAATTGAAGCACAGAGAAGCTAAGTGACTTGTCCACGGCCATACAGGAAGTATGTGGCAGAATATAGATTTGAACCTGGGAGTTCCAAGTGTCAGGCTGGCACTGGACCATCCTTGCTCCCCTTCAGACTGGGACCCAAGAGCTGTCACTGTCAGTCTGTGTGTAATTTATGTCAGCAGCGTCCCACATGTGGCAGGTGCCTCACTCCCCTCCAAAGCACAGAGACAAACCCAGGTACAGTCGCACAGATGCAGTAGAACAGGGGTGGGCAAACTTTTTGGCCCGAGGGCCACATCGGGGTTGCGAAACAGTATGGAGGGCCAGGTAGGGAAGGCTGTGCCTCCCCAGACAGCCTAGCCCCTGCCCCCTATCCACCCTCTCCGACTTCCCGCCCCCTGATTGCCCCCCCTCAGAACCACCAACCCATTCAACCCCCCTGCTCCTTATCCCCTGACTGCCCCCTCCTGGGACCGCCAGCCCTAACCGCCACCCCGGGACCCCCCCCCATCCAACCCCCTCCCCGCTCCCTGTCCCCTGACTGCCCCGACCCCTAGCCACACCCCTGCCTCCTGACAGGCCCCCCACTCGTTGTCCCCTGACCGCCCCCTCCCGGGACCCCCATCCCTAACTGCCCCCCCCAAATCCTCCCCATCCAATCCCCCCTGCTCCCTGTCCCCCCCCTTCCTAGGACCCCGCCCCCTATCCAACCTCCCTGCTGCCTGTCTCCTGACTGCCCTCCCCAACCTCCTTCCCATCCAACAGCCCCCTGTCCCCTGACTGCCCCCAGGACCTCCTACCCCTTACCCAACCCCCCACTCCTCCCACCCCCTTACCAGGCTGCTCAGAGCAGCAGGACAGGCTTATTGGAAAGCCTGGGAGGTGGGTGGGTGCAAGCTGCACTGCCCGCACAATGGCATAGCTACGGGGGAGCGGGGACAGCGGGGGAGGGGCCGGGGGCTAGCCTCCCTGGCCGGGAGCTCAGGGGCCAGGTCGGATGGTCCTGCGGGCTGGCCATAGTTTGCCCACCTCTGCAGGAGAGCCTTTTCTATTGTTTCCTGCTTGAGTCAACAGGAAACATCCCAGCTATTAATGGGAGCTGGCATCTTAAAGCCCTGAAATTGGAGGCTGCAGGAGGTTGGGGAAGCCGAGAGTTTACCTCTCAGTGTCGCTGCGAACAGTGTCGCTCCTTCCACTTACTGTGCGTCACCAAAGTCTCAAGCAATTTCCATTGCCTCCAGCGTGGTGTGAGCTGGGGCCTCAGGTTAATGGCCCAGGACGGAACATTTAATTCCCAGGCTGCTTGGGGGCAGGGGCCTGCACTGTCCCATTCACTGTTAATTCTGCATCGGATTGGGGAGGAAAAATCCTGCCACCCTGGCTGTGCTCCAAAAGGTCAGGTTAATAGTTATCCCAGTGCCACAGCCATGCTCAGATTAACCCTTCCTGTGCCAGGGGGACAATGCTGGGGGTGTGGAGGGGGTGCAGCCATACTCCATAGGAAACGCTTCCGAGAGTGAAGCAACCTCCTGAACACGGAGTGGGAGCTCTAGTGCCTGGGAGCCTGAACTCCTGGGTCCTTACCCAGCTCTTCCACTGACTTTCAGTAGGATTTTGGGAGAGTCATTTCTTTAGGCTGTAAGCGCTTCTGAGCAGAACCATGTCTTCCTGTGTGTTTGGGCCATGCCAGCTCAGCCCCACTCCCTGCAGAGCTCCAGCCTTCGTCCTGTACCAAGCCCATGTAGCTCCAGTCCACTCTTGGTCTAGACATGCCCAGGAAGCATCATCTCAGCCCCCTTTCTCTGCTTTCTCCCCGCTGCATCCGGGCCTTGGCACCCGCTCCCTGCAGGGAGCTGGGAAGTGCAGAGGTCCTTGGCTGCAGGCAGCCAAAAGAGAGAAACCGCAATTAGGGAGTGGCATGAAATGCCTGAGCAACATGCCTGCGAAGCCAGGGGAGCACATGGGAGCAGGAGGGATTGCAGCAGCTGGGGCTTCTGAGCTGGCATGAGTTGATCCAGAGCCAGGCACAGGGCCATGTCTGTCAGACCCGATACACATGAGCCCCCATTGAACTGACTGAGGCTGCAGGTGGGCAGAGGGAGAGCACAGGATTTGCACTCATAACACCTCATAACTCTCACTTGGCAGCGCATCACGCGATCGTAGGGGCTGGGGCTGGGAGCAGACGCAGATCGGACAGAGGCACTGAATGTCTGAGGAGGCTCGAGTTGTCCCTCAGCGATGATCACCCAAGCTCTCTGCCTCATTCCCTGGAATCACATCTGCACAACACTGGAGCAGTTGCCCTCACCTGGGGAGGCAGCTACTCCTGATGCATCCCATAGGCTGGGGCAGGGCGTTCCCACTGCAGAGCTGTATGCAGTCTGAGCACGGGCTGGGAGACAGGACTGAGTCCTGAGTTCTAACCCCAGCTGTTTACCAGCAGGAGAGTGGGGTGGGAGGAGGTATTGTTTCATGGTCTCTGTGTATATAATGTCTTCTGCAGTTTCCACAGTATGCATCCAATGAAGTGAGCTGTAGCTCACGAAAGCTCATGCTCAAATAAATTGGTTAGTCTCTAAGGTGCCACAAGTCCTCCTTTTCTTTTTGCGAATACAGACTAACACGGCTGTTACTCTGAAACCCCAGCTCCGACTCCGATGCCCTCTGGAACCTTGGGTTCATCACTGGCCTTCTGTGCCTAAAGCTCGCTGCCTGTTTGATGGCCATAATAATACACGGCTGCAGCTCAGAGGGGTTGTGAGCTGCTGCTTGAGAAGCACCATGGATGTGCGGCGTATTATTATTATGGTGTATCCTACAGTGGCTCACAGACTTTGACACCGATGCAGCTTTCCTTTTATTTATTCTTATTACTTAACCAACAGATTCAGCCTGAGGTGATTTATAACTGTAACTTCTGACAAGCGCAGGCAAGAATCTGGGATTCTGGCATCTGACCCTTTATCTCTGTTGCAAGAAGCAAGGTATGAGTTCCACTTTGCACAGGTGGACGGCATTACTGAATACCTAAATTACAGCACAGCTCTCTGCAGTGCCCTTGCAGCAATTAGCAGCTAATGAGCACTGCACCCCTGGATAACATTCAGCTTTAGCTGAGCAGTGACACTCAGATCAAATCCAAACTGTTCCTGAAGCTGATTTGGAAATGAAAATATTAAGTATCTTCTGACACATAAAGGGCCTCTTGATCGACATTCCCATTTGATGCCCTGCTGCTTTCAGATCATCTCTCTATTGGGGGGCAGAGGAGGGGTTTTCCCTCGGTTTCTTACTACTCGGGAAATTTGCTTGAAAACAGGATCTTTATTTCCTATAAGTTCTACCTGCTCCAGCTGCTTCCTCCCTCCCTGACATCACAGTCCCTTGTTTGTGATGTCACCATTGGTTGCTATAGAGATTATTCTGACATCACAGATTCAGAAGCCAGCTGGGGACAGATGCTGATGGAGCTGATGGACCCATCAAGGAAAAAAGATCATACAAATGCCTCTTGAAATGCCAGTATGTGGGGAAGAGAAATACAGAAATGTACGGTTATGAGGCAGAAGCGAAGTCACTCCAGGGAAGGCATTAGCAGATCTCACCTTTATTCCTACATAAAACAAACTTCAGTGCAGCCTTCTAATAATGAATTATCCTCATCAGTCACTTAAGACTTGGCACCTCTATAAAATCCTCCCTTCAAGGATCTTGAAGTGCTTCAGAACACGCAGGAACTAAGTCTCCAGCTGTGTTGAAGATAGTGCAGTGTTATTGCCCTCTTCTCATGGGCGGGGGAGCCAAGGTAAAAAGAAGCGAAGTCATTTGGTCACACAACTCTTCTCTGTAGACTTGAGGCTGGAACCCAGGAGTCCTGACACCTGCTCTGTGCTCTGACTTAAACTAGTCCAGGCTTTTCCCCCTCAGTTCAGGTCCTCAAAAGAGAATTAACTTTATGTGGGTTAAAATCCCTATTTCTATGTTTTTCCCTTCAGGGCCAATCCAGCAGCACCAGGGCTGGCACCCAGGAACCCAGGGCCTGCGTCGCAGCGAGGGGCCAGCCCCTGAACCTTGGTGCATGAAAGCGTCCACACCAGGAGCACAGTCTGTGCGCAGGATCCAGGTGTGAGTGGGAAACGCCCAGGTGTGCAGAGCTGTGTCCCAAGATCTGCACACAGGGCTGTCACTTACTCAGCTTCCTACACAGCTGGGAACACCCACCCAGAGCCAGCCCTGGTTGCAGACACGCCCTCACTCATCCTTCAGGACTCTGTTCCATGCTCAGCCCACGTTTGAGAGGTTTGGGGTGAGATAGGACACGATGCTGCCAACACCGCATTTATTCCGGGACCTTCCTGCCTGCATGAGGCTGAGACTGGGCGTGGGAGGGAAGCAAATCATGGACAGTTTCTCTCTTGAAGCTACAGAGGTTTTTCTGCTAATCCAGTGCTTGTGCATTTTCCCCACAGGGGGATTCCTGCTAGTTCCTGTCACTGCACTTGGTCTCCTTCCCCGGGCAGGCGCTGCCTCCCAGATACTGAGCTCAGCCAAGGGAACGCTGCTGCCTTCCTGAGGAGACCCTCGGAGGTCCCCATCCACCTGCCAGCTGCAGAGACTGCTCCCCGCGTGATACATCCTGTGGGCTGGTTAAGCCCTCAGGGACAGGGGTGCTGCGAGCACAGTTCTCTCAGTGCTAGAAAATCCACCATCTTTGGGTACCAGCCTCCTCCAAATGGAATAGATGGATGCAGTCTTGCCAAGGTTGTTGTAGGTGTGTGGTCCTTGCATGAAGGTTCCCAGGGTCCCCCTTGTCCCTCCCGTTGGAATATGGGCCATTTATGCCAGGTGGACTGGTGCAAAGGGACTGCAGACCAGGTGTAAATCCCCTGGCACAGGAGAATCTCTGCAGCAAGCTGCGGTGCAAGGGGCATTTGGGGCTGGAAGGAGACAGGGGCAGGGCACAGGAAGGAAGGGTGCATCAGGGCGAAGTTCAGGTGGACCTGCACCCTGCTGGTTCTCCACCCCTGCAATGCCCCAGAGAGGCCAGTGAAGCAGGGGCACAACCGAGCGCTTCCCTGGCCTGCACTGGGGACCACACAAGCCCCTACAACCAGAGGCGCAAGCTGCCTTCCCTCTATTCCTGCACCAGCGTGGGCATGAATCTGGCTTTGTATCCTGACCAGCTGCTCCTTCATAATCTTTCCCCACCCCCTGAAATCTATACAAAGGATCAGCCCAGGGCCACCCTATGGATTTAGTAGGTCACCTGGCTGAGCCCGCAATGCCCAGCACCTGTGCTGCCCCCACCCCAGCAGTGCCGGTTCTTCCAGTGTTGTCCTGCCAGCCTGCCAGGGTGAGTCATCTGGGCGAAAGCTGCAGAGACTCCATCCTGTGCCGCTTATAGCCAGCCCCACATGACATGCACGAGGCTGCTCCTGGGAGGGGCAGCAACAGCCCAGGAATGATCAGAACTGGCCTTCCCTTGGAGTCTCTCCTGGTTTCGGGTGCACGCCTTACCGAGCCCCCCTGCAGGGAGTGGCTCTGCACAGCTCTGTCTGTATAAGAGAGGGATTCTGTTCAGAAGACCGACAGGCAGCATTCAACGCTAATGAGTGACGGTTGCCAACCCACCAGGACTGGCCTGGAGTCTCCAGGAATTAAAGATTAATCTTTAATTAAAGATGATGTCATGTGATGAAACTGCCAGGAATACGTCCAACCAAAATTGGCAACCCTATGTGGGGAACCCCCAGGGCTCCAGCAGCCACGAGCCTTGGGAGTGCTTAGCCCAGCCATGAGCAGAGAGTGCACCGTGTTCCCCAACTCAGGGAGGGGATGGAAATTAGACAACACAGCTGCAGCCCTCCCCTGGAGCACTGCAGGCCACACAGCTTTGGAATGTGCCTCAAACTCGCCCAGGTGAAAGCTGGTCTTGTTTATTAATTAGGAATTAATTCTTCTGTATGTGATGGCTCCTCTATTTATCCAGGAGCAGGTTCTGCTCTTCCCAGGACAGGGAGCAGCTTCTTGCGGGTGGCTGGGCCCCAGCGCGAGATGTTAGCTGGGGGAGCGTGTAGCGCCATGGGGCACAGTGCCCTGTTGTGCTGCAGTAGGGCCCAAAGGCTCCTGTCAAGAGGGGGGCACCATGGCCCTGGGCACTACGCACACACTGCTGCAACACAGACCCAGCAAGGAGCTGTGCCTCGCACTGGAGGTTCCACGGCATCCAGGCACTGTAACAGAGCATCTCAGGATAAGCTCCCCCCTCCAGGAGCCTGCTGCAAAGTACTAGGTGTGAGAGCCTACCCTACGGTGGCTCATGCTCCCAAGTGCAGGTGAGCACCAACTCCCAGGCCAGCTGCAGTCTTCACAGAGGCCCCCAGGACTTGCATTTTGCTGGGGAGGAACAGAGAAAATATGAAAAAGAGGAAATATATGGCTGCAGAGCAGAGCTTCTTATCACAACCTGGGACACTCCCTTTCCCTGCCGCTCCCTCTCAGTTCTGGGGTTTCCTCTGGCTTCCATTTGCCCTACATTTTCTTCTGCTTTGGACAAGGTTGTGATAACACAGATCCAGGGGAACCAGCTACAAATGACCCCATCCACCTGGGCTGCTGGCATGTGTCTCTGCACAATGGAGGGGAAGAGGCCCTGGCTTTTAAATGATCAGTAACACTGCACTCTGATCCAGTTCTCCTACACGGTTCCTCTTCTCCACAGCATCTGTCTGTCTCTCTGCCCTGACTGTTATAACCCTGCATGCTGCAGTGTGCTTCCTTAAAAGAAACTCTGAATTAGGCAGTGCAGACACGCCAGGCAGCGCAGTTAGTGCTATGATTGATACACCACAGGCTTGCTCATATCTGGCTGTGCTCTGGCCAGCCCCACAGTCCTTCATTCAAAGGAGACAGCCCTGCACGTCAGAGGCTCTCAGGCCGCTGCATCCTTACACATGGGAGGAGACCCGATTCAGAAGTACCCAGAGCCTTGCTACTTCCCCATGTCATGCACCGATATCAAATGCTGGCGTTTCATGTCCAGTGAGTCCTTGCCAAGCTATTAAATAGTGCAAGAGAAAGGTTTTTTAAAGAGAGATTCAAAGCTGTTTTGGCTGGGTCAAAACCCAGCTGACCCCCTGGGTCACAGAGGGAGCGATTTCAATATCTATAACGCATCCCTGATGGATGGCGCTGGCGCGTATGCTCCCTCCCTCGGCAGCTCCTCCCATCCCCAAAGCTGTTCCTAGATGTGCCAGATTCCCCTGGTATTTAACCTGCCTTCTCCCTGTGCAGCAGAGTCTCGCTCTGGCCACACTGACAAATGGGGACCTTGTGACATTAACCTGAACAAACTTCCAGCTTGGAAGCTACCCAGGAAACAGGTCCAAGCTCTAGTAACAATGGCTGGAAGGTGATTGATGTGGGCAGAACTGTGCCTGTAGACCCCAACTGGAAGGCTCCTGCCTCCCAGCTGTTCTGCAGCTCTGGGAGGGACGGGGGCTCTGAAATAATCCATAAACACAATGGTCAGCAGCAAGGCGGGCGAGAGGCTCTAGATTCATCCGACTGTGATCCAGGCTAGGAATGTGACTTGGCTCATATGGTTTCCTTATTTTAGCTGCCACAATCATTATGTGGGCTGCAGATAGAACCTGGGGGAGCAGTGATAAATGTCAGGTCTCTCCCGCGGGCTCTAAGCTCCCTGCTCTCCACGCCAGTGTTCTCAGTGCTCGTCCCCTGGCAGCGGCCACTCAGCACCTCTGCTCTCCCATCCAGGGGGATGTAGGCCAGAGGCTTTGGTGCAGTAAGCCCAGGGCAAAGTGGCCTTACACCAGCCAGAGCTTCTCAGTGGAGAATTCCCTCTGCATGGGGGGATCCCCGCAGGTGTCGCGCCCTGGAGGGAGGTGAGCCACCCAGGCCGCACCTCTGACATAAGGGGGCATATCGGGGACAACCTGGAGCTGAGCTGCCCTACACATGACCTCCACCAGCACAAGGGCCTTTCAACAGGCTCTCTGCAGCCACCTCTCCGCCGCATCCAAGCAAACTGAGGCCTTTGTTTTCAACCACCTCCTGCATCTTGGCATGGTGCACGTCCGCCAGCTCTCTGGGGTGGGCCTTTTTGCTTGTGCCGCGCTGCACAAAGGGGTCCCAATCCCTGACTGGCGCCTCTAGGCAAAAAAACTCATAAACAGCAGAATATCCATAGAGCTGGCTTTGCCCATCTCCTCAGTGGGTAAAAGCAACAGCAAAGCCAGGGGCTTGTGCTCAGCATGGACTGTTTTCCTGCTTCCCAAGACAGGTCCACACTAAAAATAAGACCAATGAAGCTCAGTGCAACATCTGGGAGCTAAATGCTGAGGCTTCCGAGATGGTGCATTTCTGGAGCAAGAGGTGCTTGGCTGGCCCTGGGCCTCACCTGACACTGCTGTGAAGGAGGTCACAGAGGGCATAAACACAGTGAGATCCCAGCAGCAGCAGTGTCTGTAACATATGGGTCTTTTCAGAGCGAGGCTGCCTGTCTGCAGCCATGGCCTGTTTGGCAGCACAGCACTCAGCCCCAGGAAGCTGTTATGCATTATTTACAGTGGCTCCAGCATTGTTTGTGGATATTGTGCTAAAATCTTCTGCACCAGTGAAGTTTAGCTCAGCGGGATCTGCCCCTTCCCCACAACTTGACAGAGATGGGTAATAGGTCAGGGGGCAAAACAAAGCCAACTGCTCACAAGGCCTGCATGCAGCATGGGGAGAAGATGATGGTGTGAACTCTGAGCTGCCCAGCCCGGGAACATTGCGGAGGGGTGGAAGAACAGACAGAGGTGCATCCCCATAAAGAGAGAACAATCTTCACCCCATAGAGTGACCCCGGCTTGCTGGGGATTTAATCCGCTGACAATATAAACCATGAGAGAGAATCCCTTGCTCCTGAACAATACACCCGCAGAGTAAGCCCAACCAGTCAGTGACACAGGTGTCTGGGTTTTTCCTGGGCTCTGTGCCACTCTTTCAGAGGGAAACGACGCTGTGCTTTATTTGGATAATACTTGGGAACCAACGAAACACCCGGATGCTTAGCTGAAACTCTCTCCTCTTGGCCTGCAGGACAAATGGGACCGACCTGTAATCATTTAAGTATCTGTGTTTAGGATTCTTACTGCTGAGCTGAGCTGTGTGCAAATAACCTGCCTCTACCTGAATAGCAATGAGGTTCTGAGGAAATGCAGGTTTCAGAGTAGCAGCCCTTTCCCCATGTTTATTTTTCCCCCCTACTGTTCCTCACACATTCTTGTCAACTGCTGGAAATGGCCCACCTTGATTATCACTACAAAAGTTTTTTTTTTCTCTCCTGCTGGTAATAGCTCACCTTACCTGATCACTCTCGTTACAGCGTGTATGGTAACACCCATTGTTTCATGTTCTCTGTGTATATAAAATCTCCCCACTGTATTTTCCACTGCATGCATCGGATGAAGTGAGCTGTAGCTCACGAAAGCTTATGCTCAAATAAATTTGTTAGTCTCTAAGGTGCCACAAGTCCTTCTTTTCTTTTTGAGGAAATGCAGCACATCCAGTTTGCGTAGTAATGAACCTCTCTCTGCCTGAAAGGTGTTGATTACAAAAAGGCGAGGAGGGATAAGGAATGCCCCCCTTTGCTTGCCCAGGGATAAGGAATGCCCCCCTTTGTAATGTTGTGGGCTGGGCATGATTGCAGAGCATGTGGCAGAATCCTATGTCAGTGTGTTGCACACCAGGAAGAGGGGAGGGATGCCTTCCTCCACAGCCCATGTGCAGTTAGACACCTCCCTGCTTAGGGAAATGCGTGGTTTGTAAATCCTGACATGGTCACATTGGAGGGGAGGACATTCTTGCTGGCTGCACTTGGGCAACCTGACCAGAGAAGAGCTAAGTTTGAGAGGGGGCCCTGCTTGGTTGCTATGGTGACCAGGTAATTTTTATTTATGTTAACTTCTTCCCTATGCACCATTTCTGGTTTCTGTGAGATCTGCGAAAACCAAAATGTGACTCTTGTGGTTAAGTAGAGCTGGCTGGTTGTTTGTCCGTTACCTGCTGATGCTCTCCGAGGAAACAGAACTCTGTCTTCAAGGGACATGGCAGCCTTTCCCAACATCAAAGGGTCTGGAGAGGCTGCAATCTTCCTCCAGAGGAGTGCCACAGAAATGCCCACGGCTTTCAGTGTGGGGAGACAGGAGGCCTGGTGACCTACGGGCATGATGTGACCCCCATGCCTCGGCCCCCTTGGTCACTGTTAGCATCATTTGCGTTGCAATACTGCTTAGGGGATCCACTGTGCCAGGCACTGCACAGGAACATCAGGAGACGGTCCCTGCCCCAGGGAGCTTCCAACCTGGACAGACAAAGGCTGGGCACGAAAGCAGAGGCTTGGGAAGGGGGGTGTGTGATTTGCCCAAGATTGCCCAAGATTGTCAGTGGCAGAGCGGCAGGGCTTGTCCAGGATCCTAGCCACTAGACCTCACTGCTTCTCAGGGGGCGAGTACAGCAGGCTATCCCCATCCCCTCTGACTCGCTGGAGGAGGTCCCTGGCCTCCCTTCCTCTCCCACTCCAGCTGTTCATGAGGATGCTGGCACTGTGCCAAGCGTCGGCGAGTCTGAGCGAGGGGCTCACTGTCTAAGAAGGACCCGACCCCCCCCACCCCAAGCATGGGGGGCAGGAGACCAGCTCAATAATTCATGCCAGTTGTTATGCAAAGAGCAGGCTGGCTGGTCCCTGAGGCAGGCGCTCTGACTGCAGAGGAGGTAAGCTGGTAACGAGGGCCAACGGGGGAGCCAGCAAACAATGCCGTGAAAAGCACTAGATAAATATTCACATAATGCCTCTCCTCTGAGCAGCCACACAGCTGGCAAGAGTTGCCAGGGAGGCTGGACGGGCCATGGGCCAGCACTGGCTCAGAGTATCTGACTGTCAGGGGTAGGAGAGGTGCGTGTGTCCCCTAGGACAGTCAGTCATGCCTCACGCGCCAACCCAGCTTGGCCTGTAATGCGTTGGCAATCTGAGAGCCCTCCAGGAGGTGCCGCAGCAGCCAGCCAGACCGTGAGCAGGTGGAGAGGCAGGCAGAGAGCTGGCCCCAGCCATTGGTGGACTCCTGCCTCAGCCACATTGATTCACCATAGCTGGGGATGAAGTCACATAAAAACTATGGCAGCCCAGCAGCACAGGCCCCTGCAAACACATCCCCCCATGCTCTGCACAGGCTCCCCCATGAACAGAGGCCAGCCCACAGTCTCTGTCCTGATTCTGAAATCTCTCCATGGGACTGGCCCTGGCCAGCGGAGATGCCTCCCACTGTTACTACGGTCTCCCATGACTTCTGTGCTTCACCAGCACAACAGGACTGTTGGCCAACAGCCAGGTCTAGCCTGTGGAACTCACTGCCACAAGAGATGTCTTCTCCATCTTTGCTTCCCCTCGCTAGCACATCACCAAATTGAATCAAGCCCGCACTTATCCCCGTGCCCTGTGGCAGGCAGGAAGGAGAGAGAGTTCCTTTGCTGTGCGTGTTCTTTCCAGGGACTTCTGTGCTACACTTCAGTGAGAAGGGATCTAGGTAAATAGAGACTGGAGCTGAAGGAGAGGATGTGGGGAAATGCTGTCTGGATGCTAGGACACAAGCCCCTCCTGATGCTCAGAGCAGAGGGTGCTGAAGGTACTGTCCGTGTAATGGTAACTGGGTCACTTCTCTCTTCACTGAGCAGGACTTTGCCCTCGTTAGCACGTTTCCTTCCAGTCCCCTCCTTGAACTAACCGCTGCAGAACCCCAAGTGCTGGGGATGAGGGAGAAAACTAGGATTAACCAAAAACCAAAGACATTTAACCTGGAACCAGCCATTCTCTCCCCCTTGTTCTTCACGCCTGGCTGTAGCATGTTGGGAAAGGGGGACCAGAGGTAGCTGCCTTTGGCTCCACAGGGATCAATTAAACAGGCCCAGAGGATCAGCAGAGATGCCTGCTCTGATAGCCGCGTCAGATGCCCTCTTCCTGCTCTGGGCCTGGTGCTAATTCCTGCTTTGATCATTTGGATGAGATCAAACAAGTTGCTCTGGATGATTGAGGGAGGCGCTTAGAGCCTGCTGGGCTCCCGTCTGCCAAGGACATGGCAGGCATTGCTGCTTCACGGATGGCAGTGAATCAGCAGCGCACGGAGGATTCCTCATGCAGGGATGTGAGGAGCATCTGGGCTTCTACAGACAGGGATGGTCAGAAGAAACCAGGCAGATGGGAACTCAGAGACTGAGCCCCATTCCCTGCCTGCTTACCAGCACGTCTGCAGGAGAGCATGCGTGCCCTTGTTTGGGTACGCTTCCACAGCAAAGAAAAACCCGCAGCTGGTCCGTGCCAGCCGGCTTGGGCTGTGGGCCTGTTTCATTGCCGGGTGGAGCTGAAGCCTGAGCTCTGGGACCCTCCCACCCAGCCGTCTACACAGCAATGAAATAGCCCCGCAGCCTGAGCCCCCCGAGCCCAAGTCGGCTGACACAGACCAGCTGTGGGCGCCTCAGTGCTGTAAAGACATACCCCACGTGTGCTCTGGTACCATGGACACACCTGTGTGCACTCTGACTTGGATCGCACGGCTGCAGGTCTGTGTGAGCCCACATCTGCTCCTGCACATGGCGTATGTGCCCACAGGACAACATTCCTGCATGGGCCTGTTGGTACATACTGGGGTGTGCAGTAGTAACTAGGCTGCTGGGGGTCCGGATGGCTTCGGGGGCTGAAGATGTCCCCAGCCCAAAGGGCCCAGAGAGCCGGCAGCATGCAGGGTACAACAGGAGAGAGAGGACACTGACAGCAGGGAGCGTGCAGGGGAGATGGATCATGGAACAGAGTTCTGTATGCACCTGGGTTGCCTCGCAAGCAAAACAGCGGTGAACTGTCCCTCAGCCCCAGGATCTGGGACGCAGAAGCCTCCCTCTGGGTTTATTTTTTTTCTAAAGGTTTGGTTTGTTAGCTGCTTCCTTCTGTTTCTTGTGTTCCACTCACTCCAGAGGAGGCAAGTGAAGCTGCAGAGCTGGCATCTGCGGTGCTATGCCATTAATCTTCCTCCCCTTGTGCCTTTCACAGGTGGGTTCCTTCAGCTCCCTGGAGAGCTGCAGATGGGTTTCAAAAACTGCAGAACACAGCAGGACTCCTAGCCAGCTATCGCAGACAGGCCACCCCCTGCCCTCCATTGTGGAGCTGCAGCCAAGAGGTTTTCCCACCTCTATTGAGATCAATTCTGCACAGCCCAGAGAAGCGTAAGAAACCAACTGATGCATGAAATGACCCTTAGAGTTATGCACGTAGATGCAAATTACAGAGAGTCCAGGCCCAAAGAGACACTGAATTCCAGACCAATAAGCCTACAGTATCCTACTGCCCCATGCTTGCCTGAATTTTCATGAAGAAATTACAGTCTGCAGAATTCTGAGCCAGTAATTTATACAGCACATTGGACAATATTTCATCTTTCCTTTCTATTGATCTTTGGCCTGTGCTTTAGTCTAATAATTATTCTAGTATTTCATACTTCATTTTACAATGTTCTTCAGGGGAACAGAAAAGGCTGTTTATCTTTGGGAGAACAGATGGGAAAGAAAGAGACTGCAGCCAGGAATTTCTTCTTCTTTGGAGCTGATCAAACTCTCATGGTTGAATTGTCAAGAATAAACATAATCAAATAGTGTTGACAACTTCAGCTGAGAGAGCAGAATGCATTTCAGAAGGAGACCTCGGCCTTTGCATATTCCTTCTCTACACACACACCAGCTGGCAGCCTCTAATATCACACACATCAGAACTCGCCACGGATAAAAATCTTCCTCTTACAGCAGACACCCCAGAAGCTTCTTTTAGCACCAGAAAACGTGGGACCTAAATCCGCCAGGCGATTTTCAGTTCCTAGCCCCCTTCCCTTCCCATTGCAGCATCTCAGTCTGTCTTTGCCTTGAGTTATTTACCAATGGAAAACAAGAAGCATGCACAGTCCTGGGAGCCGGATGTGTACGAATCTCAGAGAAGGGTGGGGAACCACTTCTGAGAAGTGGGATGAACCAGGGGATGAAGTGTGGGGCTATGAAGTGAGAATCCTGGGTTCTGCCTAAGCCTTAGTTTTCTATAGGATCCGTTGCCATGGTAGCAAAGTCTGCCACTTAAACTGAAGCACCCACTTAATTCCCACTCAGAGATCAACTGCCTGGGGCAACCTTGGCTCTGTTCTGTTAGGAATCTCCCGTCCCAGACCCCCACTACGAGCTAGTGGGCTACTCCTGCCTCTTGAGGAGGAAAGGGGGCCCTGTCTGGTTTAGGTCATGGAAGAAGAAGTGGCAGGATCAGTCTCTCTGGAGTGTTTATCCGTCCCCCCACCCCTTGGTATACTAGCACCAGAAGCCCAGACCAGTCAGGTTTCAGCCTCCATTTGTCAGCCTGACCTTTGGTCTGAGTTAGCTGCTAAGTGCCACGCTTGCACGGGGCTGAGCTGGATTCTTTAGCAAGGGACCAATTCCTGGGCCTTGTCAGGGCTGTGTCTCAGGCCTGCTCTGGGGTGGCAGACAGTGCCCTTGTCCCTTCCCCATGTGGTTAGGTGGCTGTGCCACCGTAGAATCAGGGCCCAGCTGCCTGTGGAGGGCACTGGGCAAACATCATCGCCAGCTGGATCCTCACCATGAGGTGGGCACTTTCCCCATTTGAAACAGAGACTGAGGCCAGAGTTTTCAGACGGGCTCAGCTCCCCTTAGACACCAAGCCAAGGGAAGATGTTTTCAAACATGCCACAGCTCCCATTATCACAAAGGAATCGCCACCTCCCACCTCTGCTGAGGGCAAAGGGAGTCAAGGCAGGCCAGGACTCTGACTCAGGAATCCTGGCATCCAGTCCCGGGCTGGGGCTGCATCATTCCAGCTCTCCAGGGTGCCCTCTCCAAGGGAGCTGGTGATGGCAATCAAGGAGCTTGCCCATCAGGTTGTGAATACGTGGTGGAAGTTGGGCCATGTAACAGGAGATCAAGAGTAGGGAGGGTGATTGAGAATCTGATGACATGGGCAGAGTCCAAGGTTCATGGTTTGCCCCTGTTTGTGGAGCATGCCCCAGGCATCCATCTCTGCAGAGCTGGGTTCCCACAGAGCCTTGCTGTCAGGCAAGATGTGTCAGGAGAGACCTGTCAGACCAGAGGCCGTTGCAGGTCAAAGGGAGAGAAAGGGCTGGGAAAGCCTTTGAGAGAGGGACCCATGTGGGGCTAGTCACAGCAAGGTCCTCAGCCCACGCTGCTTGTCTCTGAAAAGAAGAGAATTTACATGGACATCCTGAGTTTGGCTGCAGTGACTTCAGCACTTCTGAGCCTCCAAGGCGGCTCCCTAGAGCTAGCCCTACATGGTACCAGTTCATCCTTACAGCCTTCAAACTGCTTAGCCCTCCTGGCACGCACATGCCGGCAAGACTCGCCATAATCCCTCAGTTTAACTGGTCAGTTGCGCCCAGTGTGGCCTGCCAGCAAATCTAGTGCCCGGGAGTGGCTGGAGCAATGACACTCTGCTGTAGCCCCCAGACTTTCCCCTTGTTCCCTTTCAGTGAGCTTGCTTCAGTTAAAACAAGAGAGGAGCCCATGCCTGGTTTGTTTGCAAAACCAGGAGACTTGATGCAAGTGCAGCCCCTGCTCAGATATTTTCAGCATAAATATGCCTGGAGATTCCCTGAAGGAGCCCTCCAACCTACTCCAGGTTCAGCCAACCACTGAGCTGCATCCGAGCTAATGCATTCACTGCCCACCCTCCCCCACAAGGTGAGAGCCAAGAGCATCACTCCACAGGACTGCATGCCCTGACCCACTTTGTTGCACTGAAGTTTCCCCTTTAATTAAAGCGCTGACCAGAGAGAGGGTCTAGCATCTCCAGCAACTCACAGCTCAGATAATGAAATGTCACATAAAAGAGAATCAGCAGAGTTGTGAATTTCATGTACAGATTTAGTTATGAGAGTCTCTCTGCAGTGCGATGGGCATTGGGGTCTTTGGTGCAATCACACGATGTAAAACACAGCACCAAAAAGCTGAGAGCACATTTCTGCCGTGCTGATCCATTGCTGAGCCATGAGCCGTGGCCCTCTGGGGACTGGCTTTATTCTCTATGCTGTCATCCTGATGCAAAGCCCAAGCTGCTGAGTGTATGGAGGAGCAGTGAGCCACACAACCTCACAACTCACATTTTATACCCAAATTTCACTTTCCAGCCAAGAATCTTGGTTTCCCACCAAACCATCCCAGAGGTTTTGCTTTGGTATCTTGTCTAACTGCAGGTGTCAGGACAGTAGATGGGCAAGCGTTGCCAGCAAATTCTGCTGAGACAGTCACCTCAGACTCTAAGAAAGGAGAATGCCCAGGTCAGCATTTCCACCCCTAGCCTCTTTCACCCTCTTTCTCCCTGCTCTGCAGTTGTCTCCTCCCATTTATTTGGCTCACTGGCTCTGGCTCACTTTCACCTTTTAAATCTCTTGAGCCCTGCATAGTCAGGAGATGATTGTACTGAGAATGAATAACTTCTCCTTGCGCACATGATCCACCCATGCTGATCTCCAGTTGGGTGTTTGCCTTTTATAGCCTTCCCAGGTAGGTTTGATACAGTATCACCCACACTGTTTGTAGCAGGCACTTATCCCTTCATTGACATCACCTCCTCCCAAGCTGAAATGCCGGGATGGCTCAGCCCAGTTCCTGAAGATACAAGCTATTGCAGTTCTTACAGGAAAGCAACATTTGGCAGCTGGATAATGGCAAGTAGCCGGCCAGTCCTGCACCGGACACCATGAGCCAATGGGCCTTTTCCATCTCTCACTGCTGTGCCACGCTGAATTCTGGGGGTAATCTGGGCCAGGCTCTATCTGAAGTGGCCCCTGGCAATAGAGTCACTGAGCACCAGCTTCAGCTTTTGAACTACCCCAATCGCCCTCCAGAGACATAAGCTAGTTTATAATCAGCCATGTGTGTGCACCAGTTCGCAGACTGGTCCAGGGCAAAAGGCTTTTGTGTTTTATTCCAGAGAGGAAATCTTGACCCAGCTGTTTCAAGCAAGGAACCAGGAACCACATTTTCTGGGCTCTGCTACTGAGCTGTTGGGTGACCTTGGGCAAATCACTTAGCCTCTGTAAAATGCCAGTGTCCCTTCCTCGCAGAGTAGCTGTGAGGCTCAGTTAAACAGGACTTATAAAAGACTGAATTTTCCAATGGAAGCCATGTCAGTGCTGTGTTATTATCATTGCCTCCCCCAAGAGGGGCAGGAAAGTTGAATCTCTTTAGTGCATCTTTCCCAGGGATCAGAAAGAAATTAAGTCGGCAGCACTCTCTCCAGCCCACCTGAGCTCCATTAGAGCCCAGCATTTCGGGAGAGGGGTTTGCAGCCCACTGCCTCTGGGAGGAACGGGATTCCTCTCTGAACCACTGGCCAGCAGCCCACGGGAAGAGCTGGGTAGGAGCGGGCGCCGTGCATTCCTCTACCCAAACATCTGCTTTAGGTAGAGGCTGCAAGGCTTTGTCCAGGTCTCTAGTATTAGCCCTTGGAATAAATCTGCCCTCGAAGACCTTCTCCTCTTTGGTTTCGCTCTGTGTGCTCCTAATGCAGCCTGTTTTGGACAGGAAGTTCTATGATTGTTTGCTTCCTGAAGGCACTGGATTACTTTGTGTGTGCTGTATGGCACAAGGAAATCCTGGAAGCCGCCCACCCCAGGCACTATATCAATAACCAAGATATACTAACAATAACTAATAGCTGTAGGAAACCTCCATCGGATAGTTCATAGATTTTAAGGTCAGAGGGGACTGTTTTGACTATCTAGCCTGCCCTCCTGCATGGCACACACTAGAGAACCTCACCCCTCGGTTCATAGAATCATAGAATCATAGAATATCAGGGTTGGAAGGGACCCCAGAAGGTCATCTAGTCCAACCCCCTGCTCAAAGCAGGACCAAGTCCCAGTTAAATCATCCCAGCCAGGGCTTTGTCAAGCCTGACCTTAAAAACCTGTAAGGAAGGAGATTCTACCACCTCCCTAGGTAATGCATTCCAGTGTTTCACCACCCTCTTAGTGAAAAAGTTTTTCCTAATATCCAATCTAAACCTCCCCCATTGCAACTTGAGACCATTACTCCTCGTTCTGTCATCTGCTACCATTGAGAACAGTCTAGAGCCATCCTCTTTGGAACCCCCTTTCAGGTAGTTGAAAGCAGCTATCAAATCCCCCCTCATTCTTCTCTTCTGCAGACTAAACAATCCCAGCTCCCTCAGCCTCTCCTCATAAGTCATGTGCTCTAGACCCCTAATCATTTTTGTTGCCCTTCGCTGGACTCTTTCCAATTTATCCACATCCTTCTTGTAGTGTGGGGCCCAAAACTGGACACAGTACTCCAGATGAGGCCTCACCAGTGTCGAATAGAGGGGAACGATCACGTCCCTCGATCTGCTCGCTATGCCCCTACTTATACATCCCAAAATGCCATTGGCCTTCTTGGCAACAAGGGCACACTGCTGACTCATATCCAGCTTCTCGTCCACTGGTTCTGGCAGTGGAGGGAATCATTCTTCCCCGCTCCATGAGGGAACACTGCTGAGCCCGCTCACTCGTGGGCGAACTGAGGCCTGTGCTTTAGAGATGCCACCAGTCTCTACTGAACAGACCCCAAGCGTCGATGAATGAAGCATGCGGGGGGAGGAGCGGGAGGGGGAGACAGAGAACCTGTTCCAATAGGTTACCCTCACACCAGGAAGGTTCTGCCAGTTCCAGTCTCTGGTCACAACAAGGCCATTCCCTTGAGTGTATTCTGCAGGTGTGTGTGAGATGCAGCAGAGAGGAGGCTGCAGTGAGAACAGAATAACTCATGCTCTCTCCGCTGCAGTTCTCTGGCTTTGTGTGGCTCAGCAGACCAGGTGAAGCCTGAGGCTACGGACAGCAAGTAAACACAGGGCTTTGTTGGTTCTGCTCTAGGGGAACTTGCCTTCTCTTACAAGGCAGACCCACTCTCCACCATGGGGGCTGAGCTCTCAGGTTAGGCTTTGATGGGGTTATTTGGGGCTCACCTGCTCTGCTACTTAATCACCGCGAGCAGCCAGTTGAATAAGTTAATTAAAAAATTAACAGGTAACAACAAAGCTTGAATTAAGCTCATTATGATTTTGGAAACTCAGCATCTCACCCCCAGCCGACTCTCCTCTCTGAAGAGTCCCAGTGACATATCCTGCCAGCTGGGAAGCTTCAAAGCATGCTGAAAAGATTCTGTGCATTGACCCACGCCCATCACACAGCCTCCCATGTGATTGCTCAGTGCCAGGTCCTTGACCTCCCAGGTGATGCCATGGGAAACTCTTAGTGAAGGCATATGGCCTCCTGGTCCTGCCATTAATCAAGTTCTTACATTCCCCACCTAAAGCTGGAGGGGGATTGCAGGCACTACTGATTTAAACAAGTCAGCAGAACATCCTAGGGTGGGGTGTTGGAGCCAGAGAGGATGCCAGACACACAGAGCTGTATGTTCCTTATATAACAACCCCTAGGGGATTTAAACTGAGTGCAGTGAGCTTGGTTACATAAAGAGATCAGGGCTGAGGCTCATTCTGTCAGCAGGGCACCTTGCTTTCTGTGGCTCAGAATGGGACTCTGCATTCCACCGCTTGGCAAAGCTCATCTAGTTTAAAATGCTCAGACAGCGTCCCCTCCCCCGACACCCATGCTAACTGGGCCAGGAACCCTGCTCAGCCCAAATCCCCTGGCACGTGGGGACGGGCTTTGCTCTCCCTTCCCCTGCTGCTATCTGGGGAGAAGTGGGTGTGGCTGCTGCAATAGCCTGGACCCACTGCTAGCCCCGTTCCTGCAAGAATCTGAGCATTGCACTCGTATTAAGCCACCTACGGGTCCTGGGGCAGCCCAGGCTCAAGAGCCTGAGCTACAATAGCCACCCTGCATTCTAGCACAGTAACTCGAGGCCCACGGCTACAAGCCTGTCTACCCAGGCTCCCTCTTAGCTACAGCTTAGACATGGCGAGAGAGAGACCTAAGGGCTTATCCACACAGGGAGTTACTCTAGTGCTCTGACTCCCAACTCCAGCAGCCCCAACGCTCAGCTCCTCCTCTAAGCCCCAGACAGTCTGGGATGATGCTAGTACAATGTGAAGAGCCCCCACTGCCCTCCGGCCCCTCCTAGTTCAGTGCTGCTAAGCTAGCAGACACTCTCCAAGCTGGAGCCTGCCTGCAGAGAGGGCTAGTGCACCTGGGGAAGGTCTTATACAGGACGGGTGTGACCCAAGCTGCCATCAGAGAAGAGCGGGATTGGCTGTGAGAGTAAATTGGCATCCTAGTGGAGCATTTCTCATGAGGTTCAGCTGGAGCCATTCAGGGTCTCGCTAATAAGGAAAACTACCAGTATCAACTGAAGGACTAAGTTTGAGGTGCCCAGAAAATCACTGGCACAACAATGGGATCCACAAAGCCTAGGGTTGCCAACTTTCTAATCGCACAAAACTGAACACCCCTGCCCTGCCCCTTCTCCGAGGCCCTGCCCCCGCTCACTCCACCCCGTCACTCGCTCTCCCCCACCCTCACTCGCTCATTTTCACTGGGAGGGTGGGGTCCCTTTTCGACCGGGTGTTCGACCTGAGTTAGGCACCTAGGCAAGTCCCTGAACAATGCACTGGGGCAGCTAGATACCTGGGAACCACCTAAACTAGCCAATGGGAGATGCCGATGAGAGGGGTGTGTCCTACATCCCACCACTCTCACAGAGCAAAACGCCATAGACCCGGGCTGCAGGGAGGCACCTACCTCTGCTAATGATCCCCAGCTAGGACTCCCTCTCCCAGAGCCTGGTGGCTTTGGCAGCTAAACTGCTCTTGCAAGAAATGCAGGCGGCAGTGGTTCAATTTCTCCCTGCCCCCATCCAGGAGGGGCGAGATCTAGGTTCAATTCCCGCCTCAAACAGAGAGGAAAAAGGATTTGGGGGGGCTCCCACTTCTTACAAACACACTCTAACCACAGAGCTGTGGGATACTCTGATATGGTGCTACCTCAATCTCTCCTGTTCAAGCTATTCCCCGTTGAATAAATAACTGAAGTGTCATTAGAGCAGGGGCACTGGCCCCTGAGTTTCCCTCCAGGCTATAGGGTCATTCTCATGCTTGCTCTGGCCTGAGGCACTCAGGGGTTCCGGTGCCTACACTCCTTTGTGGATCTGGGCCTGCTCTCCTGAAGCATGAGGATTTATAGCTCCCTTCCAAAACCATTAAACTCTGAAGTGTGTTTGTGTGTGTGGGGGGTTCCCCCTGGTCATTGCCGCTGATCCCTAGGGTGGGATGAGGGGTATGGGAAATCAGCTAGGACACAGATCAAGAGGGTTCTTGGCACAGGCACCAAGAATCCTTAGAGAGTCAAGGTGGAAAGATCTGACCTCACCCACCTTAGCTCTGATATCCCGGGACTAACCCAGCTACACCACCAGGAATCTTTAGTATGTTTAATCTGCCTGCAGAACAAAAAGAAACACTCCCTTCTCCTACCCACTCCTCAGACACCTGCAACCCCTTCCCTCCTTCAGGCCCCCTTCTCCCCATCCCTCCTCAGGCACAGGCCCACTTCCCCTTATGCTCCTGACCTTGGCCCAGGTTCTCAAAGGTACTTAGCACCTGCCTCCCCTGGGGAGCTGATGGGAGCTAGCACACAAATACCTCTAAGGATCTGGGTCCTTGTGACTGACACACTGCGGCTGTGATGGTCCTTCAGTGTCAGGGCTGGGGGGCGAAGCAGAGCAAGGCCAGCCAGCGTGACCATGCTCACAAAGCTTGTCCAATTATTTAAACAGCTTTTTAGGCAAATTATGTGCAAACCCTTGCTGCATATCCCTGTCATCTCTGGAAACTAACCCAAACCCAGGGCCCACATCGGGCTAATACCAAGGGAGAAAGGATTCTCTGGGAGGAAGTCAGTCTCCCCCCCCCCCTTCCCTGCTGTGTGAGAAGTTGTGAATGGTCCAGCTCCCAGTTCTCTGTGCTTAAAACCACTTCTTGGCTCCTCAGACTCTGCTGCTCTTCCCCATGGAGCCCCTCAGTTGCCATAAGACTGTGCCTTCTCTTTGTCTGGAAAAGGGGAATGAGAGCTCTTCACACACAGTTCATGATGGAAACGGCTTCCGCTCCCGGAACATGAGACACGGCAGCCGCTCCCACAGGTCAGGGGGCTCTGACCCCACTGCTGCCCCACAAACTGCTCAGCACACCCGAGGGTGCAGAAGTGAATACAAAGGTATAATCTTGTTTAGCGAAACGGGCTCCAGCCACACACACCCGACCAGCTTAAGCTGAATAAACCCTGTGGTGGTCAATATTTATCCAAACTGGTCAATATTTATCCAAACTCGTGTGGCACCCAAGACACATTTTTACTCCGGGTCACCTTTGGGGCTAACGCCCTCCGCAATGGCTGCATTTACCACCCTATTGTTAAAGGAGTGGGGGTAGGAACATCTTGTGTTCACAGGAATGGAGCTGTCCTGCGTATTCCTCCCCCAGCCCTCCAGTTCCTGTGACAGCAACCAAGTTTGTTGTCACCTTTGTACAATTAGAATTGCTAGGTGTTAGGCTGCAGTGTTGTTAAGGTGGGGGAGGGAATATATTTTATTGGACCAACTTCTGTTGGTGAGAGACAAGCTACACAGAACTCTCAAAAGTGTCTCTCTTTCCCCAACAGAAGTTGGTCCAATAAGATAGGATCTCCCCCCTCTGGAGCACCAGTGGTGTTTATAGCCTGTGAACAGCCCAGCTGCTACAAGGAAGGGACCCAGGGTAGCACATCTGATCCCAGCCAGTTGGGTGTGAGGGAAGGAAGAAGACTTGGGCTTTTCACAGTTACTTAAAGGCTCCTAGCTCATTTTCACCCATGACACCTACTCAACTCCATACAGGGCACTTCAAAAGGTGACTTTGGTCTAGAGTTTCAGGGGAGCAACTTTTGAGATTTACCATTGACAGAGCAGTAGGAATTGCCACACTCGATCTGGTCCAGTGACCAACACCAAATGCTGGAGAGGAAGGTAGGACACCCACAGTAGCAGAGTGAAATAATTTGCTTCCTCCCAGCCCCCACATCAGGGCTCATCCTGGTCTCCAGTAGTTCAAGACTGGTTTAAACCTACAGCCAGGTTTAATATCCCTCCTTTGCTGAATCTGTATCATCACTAGTTATAAAACTCCAGATACATGCTGGCATTTGCAGTTTTATGCAGTATGGGAGCTGCAAGGGCTTACCACCCCGGAAAAAAAACGATTGGATTGTGATTTTGTTACTATTCATTAGTGAAGTGAGCTGTAGCTCATGAAAGCTCATGCTCAAATAAGTTGGTTAGTCTCTAAGGTGCCACAAGTACTCCTTTTCTTTGCAGAGATTTGGTTGGTTTCTTTCGACCCTCACAAGAACTCACTCCCTTAGCATGGAGACAAGGATAGATTAGATTTCTGTTACTTTATGTTTAAAAGCCTTCTTTCCTTAAAGACAGCCAACTGTTTAGCGGAGGTCATAGGTTTCAATAAAAGGCAGTCCTGCCTTTGATCCCAATGTACCGTTTGTCCTGATCCAGCCAAGTGAAAGCTGGAATCTTGACAAAGTATGAACTCGGACAGCATGAAAGTGAAGAGTCAAAGCCACTCCCAGCTATCCAATCTCTCTGTTTAATAACTTATGTTTAGTTCCTACAAAAAAACCAAACACACGTGGTTTATAAAAAACAACAACCCAGTAATACAAAGATTCCCCTCCCCCACCTGTCCTGTAGCAATGATGGAAATGAACACCCACACGCCTAGAAAACCCACTTGCAGTGTTTTCACCTAATGCAGGTTGCCATCAAGTTGCAGTCTCCTAACCCCACCCTACCTCTTCTTTAAATTTGATTTGGACACATCAGGGGCCATTGCTCTCAGTCTGGCTGTGGCGCTCCGTGTGTCCTGTCGGCCGGCGGGCACAGGTCCAGACCAGTCCCTATAGCACACTCCCATTGGAGCCATCCCAAATCCTGGAGTCAGATTCACGGGGCAGGCACACACATCCCCCAGAGGGTGCTGTCCCTTAACAAAGTCCTCGTCTACATGGGCGATTTAGCCACGCTGGGGTGAGCCAGGCCTGGCACTGGAGCCGCTCACCCCGCACCCAACCAGCAATGCCCTGGCAGCTGGGTGGGGCCGGGGCAGGCCCGGGGGGCTGCTCATCGCTTCTTCTTGCTGTGTCGCAGCATTTTCTTCCTCTTGAGGATCATTTCGTAGAGCTTCTCCAGCCCCTGCTGCAGGCCCAGCCCGTCCACCGCGCTGCAGCCCTGGGCGTAGCTGAGGGTGGAGGCGCTCAGTTCGTGCAGGGCCAGCAGCTTCTCCACCTCGGAGGCCGACAGCGCGCCCGGCAGGTCCTGCTTGTTGGCCAGGAGCAGCACGGGGACGCCCTGGTTCTCCGACGTCCGGGTGATCCTGTGGAGCTCCACCCGGGCCTCCTCCATGCGCTCCCCCTCCGCCGAGTCCACCACGAAGACCAGCCCGTCCGTGCGGCGGGTGTAGGACTTCCAGAGGGGCCGCAGCTTCTCCTGGCCGCCCACGTCCCACACCTGGAAGGCGATGGCGCGGGAGCCCCCCAGCGGCACCCGGATCTTCTCCATGTTGAAGCCCTTGGTGGGCGCGCTCTTGACGAACTCCTTGAACTTCAGCCGGTAGAGCAGCGAGGTCTTGCCGGCCGCGTCCAGCCCGATCACCACCACGTGCAGCGCCTGGAAGTGCGGCAGGAAGGCCGGCGCGGGCGCGATCTCCGCCAGCTGGTTCCCCATGGCGCTACAGGGCGCTCCGGGCTGCGGCGGGGCAGAAGGACAGGGTGAGCCGGGCGCTGCGGGAGGGCCGGCCCCAGCCCGAGACCGCCCCCAGCGCCGGGAGAGGCGAGGCGAGGCGGGGGACCCCCGGGCCAGCCAGCGCTACTCGCCGGGAGCTCGCCCCGCTGCAGACGCTCCAGGGGCCGGCGAGGGACCAGGGTCCTTCCCACGGGGAAGGGAGCGGGCCGGGCCGGGCACCCGCCGCGCCCCGTCCCCCGGGTCTCTCCCATCCCCACGGGCCAGTTCGCCGGCGGGGTCCCAGCGCCCCCGCAGCCAGGTTCGTGGGGATCCCCGGGGAGACGCCCCTTCCCGGCACGTCCCCAGCCCTTCCCGGCTCGCTCTCCGGCCGCGCCTTCCCCCTGCAGCCCCCAGCCCGTTTACCTGCCATAGGGGCCGGGGCAGCCCGGGATCGGAGCCTACTCGTCCGGCAGGGACCCGCCACCGAGACCGCCTCGCTGCGGCGACCGGAGCAGCGGCTGGAAACTCCTGCAGGGGCGGCGGCGAGGGAGCTAAAAGCCTCCGAGCCAGCCCCGTGATGTCACAGCGCCTGAGCCAATCAACGCCAGCCGCTGCGCACAGCTGGCTCCAGCTGTTTGCCCCTGGACAGGAGCCCGGAGCGTACAGCCCGCCCGGGGAAGGAGGCGCAGCCCCCAAGTCACTGCGTGACCGGGGCGGGGGAGAGCTCGTCTTTACATTCGTCCACAGTTTCCCCCCCCGCCCGCAGTTCCCCTAGCCCCGTCATGCTGGGGGGGTGACACTGCTTTCCCAGGACAGCCAATGTGTATGGGAAGGCGTGGGGAGAAAGGAAAGCGACCTGACAAAACAAATAAAAAATAAGTCTCCCATTATCCCAGGCAGAGCCTTCTCCCCCAGGGGAATGAGACACGGGCCTTCACCTGCAAATCTAATTTAGCTGAGATACTGGGGTACTGGACATTACAGAAAACCCTAAAATATCCATCATCTAAGACTGGAGGGAAAATCCAATGGGATCCTCAAGGCGCACAGGCCCCAGGGCAAAGCCTTGTTTTCACAAAGAAAGCTCATAGACAGTGTTAGTAGCACCCCGCTTGTTTCCTTATGTTGGGGGCTGTCTAGAAGGACTGGCTGAGGTGCGGGTGTGCCTGCAAGCGGAGAATGAAAGGTCCCTTTGTCACTGGGAGATGCTGCTCCCCAAATGAAGATGGTGACCGTTAACAGTCAATCATGAAATTAAATATGCTTCCTAGGAAGGCGGCTCCTGTTCTAGGAGGATGTATGCTCTGCATGACAGCTGTCAATCATAGCTGGTGTTATTCGGTAGTCTTTTTTCCATGCTTCAGCTCCTGCTAGCCTTCAAGGTAGTGATACTCACCAGGCAGTGAGAGCTCATTTGCTGACAGAGAAGCCAATTACACAAACTTAAAAGGGTTAAGGGACTAAACTCCTGCTATCTTTGGGAGATAGTGGAATCCAATAAATAGGTGACCGGGAGCATAAGCAAAGTACCTTGCAGGCAGACGCCTGCTCACCCCTCGGCTGTGTAAACAATTAGGGAGGATCTAAAGCAGAAGGATGGTCTTGACACTAAGGCAGCGACCTGGGACTCAGGAGATCTGGATTCAGGTCCTGGTTCTGCCACAGGGTCCCTGTGAGATGTCAGGCAAGTCACTGAATCTCTCTGCACCTCATCTCCCTATCTCTGAAACGGGGATGGCCCTATTTCCCTACTGCACTGTAAGGGTAAATGCATTAATGGGTGTGGGGTGTTTGGATGCCACCTAGATGGTTTTGGCAGGGCTATGTGGAGTTCCCACCCAGCAGATTAAGATGCTGCTTCATTCTGAATGAAGCACTTGCATAGTCTACAGGGTTTCCAAATAACCCAGTTTTGATTAAATAGCCCCATGTTTGAGAGGCACAGAGAGGTGAAGTGACTTGCCCAAAGTCTACACAACACAGCAATAACAGAGCCAGGAACAGAACTCAGGAGTCCTGACTCCCAATCCCTTCTGCTCTCACCACTGGGCACAATTCCCTCCCCATGTATAATACAGCCCCTTCTTAAAACGGTTACTACTACTTACGCATCCGATGAAGTGAGCTGTAGCTCAGGAAAGCTTATGCTCAAATAAATTGGTTAGTCTCTAAGGTGCCACAAGTCCTCTTTTTCTTTTTGCGGATACAGACTAACAGGGCTGCTACTCTGAAACCTACTACTTATAGGAGTCACTCTAGATTTAGCACTAATACAATCCCACTGTTCAGGCCTATGAATCTGCCAGTCCACCGCACAAGTGGGTGATGACCTAATTTAAAGGCTGTCAATACACTGCACTGCTATACTTCTCAAGCCAAGCCAAAGAGATTGTCATTGACAGGAGTAATTTAATGGGTAGCATCTAATCCTGTTGGAAGCCAGTGGTGGATGGTCAGGGAACAAAGAAGTGGACCTTTCACCTCCATGCCCCTGCTGTGAGTCCTACCTGCTACCTCAAGTGAAATGAGTTTTGGTAAACCCAGTAATCCACTACACTTAACTTGTTAATGTAGACAAAGCTGGAAGCCTCTATTTAGGGATAATACCTGAGACAGTCGGTAAGCAGGGACTCAATAGCTGGCAGCAATGAGCCTTCAAGGCTAAAAGTAGCAGTGAGGAAACAAAGGTCAGCTCCCGCTGTGGCAGGCCCACTTCCCTGGTGCATACACCCAGAAAGAGAGAGCATCAGTCCTAAACACCCTATTATATTTGTTACCCCTATTCTCTGTTCCCCTGCCCACTTGTTTGTCTCACTTCTTGCTTGTCAACTCTTTGGGGCAGGGAGTCATTTCTTATGTCTGTATGGTGCCTGGCCCAGTGGGTCCCACCCTGCACGAGGGAACTGGGCACTACCCCAACAGAAATGTTCAATAACCACCCCCCTCAGTTTTCAATGGGATGTTTATTGCTGGCATCTGATAGCTCTGGGGCACCTAGGAATACAGTAGGTGTTTGTAACACCCACCCTTGGCTCTGAAGGAAGCTAGACACGGAAAGGAAGGCAGAATTTGCAGCACCCTTGTGAAGTGTAAGCCACTCCTGGAGAGAGGGAGGCAGAGTTCAGTGCTTACAGGGCCTAATGAAGCTGCCAAGCGAAGCCAGAGAGCTGGATTCCACCAGGCTGAATAACTGTCCGCAGCCTGCGATGGGCAGGGGGCTGTGCTGGCAGGAGACACCCCAAGCCCCGGCGGTTTGGAACCTGAACAGCCAGGTCCGAGTTCCCGAGCAGGGGGTGGGAGATGGGCGCCAGCTGCCCCCACCAGCCCTGCGCAGATGTTCAGCGGGGCCGAGCGCCCACGGGCGCTATTGCCGAGGGCGCAGCACCCGCTGTGGGGGGCCCGAGCGCAGATCGGGGCTTGAAGGCCGCGCAGCCCAGCGGCGCTAGGGAGCGGGCGGGACCGGGGGTGGCCCCGCACCTGCCGGACCCCCGGCGCCCCCAGAGGCGCGCCTGGCTCCCGGGGCTGCGCGCGGCCCCCGGCTGGTCCCGGCGCCCGCAGGCAGCGCCGCGCTCGCGGGCGGGGATCCCGGGGGCTTCCGCGGCACCCGCTGAACGCCGGGCGGGCAGCGCCCCCTGGCGGGGAGCCGGGGCTGCAGGGGCCGGGCCGCAGGAGGGGCCCCAGCCGGGGTGGGTCCCGAGGGAGGGGCCCCAGCCGGGGGTGGGTCCCGAGGGAGGGGCCCCCGGCAGGCCCAGCGGCTCCCCGGACCCGGTTGCCGGGCAGCCGCCGCCGCATTGTGAGGCCGGCTCCCCGCGGCGGCAGCTGGGGCTCCCCTGGGCAGAGCCAGCCCCTGCCCCGGCCCCCCCGTCCCGCCCCATGTCCGCCTACCACTGGGAGGCCCGGCGCAGGCAGCTGATGCTGGAGCGCAGGAGGCGGAACCAGCTCCTCCAGCAGGTGTGCGCGGGAGAGGGGGGGGGGCGTCCAAGGGCCGGGGGGGGCTGGGGAAGGGGGCGGGGAGGGGGGCGAGGACCCTGCCAGGCGGCTGCTCACTGAAGGGACGTTCATTCCTGTGCAGAAGGCGCAAGAAGCCTCCAAGAAGGTGCCCGAGCAGAGGCCTGAAATCAACACCCCCCAGCTGCAGCCCCAGAGGCCCCCCGCGCCAGGTGAGGGGGAGCTGGGCGGGCTCTTGCCAGGGCTCAGGAGAATAAGGGTCTAGGCTGTGGCAAGGGGGCACTGTCCTTGGTGGCAGCTTGGCCTGCACGGGGGCAGGGCAATAGACATTTGTGCAACCCCCTTTTTGGGGGGAGTTGTAACACTGGAAGATATCAGAATCGTTTCCTAGGCTGCAGTGATGGGCATAGAGGCAGAACCTGAATCGACCCGAAGGTCCGCCCCGGCGCCTGCCCCCGACAGTCATATCTTAGCCGTCGGGGTGCTGACGCGCTCTGTGCTTCAGCTCCAACTGAGGATGCTCAGCACCTCTGAAAAAATCAGGCCTTTTTCTCCCACCGACTTCTGGAGGCAAAGCCTTCGCTGCATGAATAACTGAATGGAACCAGAACTTGAGAAGAAGGCGCTAAGGATCCCATCCTCCCCTTCACAGCACTGGGGAAAATTCCTGTAGGGAAATGAATTGGTCCACTCACACATCATTCCACACCTGCAGCTTTTAACTTAGGCGGCTGGTGAATAATACATTAACAGATGAGTGAACTAGTAACTGAAGCAGAGTGCAGGATTTACAGGAGAATTGAATCAATGACTGAAGTGTAGAAGGAGACTGCTAGGACTAACGCAGTGTTTCCAGGGGCTAGTACAGGGGACTGTAGGTCAGGGCTCCTGGATTCTGTTTGCCAGTAAGTCTGAAGGAGTTATGAAGTTTAATTCATTAGTGTTTGTAAAGCACCTTGAAATTCAAACCATGGCCTAGAATTCCAGAAGCGGCCCTTGCTTTAGTGCCCCCCAAATAACTGCACTGAAACAACACAGCCACAACTACCGAGAGAGAAAAACTTCACGTGCAAAAAGAGAGGCCCAGCTGAAAATCGGGCCCTAGCTGTAAACAAAGTTTGTGTAGACAAAAAAAGGGAATCAAAGTAACAGCAGTTTAGTTCAGTTTTAGTTATTTTGGGGTAAGACTTATTTCAGATCACGTGTCCCCTGTTTGATTTCACATAATCAGAACAGGACACACTTCGTCCAAAAGGAGTTAATCCATTAGGGAACGCAGGCAAACCGTCCTCCTCAGAAAGGCCTTTCCACCTTTGGCCTGACAACATTGACACCCTCTCCACCCAACCTCCCCCCCAAAAACAACAACTACAACTCTGAAACAAATCAACCTAAAAACACCAATACAATTAATTAAGTTTAAAAAAAACTAGAACTCTGCTTCCACACAGTTTTAGTGTTCAACACTCCACTAGGTAGTCACCATTGCTATCAGTTTTATGTTGAAGGCTCTCAGATACTTCAGCGATGGACAGTAGAATAAGACCCTAAGATAGATAGAAACGTGTCCACACACAGAGATGCACCAAAATAATTAAAAGTGTGGATTGAAACAGAGTTAGCGCAGTTCCAGTTTGTGTCTAGACAAGCCCTTAATAGATCTGACCCTATCAGACTACCAGGGAAATTGCAATAGTCTAGGTTTCCTCAGCCCTATTAAGATGGGAGTGAAAAGCAGGGTGGAAGTTCTTTCTCATGCAGCATTGTATCAGGTGTTCTAAAAATAAAGTCAATCCTTAAATTTTAGCTTCATAAACCAATGATGCTATACATCCGAGGCCAATCCTAAACTCGAATACACCACTGCAAATCCCTTTCACTAGGCCAGTTTTTCATTTTATCTTCTTACCACTTGTTGCAGTTTTATGGCAGTATGATAGCAACACAAAGGCATGTCAAGTAATTCTTGTGAATCTGCCTTTGTCCCAGAGGTGCAGTGTGGGTGGTTCTACAGCTCTTCATGGCTTTGCAGTTATTCAGGGCAAAGGCATTTAGTAAAATAAATTCACATTTGGAGAGAGAGTTTCTGCAAAGGCAACTGCATTTGGTTAGTAACTTGTGATTTGTTTCAGAAGTCACCTGCTCCTGCCAGTGCTGCCCATGCAAGTGTCATTACGTGACAACAAGCAGCGCAAAACTGCCACGTAGATTCTCAGTAAGTTGATGGGGAAGAGGTGAGAAAAGAGCTGGGAGCAAGAATTAGCTGTTTGCTTCCTTGATGTAAGGGTGTGATCCCTGTGCACGAGCATCCTGGGTTTCTCTGCAAGGAAATTCCCTAAGAGATTTCAGAGCTTTCATCTTTTGTTGCCATCACAGCCATCTTAATGAATCTCATCCACATCAAGAATTAGGGTTTCTCTCATCTTAGGTGTTTTGCCACTTTAACTATACCGGTATAGCTAAAGCAGCAAAATGTTCCTGGCATGAATGCAGTTACACTGGCATAAAAGACTGTACAGCAGCCTAACTTATTCCAGTTCAGCACCTTTATACTGAGTATAATGAGGAGTTATCAGCCAGAGAGTCACCTGAACTGTTGCTGGAGGTAAATTCCTCTCATTTCTGCATAAAACTGTTTTCTTGCCAATACTGGATCATTATTTAAACCCCACTGCTGTCCACTCCTCACCTCTGTTTGAAATTCAGTTGTGAATGTTAAGAACATGGTTCCTTTTGTTTTTAAAATCTTTTACAAATCCCGCCCCCCCAAATTATAAAATGATGTGGCCTAAAACAGCCACCATGCATGCTTCCGTCAGACACAAGAAACATGGAGACAAATGATCTTTCTTTACCCTTCCAGGCTGTACAATACACACAACAATGGTAAGGACCGAGTAACCAGCAGCATTGGAATGACTCCTCACCTAGTAACATGCCTTTAAGCACCAAGGAGCTCCAGACGAGTGCAGCTAAATCCAACACCATAAAGAAGCCATCAGCATGAAGAACACATAGGACCTGCCGGCCACTTCCCAATAGGGGCTGTAACCCTTAATGTGTAATAAATTCTCCCAACCCACAGAACGTTATGAGGGTATGGTCTCTCTTAAGCAACCAAGTGCACCTTGCATTTGCACATCATCCATTCACTTTGCAGCAACCTCCCTGCTAAGACAGTTACACCCAACCAAGGCCAGGTACCTTACATTAAAACTAAGCTAAGTTCAGACCAAGAAAGCAGCATCCTTAAGAATTGACGTAGAACTTTTAAATTAGTGTCACCTGTCCACACACTGAAAATCGATTTGATAGACAAAATTCTGAGGGAAGAGACAATAAATACAGTGACAATTTTAGCCCATTTTACTCCACTGCTTATGATCAGGAATCAGATTATCCTTCCCAGTCCGAGTTGGTTTTGTTCAATCCTTCCCCCCGCCTTTTTTTTTTTTCTTTCTTTTTTTTGCAAGGAAGCCTGGCATTTCTTGGAAGTTGTTATTATTGGAAAGAAACATTTCACCAGTGCCAGCATCGGCACAGCTCTGGATTTTTTACACGCTGGATGAAATCCTGCGAGGGTTTCACTGGGACCGTGAGGGTGAGGAAGAAAGTGTATAGCAGTGACAAATTTGTTCCCGATCTGCGAAGGGAACAGTCTTTTTGACAGAATGATCCAGGGGTGCTGCCCTTTACTCTGGCAGAGCAGGAAATCTGCTCCTTTCCTACCCTGGCACATTCATCCTTCCAACAGCTGCTAATAGAGTGACTGTGGGGTCTCCATCCTTCGTTACCTAATTGCACTAACTTTAATAACCCACACAGGGGAAGACAAAGGAGTCCACTGTAGATACCGAAAACGTTCTAGTTAAGAGGCCAAATTCGAACTCACAGAAGCAACAGGCAGGGGAGAAGGATAGTTTTGTGCCTTAGGCATATGAATGGGAGTCAGGAGATCTAGGTTCTGGTCCCAGCCTTGCCATTAACTCATTGCATGACTTCAGACAGGTCCCTTTCCTTTCAATTCCTTATCTGTAAAGCTGAAATAGTCACACATCCCTTCCTCATGGGGTGGGTTATGATGAAAATGCACTGATGTACGTGTGGTGATCGGACACTGAAGAAAGGCCTGCAAATAGAATTTGATCTCCGTGTGCTATATTTACAGCTAGAGAAACAACTGCCCGGTAGGAGGCTACGATGCACAACCCGCCGATGAGAGCAACTCCTGCCTCAGGCCTCCTGCAGAAAGTAGCTGCAAAACCCCTGATGGGTGCCCCGGACATTGCTCTCCTAGGGGGGATGCTCAGGATGCACTCTCATGGGGCCTTGGTTTTCCCATTTAAAACCTTCCTCCTCCCTTTTTAAGCCCTAATATGCAGTTTCAGAGTGACAGCCATGTTAGTCTGTATTTGCAAAAAGAAAAGGAGTACCTGTGACACCTTAGAGACTAACCAATTTATTTGAGCATGAGCTTTTGTGAGCTACAGCTCACTTCATCGGATGCAGTGACTCCCACTGGCCAGCAGGGGTCATGTAACGCTACGAGGAGACTGATTTCCCCAGGGAATCAGGTCCCCACTCAGCACTCTCAGGAGTCGTCCCACCACAGATCATGAGGAGAAAGCACCACTCTGATTTTACAACGCCCTTTTTATTTGTGAACGGATTGATGCAGGCATGTAACGGGCACAGCCGTGCCAGAGACAGCAAGAAGAGAATAGCAGAGCAGGTGCAACAACACAGCAAATACAAACATACATTGAGAGACGACGGAGAAGGACAAGAGCCAACAGACAAGTGACGCTTTCAGAACGCAAGGTGCTTCCTCAGGCAGGGATTTAATCTATTGCAACCTTAATGGAACACATAAACAACCAGAAAAGACATTTAATGATTAACGTGTGTCTGCTGAAATGTGCTAGTTTGGGAGCCCTGGAGACTGCCCTTTGGATCCACAGAGCAGGTAGATGAAAGGCAAGCTACAGCACACTGCCCTGCTGGGACCTCCAGGAAGGTCAGGCCCCTTGGCGTCTCTGCTGAGAGTGCCACCCCAGGGGCAGGGGTCTGGTGGACAGTGATTAGTTCTTTGCTGAGGCACAAAGGTTTCCTCTCCCAGCTACTCTGATGCGAGTTGCTTTTCCCACCATGTCTCACCTGGCTGGAGAGGTGTTTAGGGCAATGCTGGGCCGCTCCGGGTCAGATCATATGCCCAGCAATTTCTATACATCCGTCCAGGCAGAACGTGCCAACCATTAGCAACGCTGGGATCTAAGGAGGGTGCTCACGCCCAGGGGTCTAGCAGGCAGTAACGTGAGTGTGCGTCCTCTGCCTGAGCTGTTCCTACAGCGAATGAGTCTGCACCCTACCAGTCTCTGGAGAGAGGGTGGAAGAGCAGCCAGGGATCCTCCCCTCATACAAAATGCTACAAATAGGTATAAACGGCAGCTGTTGTTTCCTGGCATTTGCATGAACTGAGCTTTTCTTATCCAAGTAAGATTCCTGCCACTTGTTAAAGTTCAACTCCTTAATACAGTTAATACTCCTCCTTAAAAATGGAATGTGCTGTGTGGAGAATGCATGATGGGCTCCTCACCTCCCTCCGCCCTCTGGGAAGTAGCAATCCCTCCCTCCCCTCCCGCCCTCCACGCTGCAAGGATGCACTTGCTCTGGCACAGTTTGATCACTTTGGGTACAAGACAGACCGTGGCTGCTGCATCGATCTGGACTGCACAACCCTTCATGCGAGACAATCCCTCTGGTAGGATTAGGAAAAGCCAGGGAATGAACATACTTACCCAGCCTCCCTAGCAGAGGAACTTGGCCCAACATCCACTACACCACCCTTACCTCTCTCTGTGCAAACCAGGCATAGTTTTAGCACATTATTCAGAGCTTGTTATTTAAGAGCCAGAGGTTCTTAGATGTCAGTTCAAACTGGGTTTCTCCCTGCTTTGCAGAGCTGGGGGTGTAATTGCAATCCAAGAATCACTAGGAGAGGCACTCTCCAGCCAAGAGCGTCCACACCACAGGGCACAGGCACAAAAATGTTATTTGGCAGGAAGAGCTGATTTGACCAACAAGCCTCCCCTAGTGAAATACTGCACAGGATAAGGTAGCTAACAACCTAGCAGAGTTCTCTGAATCAGCTAATACAACAATTTCCCTATACAGTGTATAATCTGCTGACACCAACCACCATACAAGTTACAAATGGGAATTGCAAACTCAGAGCAGCATGTTCCAAGTTCATGAAATTTTGTCAGTCTGTGACCAGGAGACAGCAGCAGATTGAAAGTCTCCTCCCAAGGGAGAGCCAAATGTCCTGTTTAAAATCACAGTGGCTTGGAAGAGAAGCCCCTGGAGTTGCTATGTCCCTGGTACAACTTGCCTTTGCGACAGGAGAATGTCATCGTCCAGTGACTCTGTCATGGTGGGCGGTGGTACAGCGGGTGAGGCAGCGTTGCATTCCCTCTACAGTCCACATACTGGTAGCTCTCAAAAGCCAGCTGCTCCGAGTGGCACAGGTATGAGCAGGTCAGGGTGCCCCTGCAACGCACAGTCACAACAAGAATCCATTTTACTTGAACTATAGAGAGATTTGAAAGCACCAAGCTGCTTCTGCTGGGATTCACTTTAAGGAAAAGTTCCATTGTGGCCTTTCCCAGCCACTCGGACAATTCTCATCTTTCTTACTCTGCAGCTCCAAACCACTAGCACCACAAGTCCAGGCTGAGCTGCCCCGTTTCACACATTTGTAGGGGGGTCCCTCAGACTGCATTTATTTTTAAGGCAGCATTTAAGCGATCCCCCATCAGCAATCTGCAATATTCTTCTAACACAACCTTTAAAGCTGGACCCATTCACTGCTACGGCCTCTGCACCTCTGTGCTGCTCTGCCTGCTCCTTAAACGTCATGCCAAACAAACCGAGCACTTGCGCAGTCGAAGCGACAACGCACTGCGACAGCAGCACATACCTTCCCGTTCTGTTCTCAGGTGTTACAGCAAAGAACGGTTTGTACCCCACCATGCCAGGCAGCGCAGGGCTTACACCTCTGGGAAGTGGCACAACACAGAAGAGAGGCAGCAAAGGTCACCACTGAGTCACCTTCCGCCGCCTGCGAGTCCAGCAGATAGATGGCGTGGCTGCAGGAGCTGGGGCCGAGCACCAGCGCCACCGCAGGTGTTCACACCATCCTAATCGATACTCAGCCCCGTCAACAGAGGTCTCAGTACAGAGGGGATACAGATTGTTTAACTGCTAGAGCAGACGGGCCAAACCATTCTCATCCCAGAATGCACCACAGGGACTTGGCCGCACTGTGTCTAAGTCAGTGGTTCTCAACCTATTTAACATTGTGGGCTGCATGTGCAGTCCACAATGCATTATGTGGGCCGCATCCAATACGACACGTATGGCCCCGAGGATGCCACATGGGCCACAGCGGAGAACCACACTCTAAGCCATGGTTCAAGAACAGTGTTGGAAATGGGTTTGTCATCACTGCTCCACTGGCAGCCAGACAGGAAACTGCTGTCAATGGCAGGTCAGTTTCTGGGTCATGTTACTGACCAACCCCTGGGAAGGATTGTGTGGGCCCACACTCACTCCCACCTCCATAGGAGGAGGAGGCAAAGCTTTCTTGGTTTGCCTGGTGTGGGCCATTCGCACTGGCCTATTCAAAATACAGCACAATTCATGTGCAGTCAAGCTGAGTGCAATGCCTTCAGGCCATCTTCCTGGCCAGGACCTCCCCTGCAGCCAGGATGTCTGCAGAAGAGAGAATGTGCTTTGTTCCTTCTCACCCTGGTCTCACAGCCATCTGCACATCTCGGGTCTTTGTTCAAATGCTGAAGACCTCAAGCACCAGTCTGAGTCACTCTGCCCCCACATGGTGGATGTACAGGATCTATCCTCTGGGGAACAGGCCAAGCTCATTCTCTCCCACACAGCCTGCACCATTCACCCCAGACACAGGTATAGCTGTTCCCAATGCAGGCTGAAACAGTACCACTGTACAAGTCACCTCACCAACCCTCTGGGTTTGCACTGCTGGAGCTCTCTGGGAGCTGAAGTCAGGGCGTGTTCCTCTGCACCAATAGCTTGGGTGACTTTCCCCTTAAAATTCAAATAACCGTTGCATCCAATGAAGTGAGCTGTAGCTCACGAAAGCTTATGCTCAAATAAATTGGTTAGTCTCTAAGGTGCCACTAGTCCTCCTTTTCTTTTTGCGAATACAGACTAACACAGCTGCTCCTCTGAAATAACTGTTACACACCCACGCCAATAGTTGCAAATCTACCTGAGGAAAGACTAATTAAAACTTCAAACAGTCTTGGTCTCTGAAAACACTAATATGAAGGGAAATTCAGATTGCCTCAGTGAGGAATGTTTGGGACAGCGCAGATCAACAGCGAGTGATTTGCTTTTAACCAGATGCCACTTACTGTAAGTGCAGTAGAACGTTGTGGACTTTAATTTTGATCCAGGTGCAGATGTTGCTTAGAAGACAGAAAATAGAGAATTAATTTTGCAGTACAATGTTTTCATCACACAAAACCCGTCTGCACCACAGAGCAACCCAGGCCTGGGGAGAAAGCGCAAGCTTCTCCTAAGTACTTCTCTGATCAGGTCTACACTTGGAAAGCTTTGCCTGTGTGGTTGGACTGATCGGCTTACTTGGCAAAGCACTCCTTGTATGGACGCTGCTTATACTGGCAAAGCATATTCCTTTAAACCTTTAACTGACAAAGCTTATTCCAGCCACGCCCCCCTCTCCTCCTTGAGCAAGATAAGCTATACTGGTGAAAGTGCCATTTTTCCATTATAACTGCATCTACATTAGGAGCTTTTACCGATGCAGCTGATTTGGTCAGAGATCACACCCCCGACAGACAGAGCTACGCAGTAGAAGTTTGTAGTGTAGACGTGATACCCTCCCTGCAAATGCATCAAGCAAAACAAGATGGGAGAATTCACATTCCGGCAACACCTAGTATCTTCCCCCACCATGGGCAGAGCAGGAAACAGATCGCATGAGATGCCTGTGGAGAATCACCAAACTGCTCATTCATAGAGATTGGGGGTGGTAGATACACTTAACTGCACACAGATGGACTAATCTGTATCAGGCATTTCCAAACCAGATTGATTAATCTGTGGGGGGTACTAGATTTGAAAGTTATACAGTCTTGTCAGTTGCAGGCTGGGAAAACATTTAATGGAGAAGAACTAGAAAGGAATAGGAAGGGGGCCAGGGATAGCTCAGTGGTTTAAGCATCGGCCTGCTAAACCCAGGGTTGTGAGTTCAATCCTTGAGGGGGCCATTTAGGGATCTAGGGCAAAAATTGGGGATTGGTCCTGCTTTGAGCAGGGGGTTGGACTAGATGACCTCCTGAGGTCCCTTCCAACCCTGATATTCTATGATTCTATGAATTTAAACTGGACATGCTGGGTTTCTGTCCCCACATGATTACACATATGAAACTCAAAAGGACACATTCTCAGCTGCACTGCAGGGTCAGACAGAAAGAGGCTATGGCCCAAGTTATACATTTATGCCAGACTGCCTCTTGAGAAAAGCCCAGAAACATTAATGTTACTTACCAGCCAGGAAAGTAAGTCTCTGAGAAATACTTACTAGGTATTATAGTCCTGTATAAGACTGGAGACCGTATAATATATCTGCAAGTAAAACAGAAGAGTTAGTTGGAGATTTACAGTGATTACAGTAACCATGTACAGGTGCAGCCCAGTGATCTGAGCACACAAAGAGTTAAAGATTATCCCATCAATTCCACACAGCTCAGAGCCAGTATTTAAAATCCAATCCACACTGTGTTGGGACCAAGTTACAACATGGCAGATCTCGACATAGTTACAATATACAACATGAACCTGTGCAGGAAACACCCATATGAGACTTCAGGATTCAGTGGTTTGAGCATTGGCCTGCTAAACCCAGGGTTGTGAGTTCAATCCTTGAGGGGGCCATTTAGGGATCGGGGGCAAAAACTGGGGCTTGGTCCTGCTTTGAGCAGGGGGGTGGACTAGATGACCTCCTGAGGTCCCTTCCAACCCTGATAGTCTATGATTCTATGATTCGGTCTTTTGCCTCCCCTGTTTGCTAAGTACTGGCCTGGGCCAGCAGGTGAATGGGCACCTGGAAAGACGGGAATGGGGATGGGGGGTGAAGGGACTCTCTGCCCCTGGGGCAATAGAAATACAAGGCAACAGAGAAGGGGACCACTATCTCTCCCCACCCAAAGGGGCCCAGACCTTTTGACAGGGCAGCAAGAGGCAGCAGTACCCACCTGGCCGCTGCGCAAAGGGCCGATATTCAGGAGGTTCTTCTTGGTGGTTTTCCCTATCACCAGGGACAAGTGTAAGACCTCAATGTCCAGTTGGGTGACAGTGACTGGGTAGAAGTTGTTGTTGGTTACATTCAACACATTCTAAGGAGAGAGACAAACTCAGCCTGAAGCTCTCACACAGCGAGGGTAACGCATGTGCTCGATTTCCGTGCAGTGACCTTGCAGCACCACAGCCCTGCAAACGCCAGTCCTCAGACACTCATAGCTTGGCCGTGGCAATTCCCCTCTGCTGAGGATTGGCCCAAGGAAACACCCAAGATCACGTTTGGGTGAGAGTCACTGGCTCTTTAAGTTACAGGAGCAAAACCCCTCACCTGCCCCAGAGCTGCTCTGGGAATCACTTGCTCCCTGCTCTACTCCCTGTCCCACACATTCATGGCTGGGCTGAAAGCGGAGGAAAGATACAACACACAGCGACAAACAATTCCCAACATTTGTTACATAGTCAGCTCACTTCCACCCAGCTGCACCTCCTGCCCCATCACTCACTGCTCCACCAACATGCCTCATTTCTGACTGGCCGCTCCAGTCTTGCCTGCTGTCCCGCTATGCGCACACAGCTCTGCCAACTAGCTCACTACTGACCTGCCGCGCTATCTCCGAGACTTAGAAGTGAGCCAAGCTACGGATTGATAATGGGATATGAGCTCAATGTCACCGTACGCGCTGAGCTGAGAACTCACTGTCATGTTGAGATCGATACTGGAAATGGTGGAATTAAAGGCAATGGAGGAGGCATTCAGCCCTGCGGGCTGCACAGCGATGGAGCGAGGGAACAGGAAGAATATGATGAGAGATGACATCAGCAGGCAAATCGTCACAGCAAGGGACACATAGAGCTTCCTGCAAGACAGCATCAAAGGACCATAACTGCAACAGTGGCCTAGCACTGCCCGCAGCACTGTCCTAGGCTAGAGCCCTGTCTCTACGGGGTTGGACAAGCACAGGAGGGAGCGAGCGCCAGCTCAGACGCAGTGAGCACCAAGACATGAGGGCCTGCGAAGGGATTGTGTAGTAGCCAGTGGTAGCAAGTTCACCTTGGGGCCAGAAGGGGGTGGGTTTCAGACCCAGAAACATGCTGCTTGTCACTGCTGGAAGTTAGCAGTCCCACGTGGCACTTTTCAAACAGAACTAGCCCAGAATCCCAGCCCACAGTCCCTCCTGCATGAAGAACTGCTAGTACAGCCCACAGCCAACACAGAACAGATGCCCTGCAGGCACCAAACCCATTGCAGCTCGGGGCCCAATGAGAAACAAAGCTTTTAAATGAACTTCTGCAAACAGATTTCTCATGTAATGCTGTGCACCCTAGCTGCATACATTTAAACGCAGTCAGAGCATTAAAAGAATAGTGGAGAAACAGGACTTTACGTTCGTCTGGGCTTCAGCCTCTGGTCACCATATGGAATCAGAGCCACCAACTGCTTCTCTTGCTCTGAAAGACAGAAGATAAGAGGTGCAGGTCAGAAGAGATGCATCGCACTGCGTGCAGTAGTGAACAGGGCACATCAGGCTGCAGAGCACCACACTGCAGTTTAGGGCCTATCAGCATTCTCGTTACAAATGCTGCTCCGTTCAGAGGGATGTAGGCATCTAACTCCAATAACCCTTGTTGGCTTCAACCTAACATAGAGACAGACTGAGCTTTGCTCACATAGGGCTGCATGGATACTTTCCAACAGCCCCAGTCTTGCACTGATTAACACAAGATGGAGCCAATTGCAGGCTCTCTCTTTAGTACAGAGATGGAGATTGCAGGTCACAGCATGCAGTGCTCCATCCTGACTGGTCTTCCATAGGGCGCAGAGCTGAGTGAGAAGCAACAAGCAGAGGTCAGATTGGTGAAGTGCCTGGAAAGGCTGAAAACCACTGACCAAGCACACACAAGAGCCACCTACCCCTGGGGATTCTTCCCGTTCCCTGGCACGTTGGGCAGTTGATGCAGCCCCGACTCACAGTGCCTACACAGGGCATGCAGGATGCGGCAGAGTCTCCTCCATTGATAGTGCCATAATTGGTGACTTCATCCTCACCAGCCGATTTCCTGCACAGAATCGATTTCTCTCCCCTCTCCTTCTGGACAGAGACCTTCCAGAACTGGGAAAACGTTTCACCCATAGTTGAAAGAGAGTTTTTCACTAGATCCAAAAACAAAAACATTCCAGAAAAAATGTCTCTTTACTGATCAGTCCTGCTAACTCTTGTGTTTTTAATAGCAAATATTGCAATAGTTGGAGTACTTCCTAAAGCCCCACGTCCTGGAGTCATGGGAATGTGTCAGAATCTCAGCCTTCAATTTAAAAAAATGAAAATTAAGTTTTTTCTAGTCCAAATGGTTACAGGGGAAAACTTAACTCGAGCGTGAGCTAATGGCTACAAAAACAGAAGGTAAATAAAAAGAACCCAATGTGTTTTGGTTTTTCCAATCTCATTAATTTTGGGGGTCTGACTCATGAATTTTTGAATTCTTGCGGGTGGCAACACTTCAAAAATCTACATATAACAATTCCCAGGTTCTTTCCATATGTCAGATCACTCACCCTATAGGCAGCGAGACTACTGTGTGCACACACGCATGCGCTCACTTTTGAATGCATCAACCCCTCACCAAACTTAACCTCACTAAACACATGCCTAATTAAAATCAGATCAGTGTTTGTCTCTCCCTTTTGTTTAAACCAGAATGACTTCTCAGATCTTCTTCCTAGCTCACTGCAGCCCCTTGCAATCAGAAACTCGTGAATCAGCTGTTGCAATGAGCCAGGCTTATTATTAAAGAGCGTTTGCAACTAAAGAAGAAAAATAGCAGAAGTGAAAGAACAATATTCTACCACCAGACCATCTGATTGCAGCTTCCTCCATGATGTCATCTGCTGGCAGAAAGGAGAGAGGATTGCTCCCTAGCCGAGGCAGTCTTGCTTTAATGACTGAGACACAGGCTGCTTCTCAACAGAAAGGGCCTAAAGGAAGACTAACTGCACTCACCTAGAAAGTTAAGAGGCTGGACGTAAAGAACCACTCCTGATTCTTGCTTGAAACATGCGCTGGAGAAAAGAACTTGGGGATGGGGCACAACACCCACAGACACATCTAGATCTTTCCTTTAGTCCCCAGACCAGTGCTGCTGAGCTCAGCATCAGAGTCTAGCAAACTCCAGAAGCCACTTATCTTTATCACATGGAGGCAAGTAGTGATATTCCTGGGTGACAAAGGAAGCCTCTGGACTTCATTAAAGTAAGGAGGTAAGATAATCACTGCAGCACTGCTGATTTGATCACAGGGTCACAAGGTTTCAGAGTAGCAGCTGTGTTAGTCTGTATCCGTAAAAAGAACAGGAGGACTTGTGGCACCTTAGAGACTAACAAATTTATTAGAGCATAAGCTTTCATGAGCTACATCCGATGAAGTGAGCTGTAGCTCACAAAAGCTTATACTCTAATAAATTTGTTAGTCTCTAAGGTGCCACAAGTCCTCCTTTTCTTTTAGGGTCACAAGGGGATCTCCCCACAGCAGCTCCCTGACACCCCATTTGCTGAGTTACTGCATCCACTGAGCACCCAACCCTTTTGCAACCCTGCAGCTTGGAAGGCTGCAGGGGAGACCATGGGCTCTGATGCCAAAAAATTCCAGTGACTCTGTGACTTTTGATCCCAGGCTTTTCTGCTACGGACCCATCCCCTAGCTCTGCAGCTTCCTTTGGAGAGCTAGACAGGGGTTCTCAAACTTCATTGCACCATGACCCCCTTCTGACAACAAAAATTACTACATGACTCCAGACAGGAGGGGGCCAGAGCCTGAGCCCCCCGACCCTGGGCAGAGTTGGGGGGGCAGAGCCCTGCCACCCCAGGCTCAAGCCGTCTGGCTTCAGCTTCAGTCCCAAGCGGCGGGGACTGAACGAGCGTAACGCTGGCCCTGGTGACCCCATTAAAATGGGGTCGCAACCCACAGTTTGAGACCTGCTCAGCTAGAGGCTTCAAAGATTCCTCTAGCCAGTTTGGTCTCAGCCTCTTACCCTTGCAATTTTCCCCGTTAATACTTGCGCTTTGTTTTCCTGTTCCAGGAGTAAAAAATGAGGAGGAGGAGGAATTAAAGCGGTGGTTTTTCATCAACTGGGACAAAAGACTATAGGGGCTGGGAGACTCCTGCTGATGTCAAGGGAAAGCCAAGCATAAGGTAAACCCTTTCCTTTGCTAATTTGCAGTATATTAGGAGAACGGCATTCTTTAGCTGTGACTCTTCATTCCCAGTATAAAATTGCTCTTATATGCTTAACCCCTGAGGGAGAGGGCTTGGGCGGATGCGGTTTGCAAGATACATAAAGGTGGCCTAATAATGTATGTAGATAATCTGGGTGCTGGGAAGAAGCCACACTGACTGTGTAACTACTGTTATTTATACAGCACCACGTGTATGGCACTTTACAGACAAGAAAAGAGCAACTCCTTGATCAAAGAACAAAACAGAGTTTGAAGGATAGTGCTGGAAACTGATAAACGAGTATCATTTCAAAAGGTCCAAAGCACTAACAGCTCGCTGCCTATCACAACAGACAAGTGCATCGCTAGCGATGCTGCGTGCAAATGCTAGGCCAAAGAGGCAAGAAGGCTTTGCTTGTTAAAAGCAACAACCTGGGTTGGAGTTAGTGAAGGCAGCTATAAAAAATAAAAAAATAAAATATAATAAATGGAAGAAAGGGGAAGCTGATGGTAATGTATATAAATCAGAACTAAGGAACCGAAGAAAATCAATAAGGAAAACACAAGGAGAAATCTGTGGCCAGCAGAGTTAAGGACGGTAAGAAATTTTAAAAAATATATTAGCAAAAAGAATCCTGACAATGGTATTGGTCCATTGATAGATGGAAACAGTAAAACTATCAGTAATAATGCAGAAAGGCAGAAGTTTTGGATAAATATTTCCGTTCTGTATTTGGCAGGAAAAAAAACAAATGGTGCAGTCTCTTCCTAGAGTGATGATAACACACTTTTCATTCCACTAAATATCTCTGGAGGATGTTAAACAGAATCTACTAAAATCAGAGATTTTTAAACCAGCAGGTCCAGATGACTTACATCCAAGATTTTAAAAAAGCTGCTGAGGAGCTCTCTGGACTGTTAATGATTATTTCCCGTAAATCTTGGAGCACCACGGAAGTTCCAGAAGACTGGAAGAAAGCTAATGTTGTGCCAATTTTTAAAAACAGTAAATGGGATGACTTGGGTAATTATAGGCATGTCAATCTCACATGGATACTGGGCAAGATAATGGAGCTGCTGATATGGAACTCAATTAATAAAGATTTAAAGGAGGGTAATGTAATTAATGCCAGTCACTATGGGTTTCTAGAAAGTAGATCCTGTCAAACTAACTTGGTATCTTTTTTTGACAAGATAATAAGTTTGGTAGATAAAGGTAACGGTGTTGACACAGTATACTTAAGACTTCTGCAAGGTGTTTGGCTTGGTATCACACGACATTTTGATTAAAAAAAAACTAACAATTTAAAATGAACACGGCACACATTACATGGATTAAAAACTGGTTAACTGATAGATTTCAAAATGGGAATGTAAACAGGGAATCGTCATCAAGCAGGTGAGTTTCCTGTGGGGTCCTACAGAGATTGATTTTTGCCCTAAGCTATTTAACATTTTTATCAATGACCTGGAAGAAAACGTAAAATAATCACTGATTAAGTTATTTACCAAAAATTGGGAGAGCGGTAAATAATGAAGTGGGCAAGTCACTGATTCAGAACAATTTAGATCACTTGGCCAACTAGGTGAAAGCAAACAATGTGTTTTAATACAGATAAATAGAAACGTATCCCTCTGAAAACAAAGAACGTAGGCCATACTAACAGGATGGGGAACTATATGCTGGAAAGCAGTAACTGAAAAATATTTGGGGAGGCATCATGCTGGACTGCTGCTGGAATACTGTGTCCAGGTCTGGTGCCCACAATTCAAGGACATTGATAAATTGGAGAGGGTTCAGAGAAGAGCCACAAGAATAATTAAAGGACTAGAAATGCTGCCTTACAATGACAGACTCAAGCAGCTCATTATTCAGCTTAACAAAGAGAAGGTTAAGGGGTGACTTGATTACAGTTTAGAAGAAGTTACACAGGAATAGAAATTTGATAATGGGCTCTTCAATCTAGAAGACAAAGGTCTAACGTGATCCAATGGCTGGAAGTTGAAGCTAGACAAATTCAGACTGGAAATAAGGTATGTGTTATTAACAGTGAGGGTAATTCACCACTGGAACAATTTACCAAGGGTCGTGGTAGATTCTCCATCACTGACCATTTTTAAATAGAGACTGGATGTTTTTCTAGAAGATCTGCTCTAGGAATTATTGTGGGGAAGTTCTCTGGCCTGTGTTATACAGGAGATCAGACCAGATGGTCACTGTGGTCCCATCTGGCCTTGGAATCTATGGATTACTGGCCTCCAGGAGAGCTGAGGCTAGGTATAGCAGAAGCCCCATAGGAGGTAACACTGCTTCCCCAAGAGGGAGATTGTGTCTGGGTTTGGGAACTTGTGCCATGACTTCCGTTCAGTTCTCTCAGTCACACAGGGTTTCCTTGGGATGAGCAGTAAAGGGGTTTGAACTCCAGGGTGGTTTGGCAGGGATGACACAGCTTTAGACATCCAAGGGTGCCATTCACACCTCTGCAGTGACTACTAAACACACTGCCATTCGCTTGCCTGGTTAGTATTGAACATCTGCCCCTCCATTTGCAAAAGTACAGTCCTGGCAGGCCGCCCCAGCACCTGTGCCATTCGCTCCCTGTTTCACTGTGGTGTTTGTGAGCTTGCACAAGTGGCTAGGAAGGAGCAGGACCCCTTTTCACAGGGGCCTAGGGAGTGAGGGTTTGCATGAGATCTTTCAAGCTAAGCCCTTTTATTTGTGATATGTTTCCTGCTGACATGGCTCATCAGTTTCCTGCTTGCTTAGGAGCCAGTTTCAGTGCTTTCGAACAGGGCTATGTCATTTCCTTCTGGCCCTATGGGGTTGGGGGAAGACGTAACAGATTTGGGGGTTGGATTTACCTGGCAGGGATCCCCCACAACTGGCTCCGTGCATGGGGAAAAGGGCACCAGCGTATTGGAGGCTGGAGGTGCCTCTACGAGGGGAGCAAATTACAAGTACTGGGGAGGATATGGGGGCAAGGTTCCTCCATGACTAGCTCTGGGCACAAGGCCGGGGGTGGCTTGGACTTGGCGTGTCTGTAGAAGGGAGCTGGGGGTACATGTAATGGGGGCAGTGCTGGGTGACGTGGTCCCCCTCATAGGGCAGGGCCCCCATGGCTGGCTGTGACAGGGGATGTTTGCAGAAGGGAGCTGGGGGTGCATGTAACAGGGGCTGGTGATGGAATCCCCCTTACAAGGCAGGGCCCCCATGGCTGGCTGGGCCTTGGCATGTCTGTGGAAGGGAGCTGGGGGTACATGTAATGGGGGGCAGTGCTGGGGCCCCCTCACAGGGCAGGGCCCCCTTGGCTGGCTGGGCCTGGGGGTACATGTAATGGGGGGCAGTGCTGGGCCCCCCCTCAGGATAGGACCCCCATGGCTGGCTGGGCCTGGGGGTACATGTAATGGGGGGCAGTGCTGGGGCCCCCTCACAGGGCAGGGCCCCCTTGGCTGGCTGGGCCTGGGGGTACATGTAATGGGGGGCAGTGCTGGGCCCCCCCCTCAGGATAGGACCGCCATGGCTGGCTGGGCCTGGGGGTACATGTAATGGGGGGCAGTGCTGGGGCCCCCTCACGGGGCAGGGCCCACATGGCTGGCTGGGCCTGGGGGTACACGTAATGGGGGGCAGTGCTGGGGCCCCCCTCACAGGGCAGGCCCCCATGGCTGGCTGGGCCTGGGGGTACATGTAATGGGGGGCAGTGCTGGGGCCCCCTCGCGGGGCAGGCCCCCATGGCTGGCTGGGCCTGGGGGAACACCGGGGAAGGAGGCGAAACAAGGGCGGGGGGCGGCCGGGCCGCTCGGGGGTCCCCCCGCCCCGCGAGGGCCCGGGGCCTGGTCTCTTACCCCGGCGGCGGCTCCTCCGGCCCGCGGCGGCAGCAGCAGCCGAGCCACCCCGCGGGGGCGCGGGGCAAAGCGGAACCAAACGCGCCTCCGGCCGGGGGCGGGACGGGGCGGGGCGGCCTCTCCCCGCCGCTGCCGGCAGGTGCAGCTCGGCCCCGGCCCGCCCCGCCCCGCCCGGGCCCCCCGCGCCGGACCGGCGCCCCGGGACCAGGGGGCCGCACCCCGCCCGGCCTGCGCGCGGACGGGCGTTAGCGGGGCAGACACGAGCTGCGCCCGGGGGCCTGCGGGGTTCGTCCCCCCCCGCCCCGGGGCGCCGGAACGGGTCAGACCCACGGTCCGTCCGGCCCAGCGCCCCGGAGGGAGCGAACGGAACCGGGACTCGCCCAGTGATCCATCCCCTGGCGCCCAGCCCTGGCAGACAGAGGCTAGGGCCACCATTCTTGCCCCTCCTGGCTACTGGCCATTGATGGACCGATCCTCCATAAACTTTTCTGGTTCCTTTTTGAACCCTCTTAAGTCTTGGCCTTCACATCCTGTGGCAAGGAGTTCCACAGGTTAACGGGGGGGGGGGGGTGCTGACAGCTATTGAACCAAATGGGTTCTAGAGTAGCAGCCGTGTTAGTCTGTATTCTCAAAACAAAAAGGAGTACTTATGGCAACTTAGAGACGAACCAATTTATTTGAGCATAAGCTTTCGATGCATCCAATGAAGTGAGCTGTAGCTCACGAAAGCTTATGCTCAAATAAATTGGTTCATCTCTCAGGTGCCACAAGTAACTCATTGAGCCAAACAGTAAACCCTGCATAGAACGGAAGCCACTTCAAGCGCAGGGGTGCAGCAGCACCTTCAATTCTAGCGTGTATGGCCACTGTGTCCAAGCACCCTTTGAAATCCCAGCCCCACCCTTGGATTTTACACAGCAGGAACAGGGCAGCTCTACAGCCCCTCTCAGCGCACTGCTGGCTTTCAGAAGTTTCCTTAAACCTGTGAGCCACTTCCTCATCAAGTGGGCCCTTTGGAGGTGGAAATGTATTTCTGAGGTTGGGAGCAGGAAAGCATGCCGTTCTCCTGGAGCAAGGCTGGGGGTGTTTTTGTGCAAGTGTACAGCAAAACTGTAGGCTTGTTAGGCCAGTGCCAGCGAGCAAACTGTGCCCTTTAACAGAAAAGAGAAGAAACTTTATGCCTATATGCAGAATTCTGCACAGCAGCTGAGGGTGGTTTAACGTTGGTATTACCACCACTGGCAAATTTAGAGCAGACTGCACAAAAATTTCACCAACAGTAGTGTCATAGGAAGACTGATGCTGGCTGAGAGAGGAGGATGTTTCAGGAAAGCTGAAACAGTAATTAAGTAGAAAGGGATAATACAAATAACTACCAAATGGATTTTACCTGCCAACATTACAAAAGGATGGCAGAGCAGATCAGCATCTTTGGGTCCATTGTATGAAAAATGTAATCCAGCAGGCACAGCTATGGTTCTGTTATGGCCACAATCACATTTCATTATTTTGGTGTTTAACATTGTCTACACAGGACTTTTAATCCCCTGCTCTGGCACTTCCCTAGCTGAAGCTCCCTCCCTATGACTGTAGAGAACTACTGGGAGTAGGATTAAAGGTGTCCTGTTTATACCACTATTATTCTACAGAACTGCCTCCAGCTGTGGAATTGCATAGAGGATTGTGCAACAGTGAGAAGTTTTAGGCTGTGTCACAGTCTACAGGTCGCTGTTCTTACTTGATTGGCTCAGGGCCTCAGCACACCTTTGAACAGTGGTTACAGCTCAACAGAACTATGATAAAAGTCGAACAGCAGCACTTTCAACCAGAACAGTAGCAACAGAATGAGGAAATGAACCAAGATGTCCACTTAAATCACAGCTAGGCGTAAGAAGTTTGGTTCAGACTATAGCTGCAGAATCATAATGCTCAGCAGCTCCATAGAAACATTAGTTAAGTGACCTCAACATCTTTGTTTAACCTTGCTGTATTTATCCCCTTATGTGTCAAAGAGATTGCATAAGAGCCCTCACCAAAGCTGTGCCAAAACTGGAATTGTTCAGATGCTTTGTTCCATACTTCTTGCTCTCAACCCTGCTACCTAACATAAATGAACTTTTTTCTTGATAAGTAATCTGCATAGTGGGACAGTCAATCACTAGTTAAGTGAAAGGAAAAAAAACAAAGTATCCTACTAGTTCATATCAGAAATGTACTTGTCACCCCCATTGTGTCACTGCAAGGCTACCAAGCGCACTTTAAGAGTTTGATGAACAAATAGTTAAGGATTTTATTATAAGGACCGAGGCAAAGATTTTTAATTTTTTTTTACATCACATTTGAAGACTTTAAAGTGCTTATTCTAAATAATATACAAAGACCTTATCTGCACTATGGAATATATTATAAATTATATCATGCATCATTAACAAAATATACAAAGCCAACAGAAATATATCTTAAGTCCAAGCATACATTATCTAAAACGATCAGGATACAGGAGAATGGCTTAGAGTTACAACAGTAAAACTAACCCAAGCATTTTGGAGGGGGAAACTAAAGAGAATAGGTCTTGCAAACTTGAAAGGGTTTCAATCTCAAATGAAGTGTTACTTGCAAATCTTTTAGTGTTTAACAACTACTTAAAGTAGCTCAAATGGAAACTTGTTTAAAACACAAACAAAAAAACCCACCCACCCTAGTATAAAGGTATGTATTTAAAAAAAAAAAAAAGTCTTGTTGAACAATCCAGGTCAAAGTAAGATGCTTACCAGCAACTGAACTTCATCCTCACCATTTCATTCTCTGTAAGCTTGAGCTACAATACTACAGACCAGAGTTTGCACACATACTGTAGGTGATGGAAAAAGTATTAAACTGTAGTTTTATCAAGTGAAGAATTATCTAGAATTGGTCCACAGCAGATAGAAATGTACTGGGGAAAAACACTGCAAAATAGTCTCACTGTATTTCAAAATAAATGTTTAACAATTTGTTATCTTGCATCTTCTATAAAAATAGGTTTTAAACAAAATTGTATCTGATACATATTTTCTTCTAATAGTTTATTTAATAGAATCTAATTTATATTTGTATGGCTAATGATTATTATATAGTCAATCATAATACTGATACTGCTTTGGACTCTTTATCCACATCCTGTCAAAATATTAACACCTTAATTAGAAGCAGCAGAGATCAGAATTTAATGTGTTTTCGATACTGTCAATGGTCTGAGTTTTGCTGTAGCAAGGACAAAAAAAATTCACTTACACCATGACAGATTCAAAATAAGAGTGTAGTCAACACTGCTGTCAAATCCAAAATGACTGGGTTCTACGTTACAAAGTACTGGCACACTACTGCATAGCAGTGGATACTGATGGTTTCTGGTCACTTCCAAGAATCAAACCCTAGCTCTGACAGGTTTCAAGGGGAATTATTTTCTCAGATTTTCACCTCTCTCAAAAACTGCACATAAGCCAAAATGGCAATGGCACTGTATCATACAATATAACTGTATATAGCATAACCTGATTCATCAAGAGACTGGGTAGTTAATGCTGCTGGAGTTAATGCTTTTTTTAAACCAGAAGTCAACCAAATCCTACCTCTCACTCCTACTCACATTCCCAAACATAACTAGAATTCACATGCCCATATAGGCCTGACCTATCATATTCTTCAGTTCTTTATCAGTAAAAACAGAAGGTTTGCACTGGAGTGATTTGGAAAAAGTAACAGTCAAACCTTCATCCTTTGCAAAAGGTCCCTAAGGATTCATAGGTGGACTTTTCCCTATAGTTCTATTCTAATTTAGGAAAATATCTTATGCAGGCTGTGTGACTTTGTATTTCTTCAGCAAAGAAACAAATTTTGTACTATTCACCATTGCAGATACTGTTCAGGAACTGCTGGTGAATCAATTTCTCATGCTTCATTGTATCGACAATGAAATTAAAAAATGAAATTCCTGACCTTCATTAAGTACATTTAAATTAACATTGGTTATACTTTCAGTATTTTAAAATAAATTTTAAGTCATGGGTTTGTTTTTTTGAAAGGTGTCTTTCATGTGAGCACCCCCTTTCTTTTTTTTTTTTAAAAAAAAAGAGTGCTTAGTCTGTATTTTTAATCTATTAGTACTTCTATCATGCATTAGAAAAATCAATTATTTAAAAAAAAACCCTCTCAGTAGAAGTGGCAACCTGCTAGCTGCGTGCAGATCTTGAAGATTAGGTAAGACTACATTTAACAGCAGTGTCTGGCCCCTCTTCCCAATGTTTTGTTTTGCTGACCAGCATGAACAAATATCCCAACTGCCCAAAAACAACTTATACAGTAAAAGAGGAAGTTGTCACTTGTGTTGGAGAAGTTTAAAATAATTCTACTGAACTCCCAGATACAAGATATTAGTATCAAATCAGATTTAAAACTTATTCAATTATCTATCCAGTGTCTAAAGCAAAGTTAAAATTCTGGTCTTTGATTCATAAAATTCTGAGTCGCAAGTGGTGTGTTTGAGATTTCAGTGAAGGAACAAATCAAGAGTTCAAGAAAAATGGATATGAAGTGCTTCTATCCCCCAACCCCAAAACAGAAGGAAGCCTGGGAGTAGTCTGCTGCTGTGGTGTTTAATAACAGTCTGGTCAAATATGGGTGCTTCGGCTACCAGGAGGAGTCAATATCTGCTGCTGTACCAGTCATTGTTATTGATCTGAAGCAATTCGGTAACTACTTGCACTATGTTATAGTTGTGTTTCTTCAGCAGTCTCAGGTTTAACTGCCTGTCACAGAATCCCATCTCACACAGATTGGCTAGGAGAGTGGCAGTTTGCTCTTCTGTAGTTGTAGGCTGCTTAAAGAAAAGAGAACCCTTTAAATTCAAAATACTGAATTGACTGAATAGTCATCTCTATTTCAAAGCAGAAAACTTAACACTTTATAAAAAGATTTTAAAGCTAATCTTAGCTTTATTTGCCACTAAATTGTTTACAGTCTCTGATATTTGAAATGACCTCACTTTTTAGGGTCTCATTTAGCAACTGAGAATTAGTCTGCATGGGCCGTCTAGTGCAGCTGGTTAGTGCATTAGCCCTTCAGAGATGGATTTAAGTATCGACTCATGTTCCAAATGAATCAAGATTACCATGTCCTACCCTACTGAAGTCAATAGGAGGATCACCTCTCAAACTACGCTCTTTGGGGCAGGGACCAGGTACAGCCACCCTTTATATGTGGTTGTACATTTCATCACCCTACATAAAAAAAAGTGTGTATGAAGAGCAATCAGAAAGGGTTAGAACTGAAGTCACCCTGGGGAACTTGAAGCGTCTGCCAGCACTATGGCTAGTATTAAGCAGTGCTACGGATTTCACAATAAGCACCAACTGTCCTAGTTTACAGAACAATTTCGAAAAAATCAGTGATCTCTTCCAGGAAACACCTGGTTTATTTTATTTTAATGATATGATATCAGGATGTGTTTAGAAATCAATGCAAGTTACTTGCTGGAGAAAACACAGAATAATCCTAGGACCGTGAGCAAATCATTATTTTAATGAGTAACTTGGTTCTTTAGTTACTCATGAAAATAACTGTTATATGCTCACTGGCCAGAAGATGGATGAGATGGAAAAAGACCTCAATGGGTATGTCTACACTGCAGTTAAAGACCCTTGGCTAACCCGTGCCAGCTGACTCGGTGTGGCGGGACTCAGGCTAACAGGCTGTTTAATTGCGGTGTAGACATTCAGGCTTGGGCTGGAGACTGGGTTCTAGGACCCTGCGAGGTGGGGGGATCCCATAGCTCAGGCTGCAGCCCAAGCCCAAATGTTTACAGTGCAATTAAACAGTCCCAGGAGCCTGCGAGCCTGAGTCAGCTGGTAAAGGCCACCTGCAGGTGTCTAACTGCAGTATAGGCATACCCTAAGAGGTGTCTCCCATCTGCAACTTTTATGGTTCCATGCTGTCAGGAAAAACAGTGCAAACAGACTTATTATAGGGAGGTAACTCAATAGTTCCTAGCCATATTGGAATATACAAAGCCTTAAACAGCTGCTGAGATTTATTAGTGGTGGAAATAATGGTGAGATGATTAGCCAATCCCAAAAGGCACACACAAAGCAACAGAGGACTGTTATTACACTAGATAAAACAAGGGTCTGCAGACACTCTAAAGACATCATGACTGAATGGGACACAGGTGGTTCACTGAAGGGCAACTCATTTTTCAGGGCTGAGTGGTTGAAACAATTCTCCTTCTTCCAATTGGCCGAAAGTTACATTGGAATATTATTACATCAGCTGTCCAATCACATCACTATTTTATACAAGTCACTCCCTCCAATAACTTCACCTCAACTCAGTCAACAATACATAACTGTAAATCTTTCCCAGCAAAGGAAATGGCATATCCCTCATTTTTGCATCTTAAAATCAAACTGCAGAATAGAAATAACCTTCAAGACACTGGAGTCAATGTGATAACCATACAGAGCTCAACTCTGACAGTTCAGCCCCCTTTTCAGATTTAGTTGGTATTAAGCCAGTTATTGCTTTGTATGAACTGCTAGGATTACTAATGTCCCCCAGTTAACCATCTGTTGTTTGGCTTTCCTGAATTAGTCAGGGAAGATGTGCTAGTGTCTGCAGTTGAAACAGTTACTGCCAAACCTGTTTAATATTTTACTGTTCCAAGAGTAAAAGGACAGGAGTTTTACCCCTATACAGGGTAACAAACTCACATAATTAATATTTTTAATGTAAGGTTAAAGTTCTTAAAAAAAATCCACATAGTGCATCAGAAAACGAGAGATATACATACCTGTTCTGCAATGGACTGTCCAGCAAACAGTGCTTTGTAGGCAGAGGCAGCAACAGACAAAGCTCCTTTAACCAGCCCTCCTGCAATGCTGCTTCCTTGGGGGTGTCTGTGGAGAAGTGTGATGTTATCTGAAGTCAGTAAAGGCAATAGTGTATTTCACTTACAGTACCTCCTTGTTAGAGAGCCTACTGCAATGTAAGTCTCATTGGAGAAAATGGGGTATAATCAAAAGGAATCATTCAGAGGCTATTTGTGGAGGTCAATCCATTTCTTTTAAGACACCTTATCAACAGGTTTTATGTAAGTATAGAAAGAGTGCATTCAAGACACACTTAACAGCTTTCTACAGTGGAACTATTATTTGCTTGCCCACAGAGATCTACAGGGTTGTATGTGGGTATGTAGCAGCATACTATGTTGCCTGCCAAATACCTCTCTCAGAACAATCCTAACATCCAAATTTACCATTACCATTTCTGGTCTCTATTGGTCCCATCTACTTAACCAGATATTCTGCCTGGTCTCTTGACCATTTTCTTTTTAGATTACTAGCTGTACATCCAACTCCCAACATCTTTATAAGTTGGTTGCATTCTCACTGTGTCTTTAGTTTAAATTTTTCCCAAGACCCAAGAACCTGAAAGACCTGGAGGCAACAAACCAGATTTTCAGAAGGACTAAGCTAGAACAGAAGCAAGCAAGTCAAGGGCAAGACTTTCAAAGTGGTCATCAACTTTGGCCCCTTCATTTAGGGGCATAAATCAGAGCAGAGCTCTTTTAAAGATTTGGCCCCATTGAATTTGGCATTAATTTCTGAAATCTTGAATTGAATGTTGCTAAGACAGGCTCCCCACCATCTCCACAGCCTACAAAGAGAACCTATGCCCTTAACTGCTTTTCTCAGTTTAAAGAGATGCGAGGCCAAGATGCACCAATTCTGAAGTGATAAATGATTGGTTTCAATTACCTTGTATATTCTGGGCACTTCAATTTATTATTATTTACAATTCCTGAAGGTCCTGGTCCAGGAAAGTCTTCATATCTGGGCTCTAGAAGTAAATCAAAACAAGTGAGCAAGTGCAGTAAACAAGCATATTAGACAGCTGAGGTTTGCGCATGTGAACTGAAGTGAGTAGTGAGGTTCCTACAGTCCACAAGAAACTAAGTTTAACACAGATATCACAAGCTTGTAGGCCAACAGTTCACCATACTCTAAGCTGGGTGCTGCTGCAGCTATCCAGTGTTTGGGGATTATGGGATAAGAAGAGAGGGAAAGTACAGGGGTACTTATCTTTCACCCTCACTGCCCTTTTTCCCCTGCACCCCCTGCATTCAGAAAACACCACTGAGACAGATTGATTTCCACAGGGCCTTTTGTGGCAAGCCTAGGAGTCCCACCTCTGCCACATCTGCCTCTGAAGATCTGTCTTTGCCAGGAAATGTGGTCAGGATTAGCTAGCACATCTCCAAATCTCTCTTCAGGCACATTTCTACCCAAACGAGAAGTTAACCATTACTGGTGGGATAAATCAAAAAGCAGAAAGGGATCATTTGTGTATAAAAGAATCATTCTGACTGTATACTGGAATACTTTACCCCCAAAGAATTTATAGCATAAAAGACAAACATACAAAGAGTGTTGGGAGAAACTGCATCTTCCTTTGCCTCTATGGCAACTAGCAGATTTTAGACACTACTTTAATAGAAATAATATGCTGCAGAACCCAATAAACATGTGACAATTAACTACCTGGACTACTAACAGTGTATGGTACTAAGCAGCCACCCATGGAATTTATAATATATGCTGCAGGTACCTTCTCTTATTTGATCAGGAACAGCTGAAGGTATTTCCTCTGTAAATGGCAAATTTGGTTTTTGGAGACTATGACTCTGAAGAGAAGAGGGATTCCTGCAAAAAAAGTTATATATAAAAACACGTACAAAGATACAGAAGCAAAAACCACAAACCCTCAGTTCTGGAGTCAGTACAGGTTGCACAGAAGATTCTTCCTTAAACAGTACAGCAGGATCTGAGACAGTCATACTTGCATATACTTTTCAAACAGCACAAATGTAACTTTTTTAGTTTGCACACAGGGCTCAGGCTCAGTGCCCCACAGACATAGAAATTCCATCTTTAGCATTTTTGTTCTTGTCACAGAAGCACCCACACCCTCCATACCTTTGCAGTTGGGGTAGGGTGCCGACGATCTCTGGGGTTAATGGTACTGCATCCAACGTCTGTGAAGTTGTTAAGATATCGTTGATATTATGGACCTGAGGCTGGCTCTCTCCTTCTGGAATCACCATCTCCATTTCAGCGTCTATTGCTCTTTCCAAACTGGGCTGAGAGAGGGCAGAGCTATACATAGACTCTCCCAGTGGACGGCTAGTATCGAAGCACTCAGGGAGGATAATGATATAATCCTCTGAAGAAGCAGAGGACACTTGGCTTTGAACTTCATCTTTAACATCCTCCTCCTCTTCATACGCTGCGTCGCTAGGCTCCCCACTGAGATTTGCTCCGTCAGACCCTGCAAATTTCTCTAACAGAAGAAAAAGAATGGTGTACTAGAATTTTGCCATTAAGACCAGCTTGGCAACAAAGGCACCACTTGCCTACAAACACAAGACAACAAGCTCAGAAACAACTGCTGGACCTTTGGTGCCAAGGCTGGCCAGGTTTTTTTCCCTGTGCGCATGTGGTGATGGCGTGGGCTTTTGATTGGCTAGGAAGCAGACCTTGTCTAAATGGCCTTTGGCATGAGATTAGTGGGGTTGCACTTTGTCTTTGCTACTGCCTGGCATTCCAACTGTATATCAGGTTGTTTATCCAGTGCTCACACAAGGGCAGAGGGGTGAGGAACTGCACTATGCCTGGGTACCTTAAGTTAGAAAGGCACTGCGACACTGCATCCCATATTCTTCATAGTGATATTATAATAGGATTATGGCATAATTATGGTGCATTTTGTACAAGATGGGCCATGTGAGGGGTCTTGCTTAATATGGATTATCCTATTTGTATGCATGTTTCATTTTTGTACCTAAAGCTATGAATATTGACTATGTATCTGTATTTCAAGTGTGCTTACTCTGGGTGACGCCCACAACTAGACTTTCAGGTATAACAATGAAGAAGCCAGACAGTGCTGATGGCCCATCAGCAAAGACAATGGACCCTGAAAGAACTTAACCTTCCTGTAAACGTTCCAGACAATCTATAAGTAATGGCTCCTATGACTCAGCAACGTAAGCAAGGCCATGTGACCAAGCCACATGACTCTGGACTTCCATGCTGGGATGTTTGTATTTTTCCACAAACTGGTCTAGGAACCAAGTTTAAAACAAAGGGTTCCTACCATATGCTAAAGCAATATAAAGCAGAGTGACATCATCTCTTGTTCTTTACTTCCCACACAAGAGGACACCTGGAAACACCTGAGGAACAAAGATTGAACTGGGGGGGAAGTACTGGACCCAGGCTAAAGGGATTTCTAGCCTGTGTATGAAAAACTTGGGGATTCCAAGCTGTAAAGCAAGTGCAGCTTGTGCTTTAAGAATCTGCAAGCCTGCTTATACCATCACTCAGGCTGAGAAACTACTAAAACATATCCAATCTATCTAGTACGTTAAGCTTAGTTTGTGTTTTTGTTTATTTATTAGGTAATCTGCTTTGATCTGTTTGCTATCACTTATAATTTATCTTTTGTAGTTAACACATTTATTTTTGCTTTATCTAAACCAGTAAGTTTGAATGAAGTGCTTGGAAATCTTAGCTCAAGGGGCAAAGGCTGTTGAGGAAATCGCTGTGTTTTGTTGACAGCAGAGCTCTCTCCTGTCGACATAATAAAACCAGCTCAATGAGCAGTGATAGGTATGTTGGTGGGAGAGCATCTCCTGCTGACATAGTGCTGTACAAACAAGTGCTTCTGTCAGTGTAACTTATGTTGCTCAGGGGGATGTTTTTTTCACACCCCGGGAGTGAGAAGTTTTTCCAACATAAATGCTAGTGTAGATATGGCCTAACATGGACACAGGCTGAAAACCAGGCCCTTCACCTAGTGTTGTAACAGACACCTACCCAGCTAGAATTCCCCTTTCAAGTTTTCATTAGCCCCCTGTAGTTTAAATTCCATTTTGCAGGAGAAAACTGTTTCAACTGCTGCTCGGTTAGAGTACAGACACCGATCTTCTAACGCAACAATGATTCCCTGCCACAGACTTCTTATTGTACTTCAGAGTTTATCACAATTCTTAACATGGGATCTATTACAGCCTTAGAGTCATTAGAGTCAGGCATTCAAACACACATTTGACCTCACCGGTTGGTTTTTTTTTTTTTTTTTTAAAAAGGCAGTTCTAAATCAAAGCGGGAATTATTTTAAGAGAAGTCCTATCCTGTGTTAAGAAGGTCAGATTAGATGATTACAGCGGTCCATTCCGGCCTCAGAATCCATTTCACTTACCAAACCTATTTTCCTCTGTCTGTTGGCTCTTTGACCCCATTTCCTTGGGTTTGGAAGTGGAATTACTTTTTGTCCTAATAGCTTCTTCACTTTTTACACTGTAACTGAAGGTGTCTTGTAGTGTTTGCAGAGAGCCTAACAGAAGAAACAGGAAGAACAGTTAAAATGCTGTACCCACCTTCAGGATGAGGCAATTTATTACCAAGTTTCAGCTGCACAAAATTAAATAAAGCCACAGAACTCAGCTGAGGGGAGCACTCACTCTGCAGCGACTTCTTCCTTTGAGGGGGTTTGTGGTCAGGTGCAGCATCCAGGGTGAGTGAGCGTATGACTGTTTCACATACAAACTGAGTCCCACTCATGTCTTCTTCCCCTTCTTCCAAGTTCACTGGATGTTCAGCCTTCATTTTCACCATGTGAGCATCTACAGGACAGCAGGCTTCAATTAGCACTTTGCAAGTGAAGTACCCCAGCTTATTTTAGTACAGCTAGAGGAATGTATCACGTGGACTATGTGAAAGGCAGCCTGACCAGGCCAGAGGCTAGCATAAGTAAACCTCTAGGTTTTCAAATGTTATTACTTCTTTGAAACAGATGCATTTCAGAGTTCACTTCCTTTAAAGTTAAATATAAGTGAGTAGAATCTTTAGAAACGCATGGACCACAGAGACTGCAGTTTTCTGAGCATAACTCAAAGCACAACTGCAAGGGGGAGAGGTTCTGAGTTCTGGAGATTTTCCAACTGCTGTTTCTCAGTGGATCTAAAATCCACGTGAATCCTGCAATCGGAGTGGATCAGCCAATGGTAGATTATGAGCCAGGCATTCTCATTTGCTCCTCCACAGAAAGGGTTAAAGGGAGCAAACATTTAAGACGCTAAAGTAGTTTGGACTGAGGGCTTGTCTACACTACCACGCAGGGTCAATTTAAGATACCTCAACTTCAGCTATGTGAATAGCGTAGCTGAAGTTGACGTACTTAGATCTACTTACTGTGGTGTCTTCACTGCGGTAAGTCGACAGCTGATGCTCTCCCGTCAAATCCGCTTGCGCTCCTCATTCTGGTGGAGTACTGGAGTTGACGGAGAGTGCTCAGCAGTCGATAGACACGATAAATTGGGTGGGTTGTGTAGACAAGCCCTTAGACTCAATGAGCAGAAATGCAGCGTAAGAATGCACCATTTTCGCTGCATTTCAGGCCACAGCGGCAATTTAAGGCAACAAAAAGGTTGCAACAAATTTGGTGGTGGCAGCAGGTAGGTGGTTCCCACTTACAGACCTTAAACTGCTAGCAATCTAGAGAAAGCAGGAAATGTTCCTGGGGACTCCAAGGGTGACCACTTACCAGGTACTGGTTTAAATCCACTCCCCTCATTTTCCTCCTCTATCTGACCCAAGCCAGGCTTCTCTATCAGAGGGCTATCATGTGGCAGAGGAGACATGCATGGAGTCATGTCTGGAAAATAAAAGGCAAAAAAGGTTTATTTGCATTACAGGTAACTGTAATATGCATTACTGCTAAACAAAAGGCAACCTTTCAAGCAATTAGCCATTTTTAGGTTTAGCACCCCCCTCAGGTTACTTGCTCCAAGGTTGATGGAGACTGTGGGCATCTGAACAAGCACCTCAAACAGGCTGATCTATGATGCTCCACTGACCCTGGCTGGTTGGGTGGACAGAAGAGCAGCCTCCCTTGAGGTCCATCACCTTGTTCATGGTGATGTGAGTGAGAAAGGGAGTCAAGAATGAAAGCACAAGGGACCCTCAAGATTCCGCTGAGCCAGAGCAAGGGGAATTCTGAGCGAAGTGCAGAGAAGAGCTCATTACTCTACCTCTGCCTCAAGTGGCAAAGTCTCACATGCAGAGTGCCAAATCGCTTCTCCAGCATCTCAGTCCATGGAGACCCAAAGGAAGAATCGGCTGTATGCGTGACCACAGTCATACTCCTCTATTCTATGTCTCCTGGAATAGGAGATGCTGTGCACCAGAATTTAAGAAGTTCCTTACCAACAGGAGTGTTGTGTGGCACTCGCTCCAGTTCCTGCACAATGTTAATGTCCAGCAGCTCGAAGGACAGCAAATCCTATGGGAGAAAACCCCAGATCATTTCCATTAGTGTGCCCTGCACTGCACCCCCACACAGAACCTACCAGCACCACATTTATTATAAATAAATCTATTCCACTTCTCCAGTGGCCTCAGAATTTCAGGCAGACTGCAGCTCTCTAGTAGAACTCCTATGTCCAATGCAGAAGAATAGTTGTGTTTTTAAAATCAGCGAATTACCAGAAAGAGGGAGGCTATACAGTGGGAGCAAAGCACATACAAATGCCCTTTATTAGAGGCAAAGGAGGTGCTCATATAACTCAGTGTGGAATAGGTTCTGCTGGGATAACAAGATAGGTGGCATTCCTATTGTAGTGGCAACAAGTTCCCACTACTGGTTGCTCCAGGGAAATAGTAGTTTTACTGAATCAGCAAAGCTTTGGCCTGTATTTTCTTGAACCCAAAACAGCTGACAGTTCAAGACAGAGGCAACTAACCCCTGTGAATCTCTATGCACTTTACTAAAACCAGGGCACAAAAATCTTTTCTTCTGCTTTTAATTTAGTATTTTACCTGCGCAGTAAGGAGATCAACTGATGGGATGTAAAACTCCCTCTCACTGGGGATATTTTTAATCTTCAGAGGGATGGCTGGCACTGGCAAGTCTGTCTGCTCCATCCCCTCACCAGCCTGCTGGCCTTCTACTTCTGATTTTGAAGAAACTGCCTGCAGAAAACCAAGGGCGGGGAGGAGAGACATCCCAGAGGCACCTTAGATTAACACCCTCTGATGTTGCAGGAGGCTCAAAAATATAGTTATATAAAATATGAAGCCAGAATATTATGTAGAATGACCGTATGAATATGAAAAAAGCCTCATTCCACCTACTTTGGAGCCTTACGGACAGGTGCAAATCTCATAAGAGTGGGATCTTGCAAGGTTTCAGTTACAACAAAAGCCCCCCCCCCAAAAAGCAGCTGCAATACACCGCAACAAGTAATTCCAGGTTCGGCAAAGCAACAGGTAATATGTTAGCAACTACTACAGCAACAAAGTTAGGCCACCTTTTTTAAACAATGGGAAACACCTGAAACAATCCCCAACACTAGATCAACACTGCGGGAGGACGGAAGCAACTACACCATTACACCAAATAGAGACAGACACTATTCTCTGTTCCATAGGTAGATCCCATCATATCAGTTTGGGATACTTGCCTCATTTCTATATGAAGCGTTATCCTTTAGACTGGAACTAGAGGTCTTCTGATTTCTCTCCAGACAGGCAGTGACTGGGGAGGGATCCACAACAATGCTGCACCAAACTCTGGGCCCAAACTGCTCTCCCTTGTGTGACAGCCGCCAATGAGAAGCGTAGGTCCCTTCTAGAGGAGGAGCAATAAACTCGACAGAGACAATCCCCACTTGCCCTGCTGGCAGGGATGGCACCAACACGTCCTTTTTTTCAGAAGACCCCAGGGTCAGATTTCCCCACATGAATTTCAGCTGAAGGATAAAAAAAACAAAACCAGCTAGTTTATTGGCAGCCTAACCTCCCCCACACTCACCAGCTCTGCTCGTTCAGCGGAGGACCCTTCTAATGAACCCTTCAGACTTTCTAAGTCAGTCACAGTCCGGCAAAGGTTGATAAAATATTGATGTTTCAGTTTTAATTTTGGTCTAGACTAATGAAAGGAAAAGGCTGTGGTCAGATGCTTGTATGTGTGATAGAAGCAAAAGCTGACGACAGAACCACCATGCTGTGGGACCCCCCCCTTGACAACTCACTAATTCAATGTAGTTTCCCAAAGTTATGGCTGTCATTAACCCCTTTTCTTCAGTCCTCTGCCATCTATTCTGAGGAGTGCAAGAAGTGTACTCTTCTATGAGCAGACTAGCCAGAACCTGAGGCAGGTGTTGCTTTGGCTGCAGTCAAAACCAAAATCCCCGTCCATAGCCAACACATACAAACATTACCTCTTGCAACTTACTCAAGTGATTTACAAGTGTAAACACAGCAATAGCAAAAGAGGGGGGCACCTTGGTGTCTGAGTTCCACTCCACGTTGCCAGTGTTCTTCATTCGCCAGTGCTTGATAAACTTTGTCCCTGGTTGTATATGAGTCCCGTCAGGCAAATTCTCATCCACGAACACTGCGCTCAGTGTAGGGACAACTGTTGAGCAGGGCAGGATAGGACTCCTGAGTACAGAGCAAAGCACAGAAGCCACTCTGAAATTGATTGAATCAACCAGACTGACCTATTTCAGCTGTCATCCTTCTCTTCAGCCTGTGGAAGGCAGATCCAAAGCCCTAGCATTTTAAATAAATATCTTCCACTTAAGTTCTAAAATCCCACCATTTAAGCAGTTCGTCTTCCTTTGCTTATAGGGGTCAAAATAAAACATTTTTCTGAAAATTCCCCCTAGTATAAAGATTAATATAAATGAAATAATTTGTTCCGAGCTGGTTTACTTTTATTTGACAGTTCTTTGGCCTAGAATCAGCAAAGCATTTAAAATGCATACTGAAATGCTCTGTTGAATCAGAACACTAGTATCTGGTCAGCCTCATCATTTCCCCTGTAAGGATTCTCTGCAATAGATGGGTTTAAATGTTCCCCCCGACCAACCCAAAAAAACTTGACAGAAGGCTTAGGGACATGTCAATTTAAACACAGGTCCTGCATTACATTTCAAATTAGTGTCCTTTAAAAGAAGTGGAAATATTTCCTATTTAGCAAATAGGTAACAACTGGATCTATTAAACTCTCCATGAGTATAAAGTAGCTCCAACTAATGTTAATTGGATTCAGACATATGTAAAGGGAAAAAATACACCCCAATGATTTTAAAGGAATGAGAAACCAGAGATATTACATGTTTTAAATCTGTACATGCATAAAGTAGAATGATGGAAAAACTCAAGCAGACTTCTCCACATGGAAGACCCCCATCTAATGAGACAACAGGGTGCTATAGCCTCCACTCTTACCTCAGCATGGTCTTGTGCAAAAACTGTGCACATGGAGTACAGACTAGATTCCAAAAGGAAGACCATAAAAAAAATGCAGTCTGTTCAAATGAGGCACCAAGTCAACCTCAATTTATGTTGCCCTCCCTCCTGGTCACACCACCTCAAATTTACACCCCTCACGCTCTCCCAACGCACACAAGATGCCCATCTTGTGCTCCATATACACCTGTTTTCAGATTTTTGGCAAGGGATAGGATTTTAACAAACAGCATCAAACTTTGCAGTCCTCACTAGGGCAAAGCTCTCATGGAATCTCTCTGCCATCAGTGAGAGTCTCCAGGATTTAGCCTCTCATTATTTCATAAAATTCTACACGACATTTTAACCTCGTCGCATCACAGGATCAAGAAATAACACAGCTATGCACGAAGTGCTGCTCTGGCTCCCAGCATTCCTTACACGATGGCACTGGGCTGCAGGCTCTCTGGTTTGATAGTGGGTGAGCCGGTGATCTCCAGCGCATGGACAGAGTTCCATAGGTGAATCTTCCTGTGCAGCTTGAGCTGCTTTTTGAGCTCTCGGACTTCAGCCTTGCGCTGTTTCTTCTCCGCTCGTAATCTTTGCTTTTCTGCCTTCAAAAATCTTTTGTCCATCTGTTTCTGGAGCCTGCGAATAAAGACATTCAGCTCTGTACAACATACACTTAGCAACCGAACTGGAGTTCAGCTTCCATCAACAACACAAATTCTAGTTCTGCCAGGAATGTTTCATGGAACACTAAATGAAAAACCTCAGGCTTCTACAAGCAATATCCCAGTGACATCTTCTGAAGGGCACATTTCCCAAAGAATGGAAATCTGCAACAAATCCTGAAGAATAGCTCGTGAAGATATTCAATGTGGCCCTGATGGAAGAGCTAACTCATGGAAGTCAAATTAACATATGTGGTATCACAGGGACGTACTGAACTTGTTAGGTGCTGTAGAACCCAGCTATGAGACAAGAAAGAAGGAAAAAAAACCTCTGCATAACTATCTCTTCCACCTTCTTGCTGAAGAGTCTAGGACAGTCTTGGATTTAATGTGGCACAGACATATGCTACTCTGCTTAGTCATCTACTCCATATTCTGGAAATGATGCATATGCCAGTTTCCACTTCTTGCTTTCTTCTATATCTGGAGTCATAAAAACCTAAATAAAACTGCAAATATAGGCATTTTCAAACTGCCTCCTGCAGACCAGAAGAACATTGCCACGTAACTGAGGCAGCTACGCATTTACCTAACTTGCTCCAGAGTAGCAGGGAGACGAGGGGAGAACTGCCCAACGCTGTAGGTCTCAGACACACATAGAACAGGTCTCCGCAACTTCAACAAGACATGATTAGGATCATGTGCATACGTCCCTGCCTCACACGATTCACAGATACTGTAGGCTGGGCACACACTGCAAAGGAAGTAAAGGCAAGCAGGTGACTTAAAGGTAAATAAAGTGTGTGTGTGTGTGTGTGTGTGCGCGCGCGCGCATCATTTGTGCAGTCACCTCTATTGGGAACATTCTTTCCAAGCCAACCCCATCCAAGACATTGAGTCATTTCCTCTTTAGTGTCACATCTTAAAACATGCCTTACTCAACTTATGAGTGACTGACTGCAGATTGTTTTGTGACAGAGGGTAAGAAAGACTAAGCAAAATTCTCTGTAAAATATATTCCGTACAGTGGATGATACAGTGTAGGGGACAGGACACCAGAGCTCTTAGCAGCCTCCCAGGGCTGTAAAGCAGATGTATTGATGAAATGAAATCAGTGGAAGGATCTCAATCTGTATGCTCTGAGTGACAGAGGAAATATACATCAGATTGAACTATGTCAATTGCTACAGTTGTTATTTAGGCCATAAAAGAACCAAGTATTTATTTGTACAGGAACTCAAAGGGCAGCTGCCCCTTTTTATGGGATGTGTGTTATCACACAGCACTTAGATACCCATCAGTATGATCCTTATAAACGTATTTGTAATGCAGGGTTCAGGGCTTGGAATTCTCATGTGGCGATGGAAAAGAAGAGGAGAAAAAAAAACGTGCACCAGCCTAGTAACCAATCACGGCCCGCAAGAGAACGATGTACGAAAGACCTCGTGATCGCTGATCTAGGCCCGTATGCCACTGGGAAAGTTGCCAGATCACCAAAAGCACATGTCCTGGAACAGTTGCTGATTATGCAAGACATGCAGCAATGGACACAGGGCATCTGAGACCAGGATCACACCTTGTGGATTCAAACTTTTGAGGTTTTTCCAAGTTCCAACAATTTCTCATCCTATAAAGCACAGGCATGCTACACGGATGTGTCACTCTTCTAAACAACCAGATGCCATCGGACTATACCTGCACTGGTAGCGGATCCCCACAATCCGGGTGTGGCAGTTGCTGCAGGAGATTAGCCAGTCACACTGGCTGCCTTGTGTCGACTGGGTCTCTGGAGCAGGATGTGCTGTTACGGTGGAGCTGCTGGATGAGTCTGGGGGCCGACGATGAAGGATGAGCGTCTCACGTAGTTTTTGCTCAAGTTTCTCAACAGTTTCTTTAACTACTTGTTCCCTAAACTGAGGAAAAGAAGGTGGTCACCAATGGCACCTGCCTGGACAACTTTAGGTTTTGGTCCACATAGTCCCAATATCCCCAATTTTTAAGACAAAGTTCATTGTTAATTCCTCTTCCTCTCTTGGAATCTTCCAGGCTGAAATCAGTGGAGTATCATCCTCAGAGAGCCAGTTGGCATTTTACAAAATACCAAACCACTTATTTTAACGAATCAAGTTTATAGCAGAAAAGCAAACAGAAGATTCTAAATATTGACTCTATGGCACAGCTTCCGAGGCAGGTCAGGTAACTCTGGGAGTTAGGTAAGTCTAGAATTTTCCCTTAAACTCAGGGTTTGCATGGATCTTCCCAGACAGCAAGCAGGTCTTCAGCCTTCATTTTTAGAAGATCCCTAAAAGTCTGAATCTTTACTTATCAGATCCTACTTTGAACATCACTAGCTAGCTCCTCATAAATAAGGGGCTGCTTAGTTTGTGGTGCTATTATTACAGGGATCATTAAGACTTGGATTAGTTCAGGAAGGTAGTAGCTGATTATTCCTGGCTAGTTATCTCTCCTGTGAGCTTGTGTATTAAGGAGCTGATCGATAACATTAATATCCATGTTAACAGTCTATATGTTCTACTCACTGGTCTCCTAGGAAGCGTTACCTTTAGTGGCCTAGCCTCTCTTAATTGCTCTGTTTATGTTTCAGAGTAACAGCCGTGTTAGTCTGTATTCGTAAAAAGAAAAGGAGTACTTGTGGCACCTTAGAGACTAACCAGTTTATTTGAGCATGAGCTTTCGTGAGCTGCAGCTCACTTCATCGGATGCTATGCATGCTATGCATCCGATGAAGTGAGCTGCAGCTCACGAAAGCTCATGCTCAAATAAACTGGTTAGTCTCTAAGGTGCCACAAGTACTCCTTTTCTGTTTATGTTGTGGTTCAAAGTCTTAAGAAGCCCTGAGGGATACACCTGCTGAACTGGTCAAACAGGACATTCTAAGAGCGACACCGTGTTTTATGTAAGTTCTTCAGGATAATGATTAGCATGAGATCCTAAGGGCTGTGTGGAATGCAACATGGATTCTATTGTGGCAGTCTCCCAATGGAAAGTGAGAATCCCTAAACTACTCCAACCCTTGTCAAAGCTAAGATTATTTAAAATCAGATTGGAAAACATTTGTAAATGTTCAACAAGGAACAATCCAGCTTTGACAAGGGATAGAGCAGTTGTAACTTTCAGCGTGGACCACATCTTAGACAACAGCTACACTATAGAATTGTAGTGGCTTCTTGATATTTAGAAGCCAAGTGCCATCTGCTTTAAGGAAACCAGATTAACCAGACCTATACTTGTAAGAAACAAAATCCTCCCCGCATCCCCCACAGTGTCTCACATAAAACTTTGAGAGGACAAAGATCCAAGGAAACACTTACTGATTCCAAGTAGCTAGTAAACCACTCTGGAGGCTTTTCATTGGTCCCTTCAGCTTCGTTGTGATTTACCTTTTGCTGTAGAGCCAAAAATAAATTGCAAACCTTAAATACATAATTTCCTTGTATGTATTTCCTATCAATTTGGGATTAAGCAGCAAAAACCCCAACTCCAAATACATACCTTTCCCCTCCCCCCCAGCCCCATGAACAGCCAGGAGAGTCCAGAACATATTCCCCTCCAACACCTTTCACCATAAACAGAGTTTCAGGGTATGTCTACACTATGAAATTAGGTCGAATTTATAGAAGTCGGTTTTTTAGAAATTGGTTTATATATTCAAGTGTGTCCCCCCACAGAAAATGCTCTAAGTGCATTAACTCAGCGGAGTGCTTCCACAGTACCGAGGCAAGCGTCGACTTCTGGAGTGTTGCACTGTGGGTAGCTATCCCATAGTTCCCGCAGTCTCCGCTGCCCATTGGAATTCTGGATTGAGATCCCAATGCCTGATGGGGCTAGAACATTGTCGCGGGTGGTTCTGGGTACATGTCGTCAGGCCCCCCCTTCCCTCCCTCCGTGAAAGAAAGGGCAGACAATCGTTTTGCGCCTTTTTTCCTGGGTTACCCGTGCAGAAGCCATACCACGGCAAGCATGGAGCCCACTCAGCTCACCGTCACCGTATGTCTCCTGGGTGCTGGCAGATGTGGTACTGCATTGCTACACAGCAGCAGCAACCCCTTGCCTTATGGCAGCAGACGGTACCGTAGGACTGGCAGCCGTCATCGTCATGTCCGAGGTGCTCCTGGTCGCCTCTGTGAGGTCGATCAGGAGCGCCTGGGCAGACACGGGCGCAGGGACTAAATCTGGAGTGACTTGATCAGGTCATTCTCTTTAGTCCTGCAGTCAGTCCTATTGAACCATCTTATGGTGAGCAGGCAGGCGATACGGATTGCTAGCAGCCCTCTTGCACCATCTTCTGCCGGGCAGGCAAGAGATGAGGATGGCTAGCAGTCCTATTGTACCGTCTTCTGCCAAGCAGCCATGAGATGTGGATGGCATGCAGTCCTTCTGCACCGTCTGCTGCCAGCCAAAGATGTAAAAGATAGATGGAGTGTATCAAAACAAGAAATAGACAAGATTTGTTTTGTACTCATTTGCAACCCCCCCTCCCCCGTCTAGGGGACTCATTTCTCTAGGTCACACTGCAGTCACTCACAGAGAAGGTGCAGCGAGGTAAATCTAGCCATGTATCAATCAGAGGCCAGACCAACCTGCTTGTTCCAATAAGAACAATAACTTAAGTGCACCATTTCTTATTGGAACCCTCCGTGAAGTCCTGCCTGAAATACTCCTTGATGTAAAGCCACCCCCTTTGTTGATTTTAACTCCCTGTAAGCCAACCCTGTAAGCCATGTCGTCAGTCGCCCCTCCCTGTGTCAGAGCAACGGCAGACAATCGTGCATCTGAGTTGAGAGTGCTGTCAAGAGCAGTCACAATGGAGTACTCTGGGATAGCTCCCGGAGGCCAATACTGTCGAATTGTGTCCACAGTACCCCAAATTCGACCCGGCAAGGCCGATTTAAGCGCTAATCCACTTGTCAGGGGTGGAGTAAGGAAATCGATTTTAAGAGCCCTTTAAGTCGAAATAAAGGGCTTCATCATGTGGAAGGGTGCAGGTTTACATCGATTTAACGCTGCTAAATTCGACCTAAAGTCCTAGTGTAGACCAGGGCTCAGTCTCCTAGAAGACCACTGGAAGCATTGTAAGCAAGCCACTGTCTGCATACACTAAAAGTTTACTGGCAAAGAGTCCTGTGGCACCTTATAGACTATCAGACGTATTGGAGCATAAGCTTTCGTGGGTGAATACCCATGCTCCAATACGTCGGTTAGTCTATAAGGTGCCACAGGACTCTTCGGCGCTTTTACAGATCCAGACTAACACGGCTACCCCTCTGATAAAAGTTTACTGAAAGCTTCCTCCATTATTAGCATTAGCTGCAAAATTACACACTGAAAGCTAGAGAAAATTACTTGAGAGCTGCTAGTTTGTAGCTGAGAATTACAGAGGGAATCAAGGCTTTAGGAATCTAACAATCGCACCTCTTCTAATGTTTAAGACACCGTCCTCGACATTAAGGATTCCTTCATCCTGATATCGGACCAAAAAAAAAAAATTCCCCCTCAGTTACATCCAATCAACTTTACTGATTTCAGTGGGTTTGAACAGGTGTGACTGAGGGGCAAAATTTTGACTCAAGCCTCCATCTCATGTACAGGTAGATGACTACCAGTCTGCAATAATAGGCTATCAAGTGAAACATTTCAAAATCATTTGTTGTGAACAATACAGCTCTGTATCCTACCTGTGCTGTGGTTTCCCTTTCAGCCTTTAAGTCCTGCCCCAAGGCCTGAGCAAGCATGGAATAGTATGAGAGAGGTCTCTTTCCATCTTTGGGAATGGACAGTTTTTCTAACCCAGCTTTTTCACAGACTTGCGTGGAACAGGAATGCGAAGTTTCACTTGGAAGGGAGTTTACTTGATACACTTTCATTTGGAGCCGATTTCCTTGTGTAACTGCAATCTAAGTGAACAGTGCGTGATACATACACTTTCCATTCTTGCCATTTCACAAGCAACAAGCAAGTTTTCCTACAGAGACATACTACAACGGTATGACAGAAAAGCCAAAAAAAAACAAGTGACATGCCAGACTACAGTCAGCTGGTCTCTATTACCAAATAAAATCATTAGAAAGTCATAATATAAATGGAACGGAAAGCAGACAGAGCTTCTGTAGGTTTTGCTAAATCCACAACAGAGCAGTTTATCTGACCTGATAAACAGGATGACTAGGAAGAACTTTAGCCCTGGAGCAGTCAGGAGATTACTTCACAGTTCTTTTGTTCTTGAATATTTAAACATTATTTCCAGAACAGAAATTCAAAATTGAACCAAGTGATGAAAATATTTTTCTTGTGCTAGTTACACAGCAAGTGGTTTACTGTTTACAGCTGCTCTGACAAATTAACTTTAGATTCAGCAGCTGAGCTCACCACCACTGTAGTTTACATTACTCAGGAATGCAGAACTGGAGCTTGTATGTGGTAAGGCCTTTGAGAGCCTGGAAGACCATGCTTTGGAGTCTCTTTTGCATTCTCTGAATATTGTTTTGTTTTTTAGGACGGGAAACATTTGGGAAGTCAGTGTAACAATATTTTGGCCTGGAAGAATTATTCTAATAAAGTCTTCAAACTAGCATCTAAAACTAGACAACTTTACAACCAGGTTGTTCTGATTCCCCACATGCCAGATAGTGCTGGATTTTTCTCAGGCTATGTGGATTTCCATTATAGAGATTTTTGAAGATATTAGAAAACGTTACAGGGATCAGTTACCTTCAGAGCTTCTTCATATTCCTCTAAAAGAAAAAAGAAGAAATGCGTGAATACTTCCATGTCCTAGACATAACATGGGGCATTTAGCATATGCTATTTGGGTTCCTGTGTCAGGAAGTGAGCGCTCTTCCTCAGGGACACGATAGCATTTAAAGGGCCTTCTGCAATTTACAAAAGTAGCACAAAAGACGGTATATGCATCTGCAGTCTGGCAATGTAAAATTTCTCTCTTCATTTCTACCCATTTCTCATAATTGCCATACAACCAGCCAATGGATCACCAAAAAACCCTTAGAACTCCGCAAAAGACCTGAACGTCAGGACCTACCCGGGTAGAAATTCATGACATCAGCAGCCTTGATGGACCAAACAGCCCTTCATTTGTGAAGGGCTTGAGCAAGGAACATGATAAAGCCAGCAACCAGCACCCAAGCATGGATTTCCCCATCCAGGGAACTTTAGGGGGAGGAATGATCAGATGCCACTCACACAGAACAAAAGCAGGACAATTCCATGAGAGCAACAGAACTAGCCAACACACCACAGGCTTTTTAACAATTTAAAAACCATTTCTCTACATAGCTTCCAGCAAAGCTAATAAGTCAGGGAGACACCAGAAGGATGGTTAAAAGGGGAGTCTTAAGAATAGCAGTGCTATAGATTTTCAGAAGCCCAGACCCTCCCTCTTCACCACTGAGGTGCCCTGAATTGGCACTGCCTAGCAGTACCACATTTCCCCAGAAACCTAAGCAGAGCTATTACTTTACTGAAAATAATAAACCAAGTATGAAAAGCAAAGTAATAGCTTACCTTCGCTATTGATAGAGACCTGTGAAGAGAAATAATAGTGAGCAAAAGCCATCATATCATTAATATTTCCTATTATTACTCCCCATATGTTCCAACAACTACATTTGAAAATTTATTTTCAAATAAAATTCTCTTATTCAGAATTTCAGAAACACGGTCTTACTTCTGTTACCTCATTCTCAGTCTCCACCCAGGTGTTATTTCATCCAGCTGCATCTTGTTATTAACATAGATTGTATGCTCTTTGGGTCTTTCTACTAGATTTGTATACCAATCCCCAGCTGAGGCCTCGAGGCACTACTAGAACACAAACACAATCCTGTCTACTAGAAGCAAGTTGGAGAAGATTCCATCCGTGTCTTTGGGCCATTGATAGAAACAAATCACATGAGCACAGTCTGACCTATTACCTTTCAAGGTGTAATGCTCAACTGAATTAGACACAAGCCAGCCCCATCTCCTACAGTTTGCCTGATTAGTAAGTGTGCACAGAAAAGTTACTAATCCATTGCATAAAATAGATCCTATTTCATCACTACAGACTGTTGATTCTGAAGATCCTGGGTAATGAGTCATCAGTTAGCATTTTGGAATGAAGTTTAACAAGAGAGCACCTAGTCTTCATAGGTGTGCCTTAAATGATAAAGGGAGACTCCATTCCTGTAATCTTTTTCTGGAGACAACAGAATACTGATCTGTTTGCGAAAGTAAAGTACCAAAAAGGGCTTTCCTCTAAGCTTCCAGAAGTGTTTGCTTTTCTCCCAGCATACAAGAGCAGCTGTGAGCTATTCAACAGGGGCAGCATTCAGGAGCTTTCTGAGAGTTTTACTGTGATCTCTAACCATATATTGAGAGGTAGTGAGTGGGTCAGGTTATGCTATGCAGCTAGTTACCCAAAAACAATAATTACAAATAGGCAATTTACTCACTCAGAAGGGAAGCATCACTTCATAGAGATCATGGAGTTTGAATAAGACATGCAAAGAATTTGAATGCTTCACGTCATAGAAATAAGCCTAAATTTTCCATGAGAAAGGGCATGGACTAAGGAGCTACGGCTTTGCAGTGGCTGACAACACAAGTAGCTACAACCCTGTGAGTCTCCAGGAACAGGAACATCCCTCCCACATAACAGCACGGTACTACAGGTTTTCACTAGGCCATGGGAGATGGCAGCAGGACAGCAGTTTTCCATTTTTAATTTTTTTTTTAAACAGGAACATCTCATTTTACAAGAGGGGAAACCAGCAAAGTGAACCCTCCATGTGGAGCTGCAGAGTTCCAAAAGGAATTAACTCTGACCTGTCTAGCAGCTACAAACCATCAACTCACTGGCCTCACACCAATGTTTCCGGGGGGGGGGGGGGGGGGGAGATGGATTGCAGGGACGGGGACACAACCGGAATCACTAACATAAGTACCTCATCGTTATCGTCATCCATGTATTTGATCTGAATGTTGCTTAGATCAAATGAAACTTTCACCTGCAAGTAAAATTACAAAGAGTGAGACAGGAACATGGTAGTTCTCAGTTAGTTAAACTCTCTCCCCTCCCATTGTCTCTCATTTGAGATCAACTGAGTTTTATGAAATCCATTTTTCTGCAGTCAAGTTACATCCCTCTCTAGGCCTTACACAATTTAAATACCTATCATGACCAAGGGCAATACTCCCCTTTGATCCCTTCTTCCTTAGTTAATATGCACCTAACCCAAGCTTCGTTCAGCAACCTTTCCACTGAAACAGGATTTACACAAGGTTAATGGTCCTATTCTGTGTAAACACCCTGAAGTAAAGAAAGGCTGAGGCAAACTATTTTTAAGCACCTGCACTTTTACACAAAAAAGCAATCAGGAGACAGTTTACTTGTGAAGAGCCTTTATTTGACATACCTGCTTCACTTGTCCCCTTGGGTTTCCAGATACTGAAGCCATACAAGCACTCAGAGTAAAGTACCTTACTCTTGCATTACCCACTACCTGATACTCTGCTCTGAGGGACCACACAGAATCTCTAATTTCAAGTGTTTCAGATTCAAGAAAATGGTTCCATGCAGCCATTCTGTATTTTGCATTAGCAGAAGACCCTGAATGGCTCCAAATGAGCCATAAACACAGGCAGATGTTTCTTATTGCGATAAGTCTATGGAGTCCATGTATGTTTCCAAAATTATGAAATTTAAATAAGTAAACAATCCTTTTCTTTCCCGTAGCAGATTCAAATCTCTCTACTTGACAAGAGGAATAATTACATATGGGCCAGTTTTCTGCAATTCTGAACCTAGTAGAGACAACTAGTGGGGACGGAAGACAAGTGAAAGCTGAGTTTCTTATACTGTAGTTTCCTGAGAACTTGAGCAACTCTCCAGTGAAATAACTACAATCAGCGTAGCGGATCAGGACAATAAATGCAGTTGTCCTCAAGAATATACCCCAGAATCAGCACCTTTGAAAAGTGGTCTCAGCACTCCTAATAGAATCCCCCTCTGCAGGTTTATCATTGCCATTTTATCAATAAATTATCTGCAAAGCTCCCAGTTGAGAAACTGCAATACTGAATGTTTTGGAGCATCTGCCCCAGCACTCAAGTATCTCAGTGGAGCTATAGGAAGCACTGCAAATTGACTCATGTCCCTCACTCCCTGTGTGAGTAGGAGATGGGAGTACAGACCTGATGGTCCTGTCCTTTCCTTCCCTTTAGAAGCATCTAAATAGCTTGTCATGCCAATAAAGTATTTTGAATCTGAACTTCAACTCCTCCCAGAATATTACAGTGCAGCTCTCAAGGGAGTTAGAGCTGTTTAGTTCCTGAATACAAGGATGAGTGAGAGCAGTGAAGCAGGGCCCTCTCCCAAGATGCACCATTCAAAGACCATAGCCAAGTCTTATATAGTGATTGAAAGTAGAGATATAAGCGGATAACTGCCCATTATGTCAAGAAGAACAAAACAAATCAAACAGGAAAAAGATGGGGAGTTATTGCAGGTGGAAAAGAATCTGGTGCATTATTTCTGCTATGGCTAATGGAACTGTGAACTCTCCCAGACAGCTATCCCAGTGAAAGCATTTAACTAGAAAATGTTGGAAATGCAAATCCAAGCTAACACTTTTCAGTGGCCAGTCACCTAACATATGATATACGGATTGGTACAAGTGATTGTGAGAGTCTACACGCACAGCTTATATGCAAGATAAACACTTGCGTCCAAAAGGTAAAACAGTCCATAAAAGAGCACTAACATAACAAGAAGCTGATAACTCATGTTAGCATTTCCACTGCACCTCAGAACAAAGATCAAGTTTCAGGAGAACCAGTCAGAGCCAAGGCAGAGAACCATTAAGGTACATTATTTCCCTACGTCTATTTTGGTAGGGAAGAGAATTAAGAGGCTGAGGACAAGTCAGTGCATTTGATAGTGGAAAAAACCTAAATTTGAATCCTTAGTAATTGTTAGTGCTGTGGAAAAGAACAGGATATGGACATTACCTCTTACTTTCAGACAAGCCAAATGAAAGATTCAAACTTTCACAATAAAATATAATTTCACCCCAAAACTAGCTAGTTGCAACCAATTTTAGAAAACACAATCAGTGATAAAAGGGGGTGAGATTTAGAGAGATGAAGAGACAAAAAACAGATGATAGCATGATTATGACTCCTAAAGCTGCAAAGGAAAGGGAGAGAAACTTCATTTTTAAAGTTTTCACCGATTAATCAAACATAAGAACTTCACTATGATTTTGAAATAACATAACCAAATTGGATTAGTATTCAAGGCAACTTGAGTTTTAGATTAAGTTTACTAAGGCCATGTCTACACTGTATCAGCCATGTGCTCCTAGTGTGGATGCAGTTTATAGCAGCAAAGCTGCACTTTTACCATACTGCCACCACTAAAGAAAACAAAATACACCAGTAAATGTGCTGTTTTGCCAGTATAACTGCATCTACGCTAGGGGCTTCTATGGGCACAGCTACGTTGGCCAGAGATACTTCTCTTCACACCCCTGACCAACACAGCTACGCCGGCAGAAATATGTAGCATAGACATAGCTAATAGCTTAATGAAATCTAGAGGACCCTGTGTTTAACTGCATCAATAAAACGAACTTTAAGAACTTCTTCACAGTGGCAATTATCTATTTCAGTGGTTCCCAAACTTGTTCCGCCGCTTGTGCGGGGAAAGCCCCTGCCAGGCCGATTTGTTTACCTGCTGCGTCAGCAGGTCTGGCTGATCGCCCGCGGTTCGCTGCTCCAGGCCAAAGGGAGCTGCTGGAAGCGGCGGCCAGTATGTCCCTCAGCCTGCGCCGCTTCCCGCTGCTCCCTTTGGCCTGGAGCAGCGAACTGCGGCCACTGGGAGCTGTGATTGGCCGAACCTGCGGACTTGGCAAGTAAACAAACCGGCCCGGCAGGGGCTTTCCTTGCACAAGCGGTGGAACAAATTTGGGAACCACTGATCTATTTTAACATTCCCTTTAATTTGCTTTTCTCAAAAGAAATACAATTGCCTATATTAAAAATAAAAGTTCTTTAATTCCTAGATTTCTATGAAAGTTTAGTATACAGGATCCATCAATACAATTACAAAACTCACCATGGCTTCCACATCACCCCAGGTAGTGTTTGATGAATCTGAAACCAGGAAACTCTGAGTCTCACCTCTAAAAGTCACACTGAGGTTTACCTGGGGCTCCATGCTGTTGGGCTATGGAAAAAGAAAGACTGTTACCCTAAAATATGTTAAGACATTTCAGGCCAAATCCTCTTCTGGGGAAACTGAATGCAACTCCACTGACTTCACTGGAATTGTGAAGTTAGTCCTTAATATTTAAGGTTTGAACAAAGATGGTTAAAACAACAAAGGTGATCCTAATTGAAATGCTTGCAGCACTTTTGTTAGTCCAGAAATTAACAATACTTTGCCTTTAGAAATGACAGGTTTGCTCACACAAAGGACACACGAATTTTCAGCCATTTCTCTTCACAAATCGGCCACCCAACAGAGAGTTCAACCAGAGTCTTGGCTCCATGTCAATCCTGGAAATTTGCTACACCTCTTCCAACAACTATTTACATTGCAACCTAGAGTCAGGTGACTAGCAGCAATTCCTTCTCTCAGTCCTCAGTGGGCTAGGATGTATTCATGATTGATTGATCACACAGCTGAGTGCGTGCATCACTGCCCTTTCAGGCAATGTCCACACAGCTTTTCTCTGTGCTTAAGGTAACCAAGTTTTTCTGACACTCTGTTTTTTAGTCAATACATTTGTGAGAAGCAGGAAACAATATCTAGGTTTTGCAGAACCTACATTAATCCCATTTCAGTGTAGCAGCCATGTTAGTCTGTATTCGCAAAAAGAAAAGGAGTACTTGGGGCACTTTAGAGACTAACAAATTTATTTGAGCATAAGCTTTTGTGAGCTACAGCTCACTTCATCCACCGAACGCATCCGATGAAGTGAGCTGTAGCTCACAAAAGCTTATACTCTAATAAATTGGTTAGTCTCTAAGGTGCCACAAGTACTCCTGTTCTTTTTATTAATCCCATTGCTGCTAGAGCCTGCTTAGAGCATCAGGCAAGGCGGCCTGCGGTCCGGGAGTCCGCTCCCAGGCCATATTTCCAGAGCAAGCTGCCCTACAGCCGATGCCAGCGGTGAGAGGGCTGCCCAGCTCCTCGACAGGATTTAAAGCCAAGGCCACTCCTTTCAAACCCGGACGCCCAGAACCCAGCTTTCAGGAGCTGAGCGGTCTCTGGGACAGCAGCGACCAGAGCTCGGCACCCACACAAGGCAGAGAGGGGGCCTGACTCCGGGGGAGGGACTCGCTGCCCGCGCCCATAACGCGGGCCCGCGGGCGGCCAGGACGCGAGAGCGCAGTGCTCTGTCCGTGCCCGCGGGCCGAAAGCGGTGACGGCCTAGGCAGAGGGTACAGAGGCAGCTGGGGACAGAGGGTCAGGCCGGGCCCGGGGCAGAGCTGGCCGGGCCGAGGGGCCAGTCAAAACCCGCGGGCCGACCGGGCCAGGCCCCGGCCGGACAGCCACGTACGTTGCTGGGGGTGACGCTGCCAGCCAAGGGGCGCGGACAGCCCGGGGGCCTGCAGGGAGCGGGGCCCGTGACCCGGCCCGGGCACGGGCGGCGGGTCGGGGAGCCGGCTCGGCGTTCAAGGGTCTGCCCCGGGGCCGGGCCACCCCGCCGCTGGGGGTCCTTACCCGCCTGCGGCCGGTCCCGGCGGGGACGGGGAACCGCTGCGCGAGACCCTGGGCAGGGGGAGGCTCCCGGCGCCGCTCGCTCCTCCCTGTCGCGAGAGAGGATCCTAACATGGCGGATTCACCTCACCTAGCCCCGCACCGTTTACCGCCGCCCGATTGGTCCGCGCGCCTGCCACTCACAACCTTCCTCCTTCTGATTGGTCTCCACCATGAGGGGTGGAGCCACGTTTTTGGGGACCACAACAATAAACAAGGCGGGAGCGGGAGGCTGGGTCCGGGGCGGAGCGGTTTCCAACACTCTCCACTTCCGGGGTGAAGTGCCGCGGCCGGCGTGCAGCCGCCTAAGGACGGCAACTCCCGGCATGCACAGCGTCGTCTCCCCAAAGGCCAGCGCCCGACGTTCACCACCTCCCCCAGAACCGCGACTCCCAGGTTACTTCACTCTGGCTACTACAGTTCCCAGCATACACCACTCCCCAGAGGGTCTGACCTGCGCAGTGCATGCTGGGAGTCGCAGTCCTTGTTGGGGCGGAATGTACCTGCTAGGCTGGGCCTAGCTCCAAACATGGCCCCGCTCGGTGAGGGAATCCAGGCCTGCTCGAACGCCAGGCCTCGCAGCTCGCTTTACGCCCGTGACGGAATAAACAAGCCCAAAGGTCACATGGGGCAGCACAGCCAATCAGCTGCTGTTCGTCTAGCCTACGTGACCCTCACTTCCGGGTGCGCGAACAGTCATGTGGTTGTAGTGGAGCCAATAAGGAGAAACTTTTCTCCCCACGTGACGCGAACTCAAGCGTGTGATTGGCTGTTTCGGTGCGGTGGTTTCCTAGGTGATGGAAAGGGCGCGAAATACCTTCAGACCGACCGAGGAGTGAGAAGTTTGGAAAGTGAGTGTGCGAGAGGAACAGGGGTGGGGGAGGGTGTCAGGGCCGGAGGGGGTGTGTGGGGTGGTGGGCAGGGCGGGGGGGTAATGCCTGGGATGGGGGAAAGGAAAGAGGCAATGTATGGGGCGGGACGGGTAAGCCCCAAGCTGGCAGGGCTCGGGCGTGGGAGTGCATGTGTGGGGTAGGCCTCAAACTGGTAGGACTCATGGGTGGGGCAGGGCCTGGGGCAGGGTAGGCCCTTAATTGGCAGGGCTTGTGGGTGGCACAGGGCGCAGGCAGGGTTTGGGGATGGAGGTGCATGTGTGGGGCAGGGCCTTGGGGTGCAGGCCCTAAAATGGCAGGGTTTGGGGATGGAGGTGCATGTGTGGGGCAGGACCCGGGGGTAGGGGGTAGGGCCCTAAACTGGCAAGGCTTAGGAGCTGGGGGGGATGTGCAAGGCAGGACCTCTGGGGGCTAGGGGAAAAGCTGGTGCAAGGGGTAGGCTTGATTCTGGCAAGGTTTAGGGTGGGGGATGTGTGCGGCAAGATCTGGAGGGATAAGCCCCTAGCTGACAAGGTTTGGGGGTAAGGGGCATGGCGTGACAGAGCCCGGGGTGTAGTGAGTAGGAGCAGGAGAAAGCTCTGTCTGGGGAACCATTACACTCTCTTGGTTTGGCTGCCTGGGGCTATTGTTTGTCTGAGGGAGGACCCTCACTGTTGTGGTTCTGGGGTGTCGACACACTCATTCTCTTTAAATGAGGGGCTGTTGTGATTGCCCTTGGGTTCTTGGGTTTATCCCTTGGCTTTATCCCTCCTTTCAACTGTTCTGTTTCTGAGGACAGTGCTAGGCTGTCTGCCTCTTGTGCTCTCTCTCGTTTTCAGTGTGGCTGATTCTCCCTTGGGTTTTTCTGTGTTTACTTTTGTCCTTGCTTCAGTGTAAATTTAAGACATTGCTGCCCCCATCTGTCTGAGCTTCAGAACTGAGTCTATGCAATAATCCCTTTCAAGTGAAAAGTCTCAGACCTGGAAACTGCCATCCTTGAATAAGGTGGCACAGAGTGTCCTTTTGTTTCAAAATCTAGATCTGATCGTTCAGGCTAACGCTAATCTGAGCTTCTGCAAGTGTCACCTGCTTTTGCTGCTGAGTGCTCACTGTGACTATATCATGTTTTGTTTCTGGTTTCTAACTGCACATCATTTGAATAGCCCATACTTGTAAGATCTAAACTGATTTCATTCAGTTTTGATTTGTATACTCTTGCCCTGATACTCATAACTCCAAAAGCTGATTTTATTCCTTGTGTGATCTAATAGGTTTTCCAGATTCCAACTCTACTATGTCAACTACCATTATCAGATAATTTATCATGCTTTCTGCAAGTTAATGTAAGAAATATTAAATGTTTTATGTAAATCTATGGATATTTAGCTTTTCGTTAGTTCTGGAAACTGTTCATGTGCAAGGCCCTGATCCTGGAAGCATGAGTCAGTGGAGCTCAGGATTGGGCGTCCTCACAACTAAGGCTATGTCTACATTGCACTTTCATTGGTAAAACTTTTGCCAGTCAAGGGTGTGGAAAAAAATCACACCCCTGATCAACAAAAGTTTTACTGATGAAAAGTACCAGTGTGGACAGCGCTTTGTCAGTGGGAGACGCTCTCCTGCCCACAAAGCTACCCTCGTTGTGGGTGTTTTTATTTTGTTGGCAGGAGAGCTCTCTCCAGCCGACAAAGAGCAGCTACACTGCGTACCTTACGGCGGCATGGCTGTCGTGTCACAGCTGTGCTGCTGTAAGGTGCGCAGTGTAGGCATAGCCTAAGATACTTGTGCATACCCTAACCATTTCCTGCTTTGACTGTTACAGTCTCCTTTTCTTGACGTGCACCTCACCCATTTCTCTTCTGTCCGAAATTCAGTTGACAAAATAATTTCCTTGTTAGTTGCTATAACAGCATGTTTCCCACAACTCTGAAAGCCCTGTACTTGTTCACTATCCCTCTGCATATTAAGGTCAAATTCTGACCTTCAAGACTGAGATTCAGTTCCTCCCTATATCTTTAATATAGTCTACTTTCATGTCCTAATCTGTTCTGTCCACCAGTGATGCCAGCTTTTGACTTCTCACATAAATCTCTGCTGTTTTCTGTGCTGCCTTCTGTGTCTAGAAAACTCAGCTGAAACCTATTCACTAAGGCATTACCCTCGCTGAATCCAGGTCCCTCCTAAAGACTCACATCTGCCCCGAAGCCTCAAAGAAATAAACTAAGTCATAGTTTAAATGAAAGCTTGAAAAAAAAGTTGTTCATCAAGAAGTGTACATGAGTTCTCTGAGTCTCCATATGATCTAATTTCTGTTACTTTACCCCACACTACTCTATTCCTCTGTGGTCAGCTTCACATGTAATGTCAAGTCGAAATTGTCAGTTATAAACTCTTTAGAGCAAGGATCCATCAAATTCTCTGAGGAGCCTAATACATGCTACATAGTACATATTAATGTAGTAATGGTCACATTGCAGGCAAATGTGAATGAGAGATTATGCGCCAGAATAAATTGCAATGACATTTCTTTTTTGTAGATTGTGTTTGGAATTGAGGAATGGACTCGTCTGTGGCTGCCATTGGAGATGTGCAAAGTGTGCTTTTGGCTATGCAGAAGAACTTGGAGTGCCCAATATGGTATGTCAGGGGAATAATCTGGACTTCATACTACGCAGTGAATTATGACACATTGTTTATTAACTTTTTTTTTCTTGTATTCAAACACTACTTACTCTACGCACAGCCAGAAAAACACACAGAATAGCTGGGGCTATTTGGAAAATGAATATTTGGGTTTTGTGAGGTCCAAGCATTCCGTATCTCAGAGAGCTTATTGAGAAAATATTTGCATCTGCTCGGATCTAAGCATAAAGAGTTAAAAGCAGCACCTGGATACATGCAACAAACGTGTTCTAACAAATCCTGCCTTTATTAAGGAGGAAGCATGAACCTCCCTTAACTATTCAGTAGTGGGGGGAAAAAAACTGGAACTGGCTGGATCCAAGTGCTGCTTGTGAGAGAGCCTGGATCCAGCCTGTTTGTCTCTACACAGGGTACATAGTCCTTTAAAACAAGCAGGATGTTAAAATGTTAAGGGTCAGAGTTAAAGCCAGGAAATTCAGAATTCTTGATGAATTTAGGACAGACTCTTAATTTCTAAGAACCACATATGTGGTAGATTTTGCATTTAATAGCAAACAGTTCAGGGATGAAAGGTCTGAGTTGAGTTTTAAACAAGCTTAACATCTCGCTTTTGCCCCAGTGACTAGAAAATGAGGTGGCCTAACTGCAGTGGACATGTTATAGTATAATCTCTTCCATTGTAAAACCACAGTGTAGAAGACTCTATATTCTTTATGACTATTCAAGTGTCACTGTACTACCTCTTCTGGAGCATTTAGGATGTAATAATGCTGGTGCTTCTTTGGTAAGTATCTGAATCACTGCATGATTTGTTATGACAATAAATAGCGAACCATTTGAGAGCGGCGAAAATTAAAAGCCAAAAATTTAAAAATTAAAATTAAAATATTATTTAAAATTTAATAATTATTTTATTAAAATAAAAATTAAATCATAATTGCTCAGAGAGAAAATATAATCCAACACAGTTGTCAAGGTTTTGCTTTCAGGTTTGCCTGGTGCTCATTTTCTACCCTGTTCTGTCCTCCATATGTGTATGGAGCTCCTTAAATGACGGTAACAAAAAGGAGTCCGGTGGCACCTTAAAGACTAACAGATTTATTTGGGCATAAGCTTTCGTGGGTAAAAAACCACTTCTTCAGATGCAACAGTACAAATGACAGTAGAATATCTTGTCTGAGGGGAGAGTTTTGCCCAGTGCAATCACCTACTCACTGATGGGAGAACTCTGAGAGGCAACATGGATTTGATTCTTAAAGCGAGCAGCATATTTGCTAAATAATAAGCCATGGAAAAATGCACAGTCTAACTTAAGAACCACTAAGCCAGAGAAATAGTGGATGGCAATACTAAAAAATACTTCTGGGATTTTACAAAACTTACTAAGCTCTCATGGTGGTAATTATAAAGTGAGCAAAAAGCTATGGATACTGTGGAAGTTGGGTCCATTTATTTTGCATTTTCATGAGAATCTAAGTCATAAAAGTGTAATGTTCTTTCTTTATTACTCTAGCAAATAATCAATTTTAGAAGTTAGGAGACTCATAAAAATTAAGGATGCAGGAATGAGAGTTAATGGTGATGCTGCTTTTTTGGCTACTATTGCTGTAGATTTTGCTATTAGCAATTATTATTTAGACTCTTTTGCAGCAGAAACTGCTTTATTTGCTTTGACCAAGTAAAAGTCATTTTGATGTGGCCTTTTAATTGGAGTCATTGTGGTACTTGGCAAAGTTTATATAGTATGTTGTTATTCTCTACATTATTCACTGAGTTCATTGAGCTGAAATCCATTTCTGTGGCAGTTGTTGAAAGAAGAATGGTAGCAGTGAACAGAAAATACTTAGCCTGTTCTTACATGCTGCTAATTTCTGAGATTCTGGGATTCTGAATGATCTGTCCTCCTGATGTGGATACAAGAACTGTGAAGCCCTTAAGGCTTTCGCAACATGACTCGGCCTGCTAACACCATGCTTGCCTAGATGTAGGACATTTTATCTAAATAAAGGGAAATTTTTCCACATGTTGAAGGTAGGTTGTACTTGCTGACTTTAAGATGGCTAAAGCATGGAAACTGTTCAAGTAAATCCATTAGGAGTGTGTCTCAAAGCCACAACAACAAAGGATTCAGGATCAAAAGTGAGTTAAAGTTTTGAAGCCAGTCCTGTCTTAAGAACAGCTGAAAGAGTTAAAATGATTAAAGCCAAGTTATTTACTGAATGTTTCTTTCCGCACCAGGTGGATTTTGCTACTGTAATTCCCTACTCCATGTATTTCTTTTATTTTTGTACTGAGGCTAGAGCAGATTTGACTATTTTGACCTTGTCTGCCCGTGCTCACAAGAAATGTATGATTCCAGCCAGTGTGCCATAACTTAGTTTTGAAAGGTAGCGGAAATGGAATTTAACTGTTATGCTAAAGGTCACAGTGTGGCAAAGGACTGTCCCCAGTGGAATCGTTTTTCTAATCCCTTTCTGATTTTCTTTTGTTCTTACTCCTTTCCCTCTGTCCTGCTTAGAAACTTATTTCATATCTTCCCTCTAGCGATGGTTGCTTTTGTGTGGGAGTGGGGGAGGGAAAAGGTGGGTTGGTGGTAGGACATCTTTGAAGTCCTTACTTCCTATTAAAACATAGTGTGTATTGGATTTTTAGATGGGAAATGGGGCGCTTAGTAATATCATTCACTGATTGGGCAGGTCCTGTCTTTATGAGCCTGCACCAATCCAAAGGTTCTTTATGAAACATGTCATCCTGAAAAATAAGATGCTGAACACAGTGCAATGAGCCATTTTAGTAAAAGATGTGGCAGAGGAGGAAATGTCTCTCTTAGCTTGTTAGTCAGTGTTTGCAAGACAAACTACAAGAATGGTTTCAATCCTGTTTTATTTGTTTGTTTTTGTTTTTTAAAATTATTATTTTGTGTTGGAATTTTCCTGTGTTCTGAGTTTGTTTGCAGGATGTCCACCTGTTTTGGGTTATAATTACTGTGCTGGAATGTAATTATTCCAGATCTGTGGTATTAGATGAGCATGTGGTACCCTAGCTAGAACTTGCTTCCCAATAACATTGATTTCTGCTCTACGTGCTGTATCTCAAAAAGCAGTAGGGTTGTATCCAAGCAGGGATCGTCTGTCTGCTTCAGAGCTTTGAGTTAATCTAGTCAAGACATGAGAACCATCATAATCATAAAAAGAAAAGGAGGACTTGTGGCACCTTAGAGACTAACCAATTTATTTGAGCATAAGCTTTCGTGAGCTACAGCTCACTTCGTCGGATGCATTCAGTGGAAAATACAGTGGGGCGATTTTATATACCCAGAGAACATGAAACAATGGCTGTTACCATACACACTGTAACGAGAGTGATGGTAACACCCATTGTTTCATGTTCTCTGTGTATATATAATCGCCCCACTGTATTTTCCACTGAATGCATCCGACGAAGTGAGCTGTAGCTCACGAAAGCTTATGCTCAAATAAATTGGTTAGTCGCTAAGGTGCCACAAGTACTCCTTTTCTTTTTGCGGATACAGACTAACACGGCTGCTACTCTGAAACCTATCATAATCATAGTGCACTTTTTGAAGAGTTTCCAGCACGGTGCAGTCTCTATTAATTAAAGTTGTGCAACTGGACTATTCAGTGCACAGTTTAGGAGTGTTTCTATGTTCCTCACAAACTCTAAGTAGCATCTGCAAGTCACGGTGTTCTAGGAGATTGGGTCTCATCTCAGCAGGCTAGAGGAATGCTGTCTAATTGGGAATGAAGCTGTTGGCCCTCTGGAAACTACAACCAGTATGGAATGTGACAACCCATCTCCCCAGCAACATGAGCTACTGCAAAAACATCAAACTTGTCTTCTGCTCTTTTCAGAGGCTCACCATATACTACCATCTCAATTCAAGGACTCAGTCCTAAATAGTTTGAGTCCAGGATATTTAAAAGATCCCTAAAACTCTAGGACGAGGACTGCAGATGAAAGCGCTGCTTCTCTGGTTCAGTGGAACTATCCATAGCAAAAATAAAGGTCATTTGTACAGGAGACAGAATTTTCACAGGGGGCTCTATCCAAGACTGGAACAGACTCCCACAGGAACTAAGAACAACCACAGTTGTTAGGGGGCTTATTCCTTCACCCACTCACTTCCCTGGTCCTTCTCGCATGAACAGAGAGCAACAATACCCGAAGTCCAAAGGTGCAAACAATTCGATGTTTATTGGGGTGAACTTCCAGCAAGCATGATTCCAGTTTCCTTCCTTAGTATCCTCCTTCCCAGCTCTGACACCACAGAGCCTTACACCTGTGTCCCTGTTCCCATTCCTGCCCTTAGCAAAACAGGATTCCAGTTTCCCCACTCCCATTCCCTGTTCCCATCTCCCCCTTTAGCAAAACATGATTCCAATTTCCTTACCCCCATTCCCTGTTCCCATCTCCCACCCACGGCCACCCCCTCCCACCCACGCCCACTCACTTCCTCATTGACTACAGATTATATAGTAAAACTTGAGTTCTGCTTAGCTATACCTTAACCAATCATTTTCCTGAAATTTAACTAACCAATCCTAACATATTGTAACATGATTATGTAACCAATTATATCCCACCACCTTAATTAGTTTACACCCAGCAAAATTAATTATACAGCAGACAGGAACAATCACAGAACCAGACAGAGATTATACAGACAAACAATAGCAAAGTGGGAACTATAATGACAAAACAATACAGAAGTGAGGATTTCACATCCCAGTATTGATAAGTGAGTTCTTGCCAGACAGGATGCTGTTTCCTTTTACATTTTCTAGGCACTTCCCTTTCTCTGGAGGTGATAGGCATTATCAGGACAGGATTGTATTCAGGACAGGATTGTATTCCTAACAGCCCAATAGCACCTTATTTCAATGTGACTAGTTTGGAATGTGAGGATGTGACCGGTCACTTCCCAACTTATGGCTGCCTCTGTTGCTTAGCCAAAGGCCTTAGCCTAAGAACAGGGCCTCAAACTGTCACAGTAAGAGAAGGCCCTTACACCAGCAGACAGTGATTTTGATTCTCTTTTGTACCTCTATAACTAGTCAAGTGATAAGAATACACCTAAATTCTTAGAGTATAGGCCTTTACAGACAGGCCTGAATATCTATATCCTAACAACAGTGATCTCCACCTTCTGCTATAAATGCAGTGTTCACATCTTTGACCTTGCTTTTGCTAATGTCAATACACAGCACAATGTACTTACATTCAATTGATATAAATAAATAATTTTTAAAAATAGAATAAACCACTCCACACACACAGTTTCCCCTTGGGAGAAAAAGATAATCACACCTGACAGATGCTAGTCATATCACTTGCACTTCTGGAAAATGCTCATATTGCAGTGATGGGGGCCACATAAAAACCTGAGTAGAATAGAATTGGTATAGGGAAGGCTTGTATTCCCAGTGTTTCCACAAGGGGTCAGAGTGGAAGAGGACATCTTTTGTAGCTGCAAAACAGCTTGTCCCTTGCCATGCTGAACTGGCATCTCCAGAAAGCATACCTTTTAGGTAGAGAGGAAGAAAGAAAGAAATTGCTTAGAAAAACTAATATTGTGCAATAGGCTTGCACAACTGGAAAACTCGGCCACCTTGCCTGGTGCCCAAACAAAAATTATGTTGAATATTCTGCTTTTGTTGGCAAAAATTATGTATTTTTTTTCTAGTTCAATGAAGTTTTTGCCTTTCTATCTTTATTTTTGTTGTATTGTCTTTTCAAATGTATAACTGTAAATATTTTTTTTTCCTCTTCCAGTTTGGAGTTGATAAAAGAGCCAGTCTCAACAAAATGTGACCATATATTCTGCAGGTGGGCCTCCAAACTTCTTCAGCACATAATGCTCTCTGAGCATACTCTCTCCTATCAATGCTAATGGAGTAGGCTACTTCATAAATTAATGATTAGCTATTTCAAGAGAAGAAAATCCTTTCCAACTGAGAACTAGTTGCAGCTTCGTAGACCATTTCAGAAACAATTTGCTCAATTTGGTTTAAACTGTGTAGTAATAATGTAGGTACTCAGCTTGACAATGACAGATTTGTACAGATATGAGATTATCCCAGCAAAGTGAAACCTATCAAAATGGGTGCAGCTTTTTAGAAAAAACTATTTCTTCTGTTAAAATGTATTACCAGCAAGATATTTCCTCTTTCTTTTAATAGATTTTGTATGTTTAAACTTCTCAGCAAAAAGAAAAAAGGCCCAGCACAGTGTCCACTGTGTAAGACTGAGGTTACCAAAAGGTAATGTACTCTGGGGACCATGGCGTTGGGGAGAGAGAGAGAAAGCAGATCCTGATTTATGCAAATGTCTTCACCAATAAGGAACAAAAAATTGAAAGAGTAGAAAAATAGGAAGAATTGTCCCTTAGCTTTTTCTGTGACCATCTCGAAAACAGCTGTATGGTTCAGAATCTACTCTTAGGAAATGTTTGTGCTGTAAAATATCTCAGATTTCACAATTGTTTAACCATCACAGGCAGTTTCTGTGCTAAAGCTATGTTAGAATAACTAAGTATAAAATTATAAGGATAATGTGTACCACCTCTTGGTTTATTATGAAGTGAATAATGCTTTAATTATAGTAATAATGGCTTGGGGAATCGAGCCTCTGCTCCTTGGAAACCGTGCATAGCACTGCCTCATTTTCCACATACCCAGTTGCATCCCCCTCCTACTTAGCTCAGATTCCCAGGGAACTAATGGTAACTTACCCATGCCTTCATCTTTGACACACATCTGTTGTTTTTGTTTCAGAAGTCTTCAGGAAAATCCAAGATTTAAGCAGCTAATTGAAGGGCTACTGGAAACTATCCATGCTTTTGAACTTGACACTGGAATCAAGTGTAGGTATTGCTTGTCTCAAAGGGCCTGCACTGATATGGTAAACTTTTGGGCATTTGTGTCAAAATTATATGTCCAATGCCAAAGTCACTATGGAGAACTCCATGGGGTGGGTTTTTCAGAAGTGTTTAGTTATTTAGGGCCGTAAGTTGTAAAGAAAGTCACTCGGGCACTTCTGAAAATCTCACCCCAGGACTTTGAGGACTGTTCTGTGTGTGGAATGACTGCGGTATCTGACCGTATTTTCAGTGTTCATCTGAGAGATGTTTGAACTTGTGTTAGCTAATTCTGTAACCGTGTCTAAAGTCTTATCCTGCTTCTTCTCTTTCTGATGCCCCCAACTCCTCTTACTGTGTCTTTGCTTTCTTCTATTCATTTTTTTTAACTAAACTGTGATATAATGAATTTTTAGCCTAATGAGACTGAATTGTGAATCACTACAATAATTACATTTAAATGTACACTCTCAGTCATGTTGTTCTGATATGAAACGATCCTTTCTAGCACACGGGAACTGGTAGACTTTTAGATACATATTTTTGTTCATATTTTGGAATAGGACTTTCTTATGGGAAGGTGTTTTGATATATGGAGTTGGACAGTTCCTCTCAGGTTTTTTAATTGTTTTGTGTCGCTTTAAAATTACTAGTGTTAGGCCCTGATCCGGCAAGCAGATCCATGTGGTCATACCGATTTGCCTGGGCTATTGGTTTTTAAGATTGGGGCTTCAGTAAATTAGTTTGTAAGGAATTTCTCATGAATCTAGGTTAGGGGTAGTTTTGTAGTTTAAAATTAATACTAATAATTTGTTCACTGCTAGTCTTAAAATCAATAACTTTCTTTTCTGGGGCTTGGAGCATTATGTACAAGATACAATTGTACATACAGGACTTCTGTTACTGTTGCACATGATGTATTAGTGTCCAGTTCATGGATATTTAATGGTTATGGTGGAAGAAAGTTTACATAAGTATGGCCATACTGGGATCTCTCTCCTGCCATCCATCTCCATCCTCTGACAAACAGAGGCTAGGCACACCCTTTCTTACCCATCCTGGCTAATAGCCATTAATGGACTTAACCTCCATGAATTTATCCAGTTCTCTTTTAAACCCTGTTATAGTCCTACTCTTCACAACCTCCTCAGGCAAGGAGTTCCACAGGTTGACTGTGTGCTGAGTGAAGAAGAACTTCCTTTTATTTGTTTTAAACCTGCTACTCACTAATTTCATTTGATGCCCCCTAGTTCTTATATTATGGGAACAAGTAAATAACTTTTCCTTATTCACTTTCTCCACGCTACTCATGATTTTATATACCTCTATCATATTCCCCCTTCGTCTCCTCTTTTCCAAGCTGAAAAGTCCTAGCCTCTTTAATCTCTCCTCATATGGGACCTGTTCCAAACCATTTTAGTTGCCCTTTTCTGAACCTTTTCCAATGCCAGTATATCTTTTTTGAGATGAGGGGACCGCATCTGTACGCAGTATTCAAGATGTGGGTGTACCATGGATTTATATAAGGGATATAATATAATCTTATAATATAATATTATCTTATATAATAAGATAATCTCCGTCTTATTCTCTCTCCCTTTTTTAATGATTCCTAACATCCCGTTTGCTTTTTTGACTGCCACTGCACACTGCGTGGACGTCTTTAGAGAACTATCCACAATGACTCCAAGATCTTTCTCCTGATTAGTTGTAGCTAAATTAGCCCCCATCATATTGTATGAATAGTTGGGGTTATTTTTTCCAGTGTGCATTACTTTACATGTATGTTTCCTAATATTTTTCTTCTATCATTTCTCAGTTTTAAACAGTCAGGATTTTTCTAAAAAACCTGTAGAAACCAATTCTACTGAGCTCCTGTGGAAGGAAGGTTCCATCATCCAAAGTAAGGGCTACAGAAACAGACAAAAAAGAATTAAAGAACAAGAGCAAGAAAGTCCTACCTTGGTAATTTTTCTCTTCTTTTTATTCTTAATCTCTCCTGCATCTGGAATATCTTCTGATGGCTAGTGATTTAGGAATGCAACTCTGAGTTAATTTAAATGAACCAAAATCCTTATATTGTGTTGGTTTTTAAATGACTATTTGACTGAAATAACTCTCCTTAAAGATGTTGCTTGAATAAAAGGGCTTCATTACTTTTTAATATGCAAGGTTGTAATGTATATTAATTGTTGCTGAAATTACTGCTATGAGGTTTTTTCGACTAATGTATAATGATGAATCCTAAATGAATAACTATTAAAAGGACATTGCAGACTTAAAAAAAACTATAAAAGAAAATTACTTGACATTGTAATAGCCCGTAATAATCTTGAAAAATAAAAACTTTTCAAATGTTGCCTTTCCACTTCAGTGTATGTCCTGTGAGAGCTGACAGTAGCATGAGCTTCTGTTGGATATTTTTTCTACTCCTGTGCAACTGGTGATGTTGGGGGAAGAACTGATTTTTGCAGCAGAGCTTTAAAAAAAACTTGTTTAGTTTACAGTCTACCTAGCCACTGTTTAATTTTTTGGTAGTAAAGTAGTGAATTTGAAGAAAATATTCTTGGCTATTTATAATCAAAGATATTTCCCAAATGGGTGGTAATTTTTTTGAGCCTAAGCTCGTTCCCAGGACCCATTAGGACGCTTGTCTGATCTGCCAAATATTGAATAAAATCCTATGCTAAATGTGGCAGAACTGTAACAGAAATGCTTTGAAATGTTAAATGAGTAAAAATTACATTTCTGCTTCTACACCAGAAGAATGTTTGTTAATTGCCTCTCAAATAAATGCCTCTCAAATAAATCGGGTAAAGCCACTCTCATGAACTGCACGTTAAAGTTCTGTACAGAGTCTCCAGATACAAACATTGTCCCTTATGCTCCATAACACATCTGACCGTCCTACAGATTATATAATTCAGCCTGACGGGCTTACTTTTGTTTTTTGCAGTAACCACTTCCTCTGTACTCTTTTATTGGCAGGAAGCTAATGCTGGTGCCCAGGTTGCAGACAACATGGTCAGGAGGAGTTCCCTCAGAAACAAAAGGCAGAAATGTGAATCTGGTAAAGCAGTGTACATTGAATTTGGTAAGAACCCCTGAGTGTAAATGTACTAATCTAAAGCATAATAATGCTTGTATAGCACCTTCTGCCTGTGCATTGCAAAGTGTTTTACAAGCAGTTCTCTCTGTTTCATAACACAAGAACAAGGGGACATTTTAATTGTATTGGGTGGGAAATTCAAAGGTGATTAAATACTTTTTCAAACAATGTGTAATTAAAATATGAAACTCACTGCCATAGGCAGTTTGTGAGGCCAAGAACTTAACAAGATTCAAAAAGGGATTGGGTAGTAATATGTATATCAAGAATATCCAGACTTGTTAAAAATGATTATGGTAATTAAACCTTGTGCTTCAAGGTTTAGGCCAATCTCTAAGTGCTAGAGATCAGGATGAGACCTAATGTTGGGGGCAGATTATCCCACATCTGCCTACTGTGGGGTTTTGACACCTTCCGCTAAAGCAGCTGGCACTGTCCACTGTCAGAAACAAGATACTGGACTAGGTGGAGTTCAGGTCTGATTCCATATGACAGTTCCTGTGTTCCTAATTAATTTAGACTTGCACCATCCTTGGGAGTGCAGAATTCTCCACTTATAAAAAGGAAATAAACTGAGCCACAGAAGCCTGGGCTGGGATTAGAATATAGCCAGAGCTCCCGACTTAGTCTCATGCTTTAGACACTAGCCAATGCCTTCTGTATTGGATAAAAAATTAGAAACTCCAATCAGAACTTTTCTTTCACTAGCTGGCTCTGTATAAAAAGTTTTAGTACATTGTTTTGTGCTGGGGGCAACAATGTATCTGCACAGAGAAATTAGACTCAGCATAAATTGCTGGCATGATCAAGGTGGAGTTCACATAGTACAAGCTGAAAGAACTTAACCGTGAAAAAGACCAGGGTATAAGTGCTTGTGTGAATACAGCACATTGAAACAATGACAAATCCTGGTTTGCTTTTTGAATCTTTTCAACCAGAGTGCTAATCGCTGATTTGTTTTTTTTTCCCAGGATCTGATTCTTCTGAAGATCTTTTTAAAAAAGCAGGTGGTTGTGGGTAAGTAAAAGAGAACAATACTTGGAATGTTGCTGGTATTTTCTAGTTTAGCTCATTTAACCCCTTCCTGTTGGGTTTCAGAGGATCAGATGTGCTGCAGTGCTGTAAGGAGGGACCTACCGCTTTTAGCGACGCTAGGCACCTTTGACGGATTTTTCCAAATAGACAGCAATGCTGTAGTAAACATTATTCACAAAACATGTCTGAAGACATGTTTACAGTTAAATCCCATTTCTACCCACATTCTGCACTCCCTTGACAGCTAACAGTAGTGTCCCAGGATTCACATCCATAAGTCATTATGGAAAATATTACGCTTTTCATTCCTTCATACATTTCCAGATACCATGGTTTTTTCACACTTTCAAAAGGAAAGCCATTCCTAGGCTTCCAATTTCTTCAGAGTAGCCTCCTTGGTTGGATGTATATGATCCCAGATAATTTAATTCATCTACTCCCTCTACAGCTTGACCATTAATCGTAACGTCCATTTGTATCATGTTATTATTGATCATGGCAACATACAAGCATTTCATTTTTGCCACATTCAGGAATAGTCCCGATTACATGTTTTTACAGGCTCCATTATTCATTGCATTGTGTGCATGGTTGCAGCAAAAAGTGTCATGTCATCATCAGCATATCTGAGGTCAGTTAAGAAGTGTCCACCAATAGAACCTCAGCTCCTTCCACTTTCAAAACCTTCCAAAGCTTGAATTGTAATAAATTTTGTGAACATGTTGAAAAGACTTGAGGGCAAAATTCACCCTAGTCTCACCCCCAGCTCAATGGAAAACCAATTGCTGCTGTTCACACCATGGTCTGTTGTTGACAGAAGAGACTTGCAATGAGTTCAGTTCGATGCTTTGGAGTCTCCATGTCTGCCTATATCCTCCACTGATGGTTATGTCCGATGGTATCACGTAATCAATGGGTGTTTATACTCCTTGTTTTCAGTTATACGGATATTTGCAAATTTGATCATCTGTGTCTCATTCCTCTCTGAAATCACATAGTTGTGGGGGTAGTTCTGCTCCTATCATACTTCATGGTATCCTGAATTATGTAGAGTTGCACTTTGCTCATGTGCGATATCAGGGAGATTGTACAATAGTTACTGCATTGTGTTATATCCCTGTTCTTTGGTAAGGGCAGAAAGATTCCCTTTGTCCAGTTGTCCAGCCAGTTTTTAGTCATCCATACATCATTGCAGATTTTCCACATGAGATCAAAACTGTGGACACCTATTGCTTTTAGCAATTCTGCTGATATGTTATTCACCCATGGTGCTTTCCTAGGCTTAATTTTCATAATAGCACACCCCGCTTCCTCTCTCAGGATTTATGGCTTCAGCTCTGTATTCTCTTCTCTGCTGTCATGTGTAGTACATGGTTCTGATGAAGGATACAGATTGGCACAGTAATTGCTCCACTTGCATTTGATATCATAATCTTCAGTAAGAACTCTATCATCGTAATGTTTTATTATGGTTGGTCGTGGGGAAAACTTTTTAGTAAGGAGACTGACCACTGGGAGAATAGCTTTTGCAATATTACTGCCTTTATAATTCTCAAGTTCCTTGCATTTTGCCCTATTGTGTTTACTCTTGCCATAAGAACATAAGAATGACCACAGTGGGTCAGACCAATGGTTCATCTAGCCCAGTGTCCTGTCTTCCAGCAGTGACCAATGCCGGATATTTCAAGAACAAACAGAACAAGTCAATTATCAAGTTCTATAACTCCTGTCCTCCAGTCGCAGCGTCTGGCTGTCTCGTCTAGTCTGCCTTTAAATCCATCTGCTCAATTCCTTGTATTTTCTCCTGCATTCTTCAGTCTTCACACCTCTCTTTCACTCTGCATTGTGTTTTTTGCCAGCTTGAACACCTTTTCCATTAGCTGTAGTGCCATCTGACCCTGGCTTTTTGGAATGTGTGGTTTGGGGGCTTTGAGCGTGATAGTTTTCATTTTATTCCAGAGTTTATTCAGGTTGTTCTCCTCTTTCACCTGTGACAACGACTCAGGAGCATTCTTTACAGAAGTCATGTAGTTTTTGTTGATTTTGGACAGGTCCAGATGCAGTGGACCTGCCAAACATATTATCCTAAGTTTTAATTTTATGTTTGAGGCAAACAGTTGATGGCCTGACTTACAATCTGCACTCAGGAAAATCTTTGTCCATTGAATGCTTGTTCTCCAATGTCCATGTATCATTACATCGGTGATTTGGATCTTTGTCACACTGTCAGATGACCTCCATGTCTATAAACGTCTAGGATGTTGGGTGAAGATTATGATTGTAATGACTAGATGATTAAACAGCAGAATTCAACTAAACACCTTCCTCTCTTATTTTGTAAACCCAGATCATTGTTTCCCCTTACTACTTTGAGAGCTTACAGCTCCAACTTTCTCATTCAGGTCTCCAGTTACAAGGGTGATATCTTTACTTGGTGTTTCAATGAGTGTCTTTTCAAACCGTTCATAGAACTCATCAGTTGCATTGTCATCAGCTGCTGTTGTAGGGACATAAACCTATATGATCAACATTAACTGGCTTATCTCAAAGGCAAATTGTGATGATTCTGTTGCTGACTAGATTATGTCCAAGTACATACTTGGATGTTTCCTTGGATAAGATAAATGTAACCACTTTTTCTCTCACTTTCACAGAGCCTGCATAGTACATGGCATACCCATCCATCATCATGAAATGGCCCCTGCCATTCCATCACAGCTCTGAGATTTCACATATTTCTATCTTGCATCTTTCCAATTCTTTGGTCACAATGGGAAGCTTCCCTTCCTACACAGTCCTCATGTTCTAGGTTTCTATTCTGATGATTCATTTATGAAGGTTCAGGTCATTCTTTTTCTTGGTGCAAACATCAGGTACTGTATTTTTCAAAGGATTTGGTACAGCACCATCATAACCACAACAATTCGTTTTCTCCCCCCTCCCCCCCCCCACCTGTATGAGATAGTGTAAAATCAGGTACAAGAGGGAAAAAGACTTCAGAAAGGGTTACCCACGCTCCGAGGGGATCTGGGTTGGATGAGAATGAATCCTGAAAGATGATGTCTTCAGAGGAGCAGAAATAATAATAATTACCTGGTAAATAATCTTTGTTTGCTATGGGGTATAAAATAGTATTTTCTGATTATGTCCAAGCATTATTGCACTTGTGACTACATGGATTTTCTTTTTCATAATCCTTCCCAACAGAATGGGGGACACAGAATTATTTCAGACTCCACCTCAAAAAAGAGAGCGTGCGGAAGAACTAAAGTATGCTGAGAAGGAAAGTGAAAGTCCATACAACATGTGGCCTAGCACGTCAGATGCAGGAGAAATACTCTCATCGGATATCTTAGGTATGTGTGATATTTTTGTGACAGATAGTGCTTATGGACAGGAAGGAAGTTTGAAATTAGAGTATTAATTTTGGCTTCCTATAAATTAAAACTTTCATTTTCATGTTTAGGTAATATGCACACTCAGTACTGTACTGAATTCATTTTTCTTGTTGACTTTGGCTAGAGTGTGTGTAGTTTTGAGGCTAACTGCTTACAGATTAGACACACAAAAATGTTAGACATTTGGTTGTCTGTATCAGACTCAGATATTTAACTGTCTGTGTGCATGGAAACAGAAAAATGAACTTGTTTAAAGGGCAAAACAAATTCTTCTCTGCATGGGTTCCTATATCACCCTCATCACGGTAGTATCTGAGTGCCTTCCGTTAGTGCATTAAGCATCATGGTGAACACATGTCACGTGGTTCAGTGTTTCTCCCATCCTCTCCCCATATGGAGAATAGTGTGTGCAGTGAACTATATTGGTAGGATTTTGTTTTTGTTTTTAAACTAAAGAAGACAAGTTGAAAAAGTACGTCTTGCACTTGAAGTGGTGAGGTTTGTGATGGTCCTTAGTTCCTGTGGGACCTCATTCCACAATCTCATTTCACGTCTCTGCCTCCTGCACAGACGAGCGTTATCCTTATGGGAAAAGTTCTATTTGCAGCAGAGTAGTCGACCAGAATTCTCATCCTAGAGCTTTAGTCATCTTTTAGGTGTCCTGTGCTCAGGCCATAGAGCACCTTGAAGATAAGGACAGAGACACTGAACTTGATTCAATTCAGAGAAATTTCAGGAGCTGCAGGGGTTAATGAGGCTCTTTCATGACTGTATAATCAAGCTACTCACAAGCAGTTCTGCCTTTCTTTTGCTGGTGAACTTTCTGTTAATTCCAGGTATTCAAACAAAGTCTGCTTTTGTAACTTACTCATACTGGTTTTCATAATTATATTTCTAAAAATGTGTTGAAAGACTGGCAATTGAAAGACTTATTGTAGTTTAAATGGAATAACATTGTATAGAATAGACATTAAAACTTGATAACATGCCCACCTAAAAACGCAGAAAAATGAATGACTTGGTGTTAATTAGCCTTTGAAGATCAGGGAATAGAACAGTGTAGAGGGAGTAACAAAAACTCTGAAATTAAGTATCCTGGAAAAATGAGAGAAGAGCTAGGTCTGGAATATCTTTTGTTTAGTTATCTAGTGAGTCTGGTAGTTGTACCTGAGTGTTCATGTAGGTAGGTTTTTTAAGCTATAACTAGTTTTTATTAATAAAATTAAGATTCCATGTATTTGCAAACAAAATATTAGTTGTTAAGCACTTCATTATTCTTGTGTACACAAACCCTGAGGTGCTTAACAGCTTGTAAGTCTTATGTATTTTCAGGTGAATGTGGTGTCTCAGAGGAAGACAGCAAAGGCACTTGGAATGGCATCGAAGACTTCGAGGCTGCTCAAGTGAATGTGGCTGAGGGTCATTTAAAAGAGAGCCAGGGCATTTCTGCTTCAAACTCACAGGCAGAACAGCGTGACAGAACAGCCAATGCCAGCTCTTTACTGAATGAGGACACAAGTTTATTCCACAGTGCAGAAGAAATGGATGCTGGGGAAACTCCATTTAGTAGTGAAAACAAAGAGTCTGGCTTAGCGCACAGCTCAGAAAACCAATTAGATAAAAGCAAGAAGTCAGGTAATGGTGTCCAGCATACAGAAGCTGTAGAAACATGTCAACCTGAGAGTAACTCCCTGCATGAAAGGGAACCTGCTTCGGAGAGTCTATTGCAGCCCAAGACTCTTCACGGCAATCCTTTGAGTCAAGTTTCTGGGAAAAGACTGAAGAGAAGCATTCAAAAAGTCAACGAGTGGTTTTCTAAAAGCAATGAGATGCTCTCTTCTGGTTCCTCCCAGGATGCTCCTGCTGGGGCAGCTGACACAGAAGATGGAGATTCATATTTATCAGACAGAGAGTCCTGTATTTCAGAGAAGACTGACCTGATGGTAAACTGCACGGAAGTTGTGGTGGGATGTGAAAATGATAGGAGTTTGTCAAAATCAACTGTGCATAACATTGAAGATAAAATATTTGGGAAAACGTATAAAAGAGAGAGGAAGTCAAACCCTCTTGTCCACACGAGAGAGATGCCACTGACTCCAAAAGTGGAAGATGTTACTACTGATATGAAACCCTCAAGTAATTCCAGAACAAGTAAATTAAAACGGAAAAGAAAGACTGCCTCTGATCTCCAACCTGCGGACTTCATCAAGAAGAGAGATGAAAAGGATCTAAAGAAGCACTCTGAGGGTGTTAATCAGTGCATTGTTGGTAGAAATGCTCGATGGAAAAAAGGTGGTGAAGGTTCCACTGTTGTTAACGGGAGTCCCATGGGTGTGAAAAATGGGGACAATATATCAGCAGAACTTTCCCTCCGAGAGGGGGAATCCATATTGAAAAATGATACTGAGAAAGTAACTTGCAACAGCACTGATGGAAAGCCGGCACAGGATACCTGTGACCGAAAGAATACTAAAAAAATGAGAAGCTCATTAACGAAAAGAAGCAGACATTCAGCTAGGCCCGTGTGTGCTCTGCAGCTGGTAGTGGATAGAAACTCAAGTTGCCCTGATCAGACTGAGTTGCAGATTGATAGTTACCCAAGCAGTGAAGAGCCAAAAAAAGTTGATTCAGAAAATAAACGAGTCAGACGCAGCAGGAGGCTTCAGTTACTGACTGAAAAAATGACAAAAGAAACCAGGAGAAGAAGTGAGTCAAATGAGAGAGCAAGAAAGCATGCCAGTGAAAGCAAAGATTCCTCCTCTGGATTGCAGATGAATGCGTTGGTCCATGTCCCTGAATGCAAAGACCCTGATGAGCAGCAGGATGTACTGAACCATAGCATACCTCTGTCAGACACTGATCTGAAGGGCAATGCCTTGGAAGTAGATAAAACACCCCCTAATCCTGAAAATTGTTCTGATGGGATGCAAACTGGAAAAGGCCTCTTGTATGACGAAATATCAGTGGAGGATTTAAATGCTTGTTCTGTTGTGCCTGATACAGATTCTCAAGATAACGAAAATCAAGGAAGCCATTCACTTCTGCAGCCTCATTCCACAAATGTGGATCAAGCTGCCTGCCTAGTGCAGAATTTGTCTGAGAATAATCAGTGTGCTGTAGTCGAGCCCAAGAACAGAGAGTTGTGTGCGTGTTCACCCAAGACTAATAGACATTGCACAGAAAATTACTTGGAAAGTTTCAGAAACTCAAAGTCACATGAAGCTAAAATCGTTTCAGAGTTGAACACAGAAACTGAAGACAGTGAGCTAGAAACACAGTACTTCCGAAATATGTTCAGACATTCAAAAAGACTGTCATTTACCCTTCATCCTAGTCCAGTGAAGGAATCTGTGACTGAAAGCACTGCTTCTGAAACTCTAAGGAAATCAGGTGCTAGCAGTGTAGAATATAGGCATAACAATAGTGACTTAAAAAATGAACCTCCATATGTTAAAAAAACAGCGGGCCTGGATGCGGTTTGTGAGAGAGATGAGCCTAAAACATGTGAATCTGCTAAAGGTATTTCTGGGCGTAGTCCAGGAATTCACTTTTCCAGGGACACCGAATGTGGACATGTTAGTGACGATGGCAAGAATATTTCACAAGTTCCAGATCAAGTGCAGTTATTCTCACCACCGAGAGCAGCCACTGCCAAGATTAAGAGTAGGAGCAGGAGCAGACTGCAAAAACGAAGGCAACCAAAGGAAAAGAGAATTTCACCTGAAATGGTGATAGAAAGTCAATTAAGTCAGAACCTAAACAAAAGTAACGGAAGCCTAGGTGACCAGAGTAATATAGAAGAGCGAATTTCCCAAAGAACTGATTTAAGCACAATTAATGAAACAGGAAGCAATCAAGGAGTAAAAGCTGAAGAAGCTGAAAACAAAGGGCCAGTATTAAATTTTCAGTCCAAACCAGTGCTGGTATATCCTGTAGTTTGTCAACAAAGCCCTGCTGAATTTAGCTGCAAAGTAATTGAAAAGAACAGTTATGAAGGGGAATGCAAACAAGCAAAGAGTGATAAAGAACAAGTATCCCAAATTGCCAGCATAGGTGTGCCTGAGTGCTTAATTTCAGAGGAGGCTCTGGAACAGCCCACTGAAGGTACTAGTGATTTTCCATTGCTGTCTGAGACCCCTGATGGCTTATTGTGCTCTGCTGGTGACATTAAAGAGAACATAAGCATTTGTGAAATTGATAGGAAAGAAATTTCTGCGGTATTTGTTAAAACAGGTGAAAGAGCCTCGTTAAGAGAACTGGACAGTGGCAGCAGTAGTTCTAAGTCTAGGTCTCAAAACTTTGTTCGGGAACCCAGAAGACCAGCCTGGAAATTGCAGTCCTCCGAGGAGGATTCTAGTGAAGATGAAGAACTACCTTGCTTTCAGGCATTAATATTTGGCAAATCAGTAAGCACACCATTGCAGCCTACAGAACAGATCATGTCTACAGTAGAGTCTTCATCACCGGAAGAGATTCTAGCATTGCTGAACAGTAGCAGTGGCAATAATAAAGCTGTACAGAAATCGCCTGGAGTCATCTTGAGAGATACATGTGTTTCTCCAAGCCAAGAGTCAGAATGCTCAGTTAACTTATTTTCTTCCCAGTCCAACATGTCAGAAGATTCAACCAATAGACTACAAGAGCTGAAGAAGCCCATAACACTAGCTCCTTGTTCCAAAGAAATGAGCAGTTTCAGTGGAAGCAGAGAAGCTAGTCCAAATGGTAATGAAGAGCTGACAGGAAGAAAAACTGATTTGGAAGATGGACACCAACGAGACCAGAATGCGCAACCAAATTTAGGTACAAAGCAAGATATCCTTGCTCCAATTTATTATTTGTATTACTGGATACTTAGGAGTCCCATTGTGTCAGGCGCTGTACAAACACAGAACAAAAAGATGGTCCCTGCCCCAAAAGCTTACAATCTAAGTAATGTGCAATCAAATCAGAAGTATAAATAAATTTACTTTTCTGCATTTGTGTTCATTTTTGTTTCCTTTAAGTTAAATTCTCATAGTAATTCTTAGAGCAGAGAGGAAATGACTAAAATAGAGCCTGGAATTAATTTGGCCCCAACCCCTGTTGACTAAAGGGCTGAATTTTCATATGAGAATTTGATTCCTGGATCTGCTGACAAAACTTCACTGTTCGTTCTAAGGTGGTTTTTCCAGAAAAAATATCCATTGAAATGGTAGTCGATATCTTTTGCTGTTCAGCTCTACATTACTTACTACTCTGAGAAGTTTTAAATTCACAGGATAATTACTTTTTTTTTTTCCTAAAGATGCTTGCATAAGCTATTCTTAGGACACAGACCTAAGGTAAAATTTTCAAAAGCTCTTAAGTTCCATTGATATTAAGTGATACTTAGGATGGGCATAACTAGGACTCCTACGTACTACAGTAATAGAAATAAATAATAATATTTTTCAGAAGTGCCCAGGTGACTTAAGAGCACCAGTCCCATTGGAAGGGACTTGTGCTCTTGGTACTTTGATGCTTTAGAGCAGTGTTTCCCAAACTTGGGACGCCGCTTGTTCAGGGAAAGCCCCTGGTGGGCCGGGCTGGTTTGTTTACCTGCCGTGTCCACAGGTTCGGCCAATTGCGGCTCCCACTGGCCGCGGTTTGCCGCTGCAGGCCAATGGGGGCTGCCGAAAGCAGCGCAGGCCGAGGGAGCCGCAATCGGCCGAACCTGCGGATGCGGCAGGTAAACAAACTGGCCTGGCCCACCAGGGCTTTCCCTGAACAAGCGGCGTCCAAAGTTTTGGAAACACTGCTTGAAAAGATCACTCCCTTAGGAGCCTATGTGCTTAAGTCACTTCTGAATATGGGACTTTTGCTCCTAAGTCATTTACATGCTTTTGAAAACGTCACCCTTAATCTCTGTATTGTGAACGTACAGTGATGGGCCCCGTGGTGAGTGAGAGACGTCGTTGTTGTTGTTAGCTGTACTTTTTTATATATGAATCATAGCTTTTGTTTTTCAAGGTGAAGCATCCGGATATGACAGTGAAGCCAGTCACCAAGGAGATTCTTCTGGGCTGTCCTCCCAGGGTGAGATCCTTACCACACAGGTATGCAAGTTCATGCACTGAGCTCTCTAACTGCTTAACTTACTTTCCAGATATGGTTGGATAGTATAAAATCTAGGAACTAGACAGTCATGTGAAAATTATGGAGCTACCATCACCAGAAGCCACAGATCTACAGAAAAGGTGCGGTTAGTTTCAGCTACTAAGCTATCCAGAATTGCAGACCTGCTTTAATGCTGATATTTGTCAGATTTTGCCTTATGCATTAGCAACACATTCAACTACAGATTGTTCACCATATAACATTAAGATTTTGATGCTTAATCGTGGGTGGTGTCTGTAACTTCCCTTCTGCATTTGATTAGTGCTGGAAACTTGTGCTTCCTACACCAAAGGTTTGCATTGGTAGGAACTGATGTTGGATTTATGGTAAAAAGACTTTTAAAATTATAACCCTGGTTAACTATTATTATCTGATTCCAGTTGTCTGTGGGGAAAGAGGTACTGGATTGTTATGGTGATTAATTAGAAGCACAAAGTCTTTGCCTTCTTGGTCACTGATTCCAGACCAGACCACGTTGAAAGAGTGGTCTGGGTCATATATACTGGCTGGTTGACCTCAGTCCAGTTTCCAGTGGACAGGTCTCCCCACAGAACTTCCCCTTGGCCTCCTGTCACACCCTCTTGGCTGTCTCAGCAGAGAATCCAAGGAAGAATAAACTTCACCTTTCTGTTGTGTGGGTGGCCCTTCCATGTTCAAACCAGTGTGTGCTGCGCTATTGCAAGTCATAGTTTGTACCGCTGTAGCACAGCTGTGCTGTGGGTTTGCTGTGGTGCAGCTTCATTGGTGACTGAGGCCTTGTCTACACGATAGAGTTAGATCGACACAAGGCAGTTTTCATCGACCTAACTATGTAAGTGTCTGCACTAAAATTTTGCTCCTGCGATGTAACTACCTGGCTACGCCGACTTAAGAACTCCATCTCTATGGAGGCATAGAGTCGATGTAATTAGGTCAGTGCAGTGTTGGTGTAGACACTGTTTTTCTTTCAACAACTGTTACTGGCTTTCAGAAGCTGTCCCACAGTGCCCCACACTGACAGTACAATCAATACAAGTTCTGCCGGTGAGGATGTGCACCGCTGACACAAGGAGCCAAGAGTAGACACGCACAAGCAATGTAATTACTGCGGCGGCTGTATGCCGAAGTAAGTTATGTCGACTTAATTTTGTAGTGTAGACATGCCCTGAAAAGCCCAGTGTACACAAGTCCTAAGAGCTTTGGACTGGACTTATTGATGAAAGAGTTATTCTTCTCATTTCTATGTTGGTCAGTGATGCAATAACCAGAAAGTTCCACATGGTGGCAGTGGTGGAACTGGCAACGTAATAGCCACTGTTGTTGTTATAGAAACCACCTCTGTCGAGCTTGGAAAACTGTTTGTTTATAAAAGCATCCTTTGAAGCCATGTATTCTGTGAGGTGTAAGAAGGTAAATGGCATATTTTTAGTAGAAGGCACAGCAGTTTTCAAGGATCAGACACAGCATTAAAAAGGGAAGGGATGCAATATTTTCCTATTTGAAAACAGCTGTTGGGATTCTGAGTTATAGTGGAGAGCAAACATAAATTTTAATTAGAGGCTCTGTACTACCACTTTCTAAATAAAAGGAGTACTAGTGGCACCTCATGAAAGCTCAAATAAATTGATTAGTCTCTAAGGTGCCACAAGGACTCCTTTTCTTTTCGTGAATACAGACTAACACGGCTGCTACTCTGAAACCTTTCTAAATAAAGTGGCCTATTAACCCTTCATGTACTAGGCTCAGTATGCCTGGAATTCATGTAATAGGGACCTTTGCCACTGCTGAATAAATAGCATGTGCAATTTAGGACCAATTCAGTGGGCATGCAAGGGCCATTTTGTTAGACGTGTTGTCTTAGGGCATTCAACAGGTTAAGATGACTGGAAGGAAAAAGTAGTAATCGATTATTGGAATTGTGTAAATCATTCTGTAGAAGCCAATGCCTGTATTTGCTGCTCACTGCGAGGCTGTGATAACTTGGAGTCTGTTTCAAAATGTTTTGCAATTGCAAAGTGAATGTATTTTTTTTTTTCTTCTGCCATGACATGGTTTGTTTTTACAATAAAAACTCTCAGTAATTTTCCAAGCAACCAGTATGTAAATGAATTAGATTCAGTATGTTGAATCAGAATTGTTCTGCTGTGGTTCCATTCACAACTATTTGAATAGAAATTATTTTTTACTGTTTAGCAATTGAGCTGACTCCTGGTAGCACAATGTAGTTTCTTCTATTGCAGCAGAAGGATGCCATGCAAAACAACTTAAAAGAACTTCAACAGGAAATGGCTGTGCTTGAGGCCGTGCTGGAAGAGCATGGAAGCCAGGGCTTTGAATTCCCAACCCCACACAGTGAACTGCCTTCTTCCAGAGTGGAAGGAACACTCGCAGTGGGACAAACGAGACCAGCTAGAGGTAACAGAACATCAATGAAAATTATTTTTAACCTTTGTTCCAAACAACTTGCTGAGAATCTCATGATTATTTTTTCCCCCAGGAGCTGAGGTGTTGGGTTGAGCTGGCTTAATCTTAATATAGTTTTGCTTAAACTCAATTATTCAGTGAAATGCACAGGATATAATAGTGGCGTTTTTGTGCTTATATGATTTACATGGTAAAATTCATAGGCTACAAAACACGCACTTGTCTGTTTCTGACTCTCATAAAATGATTCTTGCTTAAGATATTTTCAAAAAGAAATTAGGTAGGCTTCATGGCTTAGAAATACTGATCCATGCTGCTTGTTTTGTGGGCATTCGTTCCAGTCTGACTGTCTTTGGTCCCTTGGATGGATGGGGGCTGTGAGAGCTGCTAAATCCTCAGGAGGTCTCCACCTTCTCTCACTGTAGGACTGTCCTTTGGCAAAACAGAATGGAGTTGATTTCAGTATCGCTTGGCTGTAGGAGGTGATGCAGGACAGGTCCAGACTGCTGACAGGTAGAGAGGGAGGAAGTAGATGTTTTATAGTGGAGTGTAAATTCTCTGGACAGGATGTGAACAGAGTCCCTCCTTGGGGACTGCAAAGAAGAGCACTGACTCTGAGAAGTATTTAAATCCGGTGTGGGCAAACTACAGCCTGCAGGCTGAATCCGGCCCACCAGCTGTTTTAGGCTGGCCCTCGAGCTCCTGCTGGGGAGCGGGGGCTGGGACTTGCCCCGTTCCGGTGCTCTAGCTGGGGAGTAGGGTCAGGGGGCTGCTCCACACAGCTCCTGGAAGCAGCAGCATGGCCCCCCTCCGGCTTCTGCACGCTCCAGTGGCCCCCTCTGGTGCTCCAATGGGAGCTGCAGGGGCAGTGCCTGTGGACGTGGCAGCGTACAGAGCCGCCTGGCCCTGCCTCCGCATAGGAGCCGGAAAAGGGACATGCCACTGCTTCCAGGAGTCGCTTGAGGTAAGCACTGCCTGGAGCCTACATCCCTGAGCCATGCCCCAACTCCCTGCCCCAGCCCTGATCCCCCTCCCACCCTCCGAACCCCTCGATCCCAGCCCGGAGCACCTTCCTGCATCCCAAACCCCTCATCCCTAGCCCCACCCCAGAGCCCGCACCCCCAGCCAGAGCCCGCACCCCAGCCCCAGCCCTGATCGCCCTCCCACCCTCGATCCCAGCCCGCAGCACCCTCCTGCACCCCAAACTCCTCATCCCCAGCCCCACCCCAGAGCCCATCCCCCTGCTGCCAAAGTCCTCAACCCCCGCCCCCCGCACTCCGCCACCCCAGACCGGAGCCCCCTCCCGCACCGTGAACTCCTCATTTCTGGCTCCACCCCAGAGCCCGCACCCCCAACCAGAGCCCCCAGCCCCAATTCTGTGAGCATTCATGGCCTGCCCTACAATTGCTAGTCCCAGATGTGGCCCACCCCTGATTTAAATTATCGTGGGAAACTTACCATATGAATAATATGCTGAGGATAGGGTGAGGCCCCCTGCATGTGTGTGTACTAAGGAAAGGGCTTTAGTTAGGCTTTTGAATATGACATTTCAAAGAAATTCATAGATTTTTAAGGCCGGAAGGAAGTATTGTGATCATCTAGTCTGACCTGCATAACACAGGCCAGAGAATCATAGAATCATAGAATAGGGTTGGAAGGGACCCCAGAAGGTCATCTAGTCCAACCCCCTGCTCGAAGCAGGACCAATTCCCAGTTAAATCATCCCAGCCAGGGCTTTGTCAAGCCTGACCTTAAAAACCTCTAAGGAAGGAGATTCTACCACCTCCCTAGGTAACGCATTCCAGTGTTTCACCACCCTCTTAGTGAAAAAGTTTTTCCTAATATCCAATCTAAACCTCCCCCATTGCAACTTGAGACCATTACTCCTCGTTCTGTCATCTGCTACCATTGAGAACAGTCTAGAGCCATCCTCTTTGGAACCCCCTTTCAGGTAGTTGAAAGCAGCTATCAAATCCCCCCTCATTCTTCTCTTCTGCAGACTAAACAATCCCAGCTCCCTCAGCCTCTCCTCATAAGTCATGTGCTCTAGACCCCCTAATCATTTTTGTTGCCCTTCGCTGGACTCTCTCCAATTTATCCACGTCCTTCTTGTAGTGTGGGGCCCAAAACTAGACACAGTACTCCAGATGAGGCCTCACCAGTGTCGAATAGAGGGGAACGATCACGTCCCTCGATCTGCTCGCTATGCCCCTACTTATACATCCCAAAATGCCATTGGCCTTCTTGGCAACAAGGGCACACTGCTGACTCATATCCAGCTTCTCGTCCACTGTCACCCCTAGGTCCTTTTCCGCAGAACTGCTGCCTAGCCATTCGGTCCCTAGTCTGTAGCGGTGCATTGGATTCTTCCATCCTAAGTGCAGGACCCTGCACTTATCCTTATTGAACCTCATCAGATTTCTTTTGGCCCAATCCTCCAATTTGTCTAGGTCCTTCTGTATCCTATCCCTCCCCTCCAGCGTATCTACCACTCCTCCCAGTTTAGTATCATCCGCAAATTTGGTGAGAGTGCAATCCACACCATCCTCCAGATCATTTATGAAGATATTGAACAAAACCGGCCCCAGGACCGACCCTGGGGCACTCCACTTGACACCGGCTGCCAACTAGACATGGAGCCATTGATCACTACCCGTTGAGCCCGACAATCTAGCCAGCTTTCTACCCACCTTATAGTGCATTCATCCAGCCCATACTTCCTTAACTTGCTGACAAGAATACTGTGGGAGACCGTGTCAAAAGCTTTGCTAAAGTCAAGAAACAATACATCCACTGCTTTCCCTTCATCCACAGAACCAGTAATCTCATCATAAAAGGCGATTAGATTAGTCAGGCATGACCTTCCCTTGGTGAATCCATGCTGACTGTTCCTGATCACTTTCCTCTCATGCAAGTGCTTCAGGATTGATTCTTTGAGGACCTGCTCCATGATTTTTCCAGGGACTGAGGTGAGGCTGACTGGCCTGTAGTTTCCAGGATCCTCCTTCTTCCCTTTTTTAAAGATTGGCACTACATTAGCCTTTTTCCAGTCATCCGGGACTTCCCCCGTTCGCCACGAGTTTTCAAAGATAATGGCCAAGGGCTCTGCAATCACAGCCGCCAATTCCTTCAGCACTCTCGGATGCAACTCGTCCGGTCCCATGGACTTGTGCACGTCCAGCTTTTCTAAATAGTCCCTAACCACCTCTATCTCCACAGAGGGCTGGCCATCTCTTCCCCATTTTGTGATGCCCAGCGCAGCACTCTGGGAGCTGACCTTGTTAGTGAAAACAGAGGCAAAAAAAGCATTGAGTACATTAGCTTTTTCCACATCCTCTGTCACTAGGTTGCCTCCCTCATTCAGTAAGGGGCCCACACTTTCCTTGGCTTTCTTCTTGTTGCCAACATACCTGAAGAAACCCTTCTTGTTACTCTTGACATCTCTTGCTAGCTGCAGCTCCAGGTGCGATTTGGCCCTCCTGATATCTTTCCTACATGCCCGAGCAATATTTTTATACTCTTCCCTGGTCATATGTCCAACCTTCCACTTCTTGTAAGCTTCTTTTTTATGTTTAAGATCCGCTAGGATTTCACCATTAAGCCAAGCTGGTCGCCTGCCATATTTACTATTCTTTCGACTCATCGGGATGGTTTGTCCCTGTAACCTCAACAGGGATTCCTTGAAATACAGCCAGCTCTCCTGGACTCCCTTCCCCTTCATGTTAGTCCCCCAGGGGATCCTGGCCATCTGTTCCCTGAGGGAGTCGAAGTCTGCTTTCCTGAAGTCCAGGGTCCGTATCCTGCTGCTTACCTTTCTTCCCTGCGTCAGGATCCTGAACTCAACCAACTCATGGTCACTGCCTCCCAGATTCCCATCCACTTTTGCTTCCCCCACTAATTCTACCCGGTTTGTGAACAGCAGGTCAAGAAAAGCGCCCCCCCTAGTTGGCTCCCCTAGCACTTGCGCCAGGAAATTGTCCCCTATGCTTTCCAAAAACTTCCTGGATTGTCTATGCACCGCTGTATTGCTCTCCCAGCAGATATCAGGAAAATTAAAGTCACCCATGAGAATCAGGGCATGCGATCTAGTAGCTTCCGTGAGTTGCCGGAAGAAAGCCTCATCCACCTCATCCCCCTGGTCCGGTGGTCTATAGCAGACTCCCACCACTACATCACTCTTGTTGCACACACTTCTAAACTTAATCCAGAGACACTCAGGTTTTTCCACAGTTTCGTACCGGAGCTCTGAGCAGTCATACTGCTCCCTTACATACAGTGCTACTCCCCCACCTTTTCTGCCCTGCCTGTCCTTCCTGAACAGTTTATAACCATCCATGACTGTACTCCAGTCATGTGAGTTATCCCACCAAGTCTCTGTTATTCCGATCACGTCATAGTTCCTTGACATCACCAGGACCTCCAGTTCTCCCTGCTTGTTTCCAAGGCTTTGTGCATTTGTATATAAGCACTTGAGATAACCTGTTGATCGCCCCTCATTCCCAGTATGAGGCAGGAGCCCTCCCCTCACAGACATTCCTGCCTGTGCTTCCTCCCGGTATCCCGCTTTCCCACTTACCTCAGGGCTTTGGTCTCCTTCCCCCGGTGAACCTAGTTTAAAGCCCTCCTCACTAGGTTAGCCAGCCTGCTGGCAAAGATGCTCTTCCCTCTCTTCGTAAGATGGAGCCCGTCTCTGCCCAGCCCTCTCCTCTCTTCATGGAACACCATCCCATGGTCAAAGAATCCAAAGCCTTCTCTCCGACACCACCTGCGTAGCCATTCGTTGACTTCCACGATTCGACGGTCCCTACCCAGGCCTTTTCCTTCCACGGGGAGGATGGACGAGAACACCACTTGCGCCTCCAACTCCTTTATCCTTCTTCCCAGAGCCACGTAGTCCGCAGTGATCCGCTCAAGGTCATTCTTGGCAGTATCATTGGTGCCCACGTGGAGAAGCAGGAAGGGGTAGCGATCCGAGGGCTTGATGAGTCTCGGCAGTCTCTCCGTCACATCGCGAATCTTAGCCCCTGGCAAGCAGCAGACTTCTCGGTTTTCCCGGTCAGGGCGGCAGATAGATGACTCAGTCCCCCGGAGGAGAGAGTCCCCGACCACCACCACCCGCCTTCTCCTCTTGGGAGTGGTGGTCGTGGAACCCCCAACCTCAGGACATCGCATCTCATGCCTTCCAACCAGCGGAGTGTCCTTCTGCTTTCTCCCCCCAGACATATCATCTGGTCCACTCTCCGCAATGGTACCTGTGGAGAGAACATGAAAGCGGTTAGTTACCTGTGTCTGTGTTACTGGAACCCGGACATTCCGCTTACCTCTTCTGGAGGTCACATGAGAACATCCACCAGCATTTCCTGCTTTGGGCACAGTAGCTTGTGGTTGAAGTAGCACACTTTTAGAAAGACACACAATTCTGATTTGAAGACTTCAAGTGATGTTGTATTACCACATCGCTTGGTAAGCTGTGCAATGGATAACTACCCTCATTGTTTAAAAATGTATGCCTTGTTTCCAGTTTGAGAGACTTATTTCTGTCAGTTACCCTTCCTCTTTGAGGGCAGCTGGAATAATCTGAATACTAATATGTGTAATAATACCTTGTGTTCAATTCATTATCCTGTCAAAATTTACTGGCTGTGGGAATATCACTGCAGGGTCTTTAAGGTAGGGTCCAGAAGTGTTTTTCATCACTGCTACAGGGGGCCAGTCAAATGGCACAAACAGCCTATGGTTTCCTGATTGTTCTTTCGGTTGGTGTCGCTAGCATACAGTGTGCTGTGTATGCCTTTGGTCTTGTACCTATAGTCTTTCTAAGAACTGACGTCTCTTGTCAGTGCAATATGCTATGGCTACACCAATGGCTCTGCTGCTTATGTGTTACTAAGTTAATTTTTGTTGTTGCTCAGGAGTTCATGGATGAAACACTAGAAGAGTCGGTTGCCATGGTTAGTGGTTTAAAGTGTTTTTCCATCAACATGTTGTTTTGTGGCTGTCTTGCGTTAGTTCATCTCCTAGATAATAAAGCCCACAGTCTTCTTGCAGTAAGCAGCACAGTGCTCCTATTTGGTGTATTTTCTTTGACTCCAACTAATTGCTGACTCCGTTCTAACACTGAGCTCCTTGTACACGGGGATTTAGAGAGCTAACTCTAGAATATCTATGCGGTATCCTGCCTCTGCATCATCTGTGCCTTGAGGTCCGTAAATAGATGGTTTCTCTCTGGCTCGCTCCTTAAAGGCTTTGGGCATTTAGCTAAGATGAATCCCCGCTGTCGATTTATTGTTAAGGAGAGGTGGGCCTAGGTGAAGCCACGATGTTACTTTAATGCCTTGACTTCCTAGGCGTGCGCTACTGCATAGTTTGTGTCGTTTTATTCCTCCTTCCCACCTACACTAATAGAGGGAGGGCTTTTGTTGGAATTTAGCATTGTTAGGTTTCTGTTTGTGTTTTGGAGTCCTTCTCTCATAGTACAAGGGACACTGTCACCTGAGAACCAAATTTCTGATACTTGTTTTTCTTTCTTTTGTAACCAGTTGCACCTTAAATACTAAACTGAAAGAAAAAATATTTTTTGTTCAGTTTGTTTACAGTGTGCATCAGACAGAACTCTGGGCAGAGTCAGTCAATTGACAATTTCATTTCCTAGTTTCATACTCAAGGGTGAGGTCACTGTACTAATGTACAGTTCCAGGAGCCTGTGTGTGTGTGCTCTTTCACAGTCATTCTGTGAACCTGTAACTGTGCAGTGTGCTTGCCTCCCACAAGGTGGGCATAGAGCTCTTCCCTGTGTATCACAATCAGTGGAACTGAAGTCAGAGGACACATGATCCCTGGAGGGACTGTTATTGAGGGGACAGCAGGGGAGCGGGTGTGTCCCAGAGTTAGACTGCAAGCAACTCAAACTCATGGCCAAAGCGGGCTACCAGGTTTAATAAAGTTCCATTTATTCAACTTAACCTGCATTCAGCTTCACTCATTGTGAATGAAACACCCTGGACTCTTCCACAAAGCAGAGTGGGGACTGCAGGTACAAGATGAAGCCAAAGAGAGACCAAAAGAGCTAGGGGCAGTGGGGCCAGGCAGAGCTCCAGGGCACAGGCAGGGGAGCAGCTCACACAAGTATCAGGGAGCAGTACAGCCTGCATAAAATTAAAAAAGGAAAAAAGATACAGTACAAGTTAAAAAATGACCAGGCTGAATCATTTAAAGGCACCCTTTCAGAAACTTGGGTTTAGAGGTTGACAAATGTCAAGAAGTCAAAGGGCTTGTTTACATGGGCCCGCAGTTCAGACTACAGGGGTATGAACTGCAGTGCACACCAAAGTGCTGTGCTGGAACTGCCTCCTATGGATGCTTCTGGTGTGAACTGAAAGGTTCACATTAACATAGTCCCGTTTGAAACGATAATGATAGTGATGGAAAATGGAAATTCCAATCACAAATGTGCCTGGAACATAATGGCTTTTTAATTACTGTTCATAACCCTTTCTTTTTTCCATTTGAACAGTGTATTCAGCTGCTGTGTGAGCAGTCCTCTTATTTTTTGAGTTCAAAAATATCCTGTACTTTAGGAATATAATTCATGTGATTAAACTTCTCCTATGTCTCGTAACTGAAAAGTGTGTTGACACTGGTGGGCCTAATTCGGTATGAGAGACACATTATTCCTGATGGAGCTAACTTTTGAATGAGTGTTTGTGTGACATTTCTAAATCCAATAAGCCAAACTCATAAGATAACTATAAATACAGTGTTTGAGCATTAAGTTGGGAAATCAATGATTAGTTTCCTTCAGGCTAGAAAGTGACTTAAAACAATTTAATTAATACAAACCTTGTTTACGTTGTCATGCTAGAATATGGATTTCAGGCTTTCTCATAAAAGCTTAAAACTGATTACAATTATTGATGGTTTGTTAAAAATTACAAGCATCTCCCAGCCATTAAGTATTTGCCTTTCTAAAACACTTACTGGTGAACAGAGATATGTTAATATGTTTTTGAGGCTTTATAAATAAAAAGAGTATAAAATAGCAGAATTTTGCCTTAATGTTTCTACTTTTCCCTATTATTTCATCATTAGTTTCACCTAACGCATCAGCTGACACCTTGTTTTTGTAAATGATTGAATATATGAAGTTTGCTATGTTTCAAATGGGGAAGTATTTTATACACATTTTGATTCGGGGACATTGGGATTTTATAGTCTGTAAGATGTAACTTTTTCTTTTGCAGGGGTCAGAAATTAATATGGTTCCATTTTTTTCATGATTAGTGCTGCATTATAATTCTGCAGAATACTAAAAATTACGTAAAAACTAATCTCATTTCACCATTATTGACAGTAAAATGTGCAACTGGCACTATAGTTCACTCAAACCATGTATTGTTCGTATGTAGCTGTGTGTCCTTAGCCTAGAAAATTGTTCTTTTTCAGTCATTCTCCTGGTGATAACAGTTGCATATGCCTGTTGCTTTACTTGATGTTTTCCATTTTTTTTATCTGGAATACTTTCTGTTTTAAAACAAATCTGATTTGTCTCAAGGTTGCTGCTTTAAAGAAATAATTGAATTCTTACCTTAAGAACAAGGTTGAAAATACTAGTGTTTTTATTTCTCTTGGGTTTTTGTAAATATTGTTTTTCTTTTGAAGGAACAGCATTAATTTCAGAAGTAAATTTTGAAAATCACAAAATCAGCAGTTCAAAGGGACTTTCAGCTGATGGGTTCCATGTAATGCCAAGTGATCATTCCAACACAAAAAATAAAGAGCTAGAAGAAGAAGGGTAAATGCTTTTTGTTTGTCATTTATGGTCTTCTACGAACAATTAGCACCTTGAAGCAGAAGAGCTGCATTTTGTTAGTATTTCCTTGATTGGCGATTCCATTTCTAGCCAAAATAATTATGTATTTATTTATTTAGATATCATGTAGCTTGTTCTGTCGTCTCTGTTTAATGACAGACACGCAAACTATTTCAGTGATGCAGGATTAACCCTTTTGCAGCATGCATACAGGAAACCGGAGTTTAGAGCAGACTTGTTTTTCCGTCATTCGGGATAGAGAAGTGGGGGCTGTTCTTGTGTTGACTGTGTAGAGATCAGTGGGACCTGGAAGTTTCTTTTCAAGGCCCTCCAGTCTATCAGTTCAAGTAATAGGGATAAAATCCTGTCCCCACTTAAGTCAATAATTGACTTCAGTAGAGATAGGATTAAACTAGAGATGGACTATTCTACAGAAGTGTGATTAGTTTACAAACGATCCATATTGTATTGCGCCCTGAAGTTATTTATGGCCAGTGCCTTTGGTTAGTAGAAAAGGAAGAGGTTGGCTTGCATTTTTAAATGAAAACAGGCGCACACCATACAAATAATTGAAGGGTGTAAACATCAGGGAAGAAGAAGAATAATTCAGGTTGATCTGAGGAAATGTAATTACAAGTAACAGAACCAAATTGAGTAAAGGGGAAAACTTCAGGCTAAATATCATGGAAACTTGCCCCAGCAGTGAGATTTGCTAGACTGGAATAACAAAGCCCCATCAACTAGATCCTTTAAATTTGTACTGTACAAAATACTAGAAAACAAATTGCAGGGAGTAAGTCGCCATTGGGCTTTGGAGATGTTTAGTAGGTCTCTTCCAGCACTAATTTCTATGATGTGTGCCCAGAAATAAAATGTTAAAACTAAAATTACTGGCAGATACTCTGTCTGTAATAAGATGTAAGCATAGGGAAGACAAACCTCTTCTATGTAACTCAGTGCAGGAAGATAGCTTGAAATATTTATTTATTCAATCACCCTTGTTTAATTACTGTTTGGTGGTTGATTGTGTGTTTCCTAAATGTAAGCAAACATTGCATATGTCTGTCAAAGACAGCTGGGAGATGAAATAGGAACTTGAGGTATTGGTTGGAGGAGGTAGAGGAGAAAAGATAAATTGGGCTGTCAAGCGATTAAAAAAAGTAATTGTGATTAATTACACAATTAAAAAGATTAATCGTGCTGTTAAACAATAATAGAATATCATTTAAATATTTTTGGATGTTTTCTACATTTTCAAATATATTCAATTACATCACAGAATACAAAGTGTACGGTGCTCACTTTATATTTATTTTTATTACAAATATTTGCACTGGTAAAAAATGAAAGAAATAATATTTTTCAGTTCACGTAATACAAATACTGTAGCGCAATCTCCTTATCATGAAAGTTGAGCTTAGAAATGTAGAATTATGTACAAAAAAAGGGAATTAAAAAATACAACAACGTAAAACTTTAGAGCCTATAAGTTCACTCAGTCCTACTTCAGCCAATCGCTCACACAAACAAGTTTGGTTACAATTTGCAGGTGGTAATGCTGCCCGCTTCTTGTTTACAATGTCACCTGAAAATGAGAACAGGCGTTCGCATGGCACTGTTGTAGCCGGCGTTGCAAGATATTTACGTGCCAGATGCGCTAAAGATTAATGTCACTTCATGCTTCAGCCGCCATTCCAGAGAACATGCGTCCATGCTGATGACAGGTTCTGCTCAATAACAATCCAAAGCAGAGCAGACCGACTCATGTTCATTTACATCATTTGAGTCAGATGCCACAAGCAGAAGGTTGATTTTCTTTTTCGGTGGTTCGGGTTCTGTAGTTTCTGCATCTGAGTGTTGCTCTTTTAAGACTTCTGAAAGCATGCTCCACACCTTGTCCCTCTCAGATTTTGGATGGCACTTCAGATTCTTAAACCTTGGGTCAAGGGTTGTAGCTATTTTTAGAAATCTCACATTGGTACCTTCTTTGCATTTTGTCAAATCTGCTGTGAAAGTGTTCTTAAAGCAAACATGTGCTGGGTCGTCATCCAAGACTGCTATAACATGAAATATATGGCAGAAGGTGGGGAGTTCAGTCACAAATTTAATTAATGCATCAGGTGACATTGTAAATAAGAAGCAGGCAGCAGTATCTCCCATAAATGTAAACAAACTTGTTTGTCTTAGCAATTGGCTGCGCAACAAGTAGGACTGAGTAGACTTGTAGGCTCTAAAGTTTTACATTGTTTTGTTTTTGAGTGCACGTAACAAAAAAATCTACATTTGTAAGTTACACTTTCATGATAAAGAGATTGCACTACAGTACTTGTATGAGGAAAATTGAAAAATACTATTTCTTTTGTTTATCATTTTTACAGTGCAAATATTTGTAATAAAAAATAATAATATAAAGTGAGCACTATACACTTTGTCTTCTGTGTTGTAATAGAAATCAATATATTTGAAAATGTAGAAAAACATCCAAAAATATTTAATAAATTTCAATTGGTATTCTATTGTTTAACAGTGCGATTAATCGTGATTAATTTTTTTAATCTTAATTAATTTTTTTGAATTAATCATGTGAATTAACTGCAATTAATCAACAGCCCTGATATATTGGTCCTGTGAAATCAGCAAAGATTTCTGTTCTTTTTAAGGGAGACCCAGGTTCTAGCAAAGTTTCTGGAACCTAGATGCATGGAGAAAAGACCAAAATTAAGTTTGTTTCACAAGGCTGGATAGTGTGGTGAATACAGCTGGTATGTTGTTAAGCAGCAAGTTATTAGCATTTATCCTTTGGGGTTAGTTTGAGAAAATTTACATGACAGTTCGATATGTCGACATGCAGTTTTTAAAATATTTTAATCAATTTTGAATTCAACAGTACTGCTTTTGTGCCTTCATACTAGTTCTGTTGCTAATCATTCCCCAACATGTAATTCCACTGTTGCTATCCAATGTCTCTGATAGCTAAGGAGATGATAAATTGTTCATAATTTTTTTCCAGTTTGAGGTCGCCTGCTTTACAGCTTTCCCATCCTAAATCCCATCTTTTAAAAAAAGAAGCTCTGGAGCAAGGCCACTGGTGCCCGAGCCTTTGGAAAGCCAAAACTCACGCTCAGGAGGGAACATTTCAGCGGGTTGGTGTGGCAGTGCTGCTGGAACAAGAGGCAGTGAAACAGTGTAATCAGTATAGAATTGAATCAGGTAACTCATAGGGCTGATCAAACCCAACCTATGCGTTTTGGCTTCTACTTGTACCCCAATCACTGGTCTGGTTTATATCTCCATAATGAGAGAGATCGTAAAGAACATGCATTTAAATTAACTATATAGTGTTGTCTTGTGAATCAAGAGACTTTTAATCTTTTGAAACCTGGATAATTCCTGGTGCTGTTTGGGAGGGGAAAGTTCTCTGATACAATAATGAATTTTAATGTTTTAATCCCAAATTCATAGTATTCTCAGGAAATGCTAATTGTATCCTGATAGGTTTCCCAGGTGTTTGAGCACCTTAGCTCTAGATCAGGAAAAATTATGATTCTTGGTGATTTTAAATAATGAATGAGGTAAAGGTGAAGTAGTGAATAACTAAGCAGAGAAAGGTTTCAGAGTGGTAGCCATGTTAGTCTGTGTCAGCAAAAAAACGAGGAGTCCTTGTGGCATCTTAGAGCGTAACAAATGTATTTGGGCATAAGCTTTTGTGGGCTAAAACCCACATGCTGTGTATTTATACCTCTCTACTGTATTTTCCACTCCATGCATCTGATGAAGTGGGTTTTAGCCCATGAAAGCTTATGCCCAAATGAATGTGTTCGTCTTTAAGGTGCCACAAGGACTCCCCGTTGTTTAAGCAGAGAAAATGACTGTAGCCTATAAATTTAAAAGATGGAGCAACATCCTCCAGCATGACTGCAATGAAAAACTGTAATTAAAGACTGGGACTGTTTCAGTTACTGATTCCTCTTTCCTTCAGAAAATGCTGCTGATCAGGAATTTGGAACAAAGCTAAACACTGCAGCTGTTCCGTGTGGGAATGAGAGCACGACTCCAAACAGCTCTCCCTTGAAATTTTCTGAAAGACTTACCCACTGTCAAACTGCAGAATCAACAAATAGTGCTGCCATATCGTGGAATGCTAATAATGGGAAGAGCACTCAGGGATGTAAGCAGGAGAGAAGGGCATTTTCCTCTGTATCTGCTCTGCACACTGGAGTTGTAAAAGAAAATGCCAAAAGCCCAGTTGTGACCTGTAGGAGACAAATGTCAATTGTGGCATCAGGTCTGAACCAGAGTGAGCTTGTAAGTGTATTTCACTACCTTTGTCAATCCCCTGTTAATATACATATACCATGACCCCTGTGATCCTAAATAAAATTTTAACCTCTCCCTAAAGAGATCTATATGCAACAAAACTTAATTTGACATGAATTACCCATTAATAATACCAGAGTATTTGAAATTAGATACTGCCTTGTTAGCTAGTACTGATAAATATGGGGGTTTATATGTAATGATGCAATTAGGTAGGGTTCAGAGCTTCTAAATGGATTGGAAAGCCATCCACATAAGCAGGCAAAAAGAAGGCTTGTTGTTCCAAAGCAAGGGAGACTCTCACCTCAAAGAACATAATTTTTTTTTATACATTTGACTTCTTGCAAGTTTTAGAGGCTCATAGCAGTAGGCTAGAGCCAGGTATGATGCAGACCAGTGCAGCTGGAGGAGTAACAGAGTTGAGTAATTTCTTTTACTATATAGCTATTGATTTTATTTTGTTAATAGATAACTGGAAAACTCTAGATTTCTACAACAATGAACATGCTAGTTAAAATCCTTCTTTGTAAGTAGATTGAAACGGATGGTTATATCACTGAGCTTTCACATCATCTGGACTTTTAATGTTTTGTTGCCATCAGAAGTTGAATTTTGGCTTAATGCCTCTGATAACTGCAGCACATGTTTCCAGATTGATCTGAATTACAGTATAATAGAGTATTGCTTTACTTGAGTTTATGTAAGCCAATCAAATAATTTCTGTTGTTAAAGGCAAAATGAATGTCATTTTTGAAGTAACGGTTGTGTCTATGTGCCTGTTGGCATAGAATATCTCCATTTGTTTCAAAGTACCTCTCCACTGTATGTTGTACTTACAACTTCCATTGACATATGTTTAATTTCTCAGCCATATTAGAAAGCTAATCTTGTAACGTGGAAACTCCTATTCAAAGCCAGAGATGTCTAATGTTCCGATTAAATCAATTCTTTCTAATTCAATATTTATTTGTTTTCAGTTATTGGTGCAGAAGTTTGCCAGGAAAACCCAGAGCACTTTATCTAATCAAATTACTGAAGGAACAACCCATGTCATAATGAAAACAGGTGTGTTGGAAGCTCTGTGAACAAACCAGATATTTAATGCCACATAAAACACTAACTCCAGGCTAAATAAAGAGCACATTGACGGTCATTCAGCATGATGGTCTGAAGATGTTTGATTAGGATGTGGGATTTACAGTTCACTGCTCTTTAGTCTGTATCAGAGTTTGTGTGATCCCGAGTCTAAACTAAAACTTGACCCATCTGTCTTTTATTCCATTTCCGTGGAGTCCAGATGAGAGGTTTCTATTTTGGTTGCTTGTTTATATGATATCATTGACATGGTAACAAGTAGAATTTGAAATTGACATATCATTATGATGAGTGATTGATGTCATGTCACATCTGTAGATTTAAGAAGGTGTCAGCAGCACGTTGATTTTAGATAATTCACAACCAACCAAAGGGAGAGCCAGACATTTTTCTTACAGCATCCTTTGTCTTTGTTTTTAAAAAGCCCTCTTAAATTCTTTCTCAAAAATCCAAATAGTCTGATGTAATCAAAAACAGACCAAAACTGAATTTTATTTGGCTTTCTAATGGTAGCTGAAAAAACGAATGGAGACCATACTTCCACTGGAACAAAGTAACAGTGTTGCAAGATCAGGTGCACTTTTCAGAGTACATTAGCTTCAGAAAGTAAAAGACCTGTAACTTTTTTTTAATTATCATTATGGAACTTAAATTGCTTTTTGTTCTTTAGTAGAGCTCACTCAACTCTCTTAAAGACTTGAATAAACTTTAGTACACAGAACAGCTTCAGATTTTACACATGCAAGTCAAACTCTTAACTGATTAGCATAAGATTCATTGATTGGTTTTCAAGAAGGCATCAAACCTCTCTCTTCACATTTGTTACTCAAAATTTAAAATGACTTGGCATAGGTTAGTTTTAAGCTCCTTGCTAAATCTGTTTTATCAGCAGATGTTAAACAAAAAACTTTAAAAATTAAACTGTAAAGTATTTGATGAGCTATTGCTGTTAGTTGATCTGCTGTGTTACAGGATTTAGTTATTTATAATATTAAAATAACCTACTCTGTCCTCAGTTTGCTTCATAAGAACATTTCAAAATTCTTCAAGATCCGAAGTGACTCTTCTTATCAGTTTAAAAAAACAATGTAGGAAGGGAAAAAAGTCTTTATCATTTTTAATCCATTAGATCCTTAACATAATCTTTTTGTCCTCTCCTTATGAAAGCTGGTGAGGCAGTCACAAGGGGAAAATCAGGAGGGTTTGAATGTTCCACTTGCATACGAATTCAGAGTTTTGTATTTTGATTGGTTTTCTATGCCTTTCCAACATCTCTGAGCTCAGGTCAATAGGAAACCTGGGCTGGAGGGTGGGGGTGTACAGTCAGAGACTCTCCACTGACTACCATACTAGATTCCTCCCTTTTAGCAGACTCAAGAGGGGGCAGCATTAGGACATTGGTACTTTGAATCCCCCTGAAAATGCCTTCGTCAACAGTGTCATTGGGCAATATGTGTTTTTCTGGTGGTTTATCACTTTAAATACAAGTCAACTGTCAAAGTTGCTTTACGTTATTTAGATGGCAAAATTGAGAATGATCCCAGTATATTTCTACTTAATCTGCAGATATGGAGCTAGTTTGTGAGCGGACACTGAAGTACTTTCTGGGCATTGCAGGAAGAAAATGGGTAGTTAGCTATGAATGTAAGTATAATACTCTTTGGAGCAGCTACGTGTCCCATCCTCCCCAGTTTCCTAACACTACATACTTTATATTTCATATTTAACATATTTTAGCATCTGGTATTTTTCAGAGTACCATCTGAATATTTAGACATTTAACGATAATGCTCAGTTTTTCTTCTTTTTTTTTTTTTTTTTTTTTTTTTTTAAAGTATCCATTGCTTCATTCAAATAACTGTAAGTGACCTCTCCCAAAGAAATACTTTCTCTTTATAATTAGACTGTTGGTGCTGATTAGAGCATCCTGCCTGATTTAATGTGATCTGTTCTTCTCTGCTCTTTTTGTTTAGGGATTGTTCAGTCTTTTAAGGAAGGAAAGATACTTGATGAGGTGGGTGTGATGTCTTAAGAGTGAAATGCAAAATATGTCCGTTGCACTAGCATCCAGACACTATGGCGATGAGCATATTAATCATGTCTGAGACAGAAACAGGAATTAAATATTTGAAACTGAAAATTAGTTGAGGGTGTTTGGGACAGAGGAGAATTTGGCATAGGACCAGAGTCGGGATTCTAGGCTGTACCAAGAAACATCACTGAAACCCACAGTTCTGCAGAATGCACATATTCCATGCTGCTGAACAAAGAGCCTCCCCTGTGATATTTTCTTGACCTTTTGTCTAGCAACGGTTCCAAAGATACAATACGTCTCTTGATGTTGGCAAATGCAAGGTGGAGGTAATTACCTGCTGTGGGTATGAAGGAATAATGTTGGAACACAACCATGTCCAAGCTCTTGCACTTAATTAACTGATCTATAGCCAACTATTGAAAACTTCCCACTGCAGCATCTTCTAACTTTGTAGTGCAGATAGCTACCTGAGACTAGAGCATGGATTAGGTGGTATCTGCCTCTCTTTATGTATAGTGCTCAGATTTGCTGCCTCAGGCACAGATTTTTGCAGAACCTTGCATAAGGAACATAAGAACGGCTATACTGGATCAGACCAAAGGTCCATCTAGCCCAGTATCCTGTCTTCTGACAGTGGCCAGTGCCAGATGCTTCCGAGGGAATGAACAGAACAGGGCAATTTCAAGTGATCCATCCCTTCTTCCGGCAGTTGGAGGTTTAGTGACACCCAGAGCATTGGACTGCATCGCTGACCATCTTGGCTAATAGCCATTGATGGACCTATCCTCCAGGAATTTACCTAATTCTGTTTTAAACCCAGTTATACCTTTTGGCCTTCACAAAATCCCATTGCCATGACTTCCATAGGTTGACTGCGTGTTGGGAGAAGAGGTACTTCACAAACTTTGGTCCAGTGCAAAATTTCGTAATTCTGATGAGTAGAAATGGATGTCTTGCTTCTGCTCCACCCTCAACTTCTCTGGTCAAAAAACCCTAGGCTAGCATCCAAAGCCAAGGGAGAAGAAAAAAAACTACTAATCCCAAAAACTCTCTGGGAGACTTCATCATTCTCCAGCTGGGTCTTACTTTACCCTTTATGGAGGCTCCTGAAACTCTGGTCTCTCCAGCCAGCGATATGGGGCATCTACTGAATGCCCTTCGGTTTCAATTAATCTTCTGTTTCAAGCAATGTGAGAGGGGTTTTCAGGACAGATTCAGTCTCCCTCATTATGGAAACCACTACGTAAGTCTGAAGTTGGGTGAAAATATGAGTTGTCTTTTATTTTTATTTATTTATTTATTTTTTAATTCCCTGCCAGTTCAGCATAGAAATCTATGAAGGAGCTTTCTTAAAGTAGTGAATAGTAGACAATTGAGAGACAGATGCAGGCCTAACATTATCAAATAAAGCATTGTATTTACTGTTAATCTAAATGGCAAGTGAATGCTTTGAAATAAAATAGATGTTGAAAATTAAATAAATTAAGTTCTAGAGGTTATGTACTGATAGTTAATTTCTACTGAATGAGATTTGCCTCTATAAACTGATTGCCACTCTTCTGAGTCAGTTCAGTGTGTTGAATAGAATTTGATTAGTTTCTTTTAAAGAAACACTTATGTGATTAAGCTGAAGGATTCATAGATTCAAAGCCCAGAAGGGACCACTGTGATCATTTAGCCTGACCTCCTGTGTAACACAGGCCGTATAACTTTCCCACAGTGATTCCTAGACCACATCTTTTAGAAGAATTATCCAGTCTTGATTTAAAAATGGGGCCAGTGATGGATAATCTACCATGAGGGTAAATTTTTCCAGTGGCTGATTACTGACCTGTTATAAATGTACACCTTACTTCAGCTTCCAGCCATTGGATCAAGTTATATCTTTCTCTGCTAGAGTGAAGAGCCCATTATTAAATATTTGTTTCCCATGTAGATACTTATAGACTGTAATCAAGTCGTCCCTTAACCTTTTCTTTGTTAAGCTAAATAGATTGAGTTCTTTGAGTCTATCGCTATAAGGCATGTTTTCTAATCCTTTAATCGTTCTCGTGGCTCTTCTCTGAACCCTCTCCAATTTATTAACATCCTTCTTGAATTGTTGGCATCAGAATTTGACACAATGTTCTAGCAGTGATCGTACCAGCTCCAAATATAGAGGTAAAATAACCCCTCTACTCCTATACAAGATTCCCCTGTGATCATGGGATGCATAAACATTAGTACTTTTGGCCACAGTATCACACTGGGAGCTCATGTTCAACTGATTATCCACCACAACCCCCACATGTTTTTCAGAGTCACTGTTTCCCAGGGTAGTCTCCCATCCTGTAAGTATGGCCTACATTCTTTATTCCTACATGTATACATTTATATTTAGCCATACGAAAACACACATTATTTGCTTGTGCAGTTTACCAAGTGATCCAGATCACTCTGAGTCAGTGATCTGTCATTTTTGTTATTTACCACACTCCCAATTTTTGTGTCACCTGCAAACTTCATCAGTGATTATTTTGTTTTTTCTTCCAGATCTTTGATAAAAATGTTAAATAGCGTAGGGCCACGAACAGATCCCTGCAGGACTCCACTGGAAATGCACCTGCTCAATGATGATTCCCATTTATAGTTAAATTTTGAGACCTATCAGTTAGCCAGTTTTTAATCCATTTAATATGTGCCATGTTAATTTTATTTCATTCTAGCTTTTTAATCATAGTGTCGTGCGGTACCAAGTCAAACACATTACAGAAATCTAAGTATATTACATCAACACTATTACCTTTATCAACCAGATTTATAATCTTATAAAAAAAATAAATATATCCGTTTAGTTTGACTGGTTCTTGTTTCCGTAAACTCAAGGTGATTTGCCTTAATTACATTACTCTGTTTTCATTCTTTATTAATTGAGTCCCATATAGCTGCTCTTTTATCTTGCCTGGGATTGATGTCAGGCTGACGTGCCTATAATGACCTAGGTCATCTCGTTTACCCTTTTTAAAAATTGGTACATTAGCTGTCTTCCAGTTTTCTGGCACTTACCCAGTGTTCCAAGACTTACTGAAAATCAACATTAATGGTCCAGCAGGCTCCCCAGTCAGCTCTTTTAAAATTCTTGGATGCAAGTAATCTGGACCTGCTGATTTAAAAATATTTATGGTTAGTAGTTTCTGTTTGGTATCTTTGGAGGATGTTAGTGGAATGGAAAGAGTGTTTATCACCATATGGTGAGACTATATCATCTGTTTTTTTCCCCCAAATATGGAACAGAAATATTTACTGAACATTTCTGCTTTTTCTGCATTATCAATGATAATTCTACTATTTCCATCTAGTAATGGTCTATTACCATTGTCAGCATTCTTTTTGTTCCTAATATATTTTAAAAATTCCTTCTTATTGTCCTTAACTCTGCTGGCCATAGATTTCTCTTTGTGTCCCTTTGCTTCCCTTATCAATTTTTCTACAATTTCTAACTTCTGATATATAGGCAATTCGAGAATTTCTTCTCTATGAGTGCTAGGAGCCTGGGTAGCAAACAAGAGGAATTGGAATTGCTCGGTTTTTTAGCATAAGTTCAATCTAATTGGTATTACTGAAACCTAGGTGGGACGAGTTTCACAACTGGAATGTTAAAATCAATGGTTGTAACCTATTTAGAAGGACCGAATGAGGGAAAGGGGGAGGGGGAATGGCATTCTATGTCAAAAATAGCATTACTGGTTACCAAGTCACTGATAACTCGGAAGAAAATGATCTTGAATGCTTCAATGTCCTAACAGATAAAGGATAATGCTTTTTAGTCAGTCTTCTGCATGCATTTGTTGTAAGGTTTCTAGTTTCTGAAATCTGAGAGCTGTTTCTTGCCTTGGCCCAAGGGGCTCACCATGCCGGCCTTTTCTGTCTCTGATTTCTGATTCTTTGCATTATCTTCCAGTATGACTTTGAAGTGAGAGGAGACGTGATCAATGGGAGAAACCACCAAGGCCCTAAGAGAGCTAGACGATCCCAGACTGGAAAGGTACAGGCACATCAGCATAAGAAACCATTCATAGCTGTCAGAAGAATCCCGTTCTACATAAACGGTTGTTTATGATGCCAGCTGAATAGCTGAAATATTTTTAAATGGTCTTTTATCCTCCCATGAAATCAAATGTACAGAATTGTACATAAGGGTGTAGTTGGCTCTGTCTCTGCAGTGCTGCTCCTAGAGCTTGCCAGTCATGCAACAGAAATATTCAAATGTTTTTGCATACCATGAGTGAATTACACCTTTTATAATATAGGTGTGGGCTGGCTCAAAGGAAGTGCTCTGCTATAGAGACAGCTCCCTGGGAAACTATTTGCAATCCCTCTGCCTGATTAAGAATCTGTGTTGATAGGTTCTGAAAGGAGATCCTATAATCCTTCTACAGAAAGTAGAATGAGTGAGATACAAGACATGTTTTTGCAGGCAGGGTAAATTTTAATTAAAAATATGGGTAGGTGATCCTCCAGGCTCTGGGAAATGGAGGCCTGGGGGTGGAAAAGGTAAAACCAATCTACGCTAATTCTCATCTAGAAGAAACAGGCAGTGTTTCCATTGATCACCTGCTGTTTAACCTCTGAAACTTTCTCTCTGTACATGAAACTGTTCCCACGATTTTAAGCGTAGGATTTTTTTTTTTAAGATAGTTATTTATATTCTGTGTGTAGGGACCTTTTGGCTAAACTGCTACAGAAAACAGTTTGCAGAGTGATGGAACTGTAAAATATAAATGTCATGCTGTCTTGCCACTGCAGTAGGAAAGAAATGGGTTTGTACAAAGCCAGATCTCAAAATGATAAATGTTGTTTATTCTTGAGTTTAGGGCTGTGTTCAAATTGCACTTCAGCTGTTACAAAAAATGCAGCAAATTTGAAATTTTATCTCTCATTTATCGAATCTGGGTGCTCATTATCTTTGAGGTCCTGTGCAAATAGTCTGTGACCTTCAAATGTTGCAGGCATAGTTAGTTGCTGTTTCATACCACATTGTTTATGCCATCAGATGGGAAAGCCCTGCCCTTATCCTGGAACCACATGGGTTTTTCCTCAAGCTCCTTCCCATTAACATTTGCCATTCTGGTACCAACCCCTCCAGTTGGCTGGGGAAATCTGCCATGTTCTCATAGAATGGCATAAATAATGCTCTGTGTGACTGCCATTGGAAGGATGGCAGAGCCATCAGCTGGAAACACAGCCTGTTGTCTCCACTGGGCTGGAGAACGAGAAGCCAGAGGTTCTCTCTTGAATTGAATCCTAGTGCACAGGAGAGAGAGAGGCAATTCATCCCTGATCTTTCCTCTCCTTAGTTATATATGTATGTGCAATGCGCTTATTTGGAGACATTTCTCACCCTGCTCTTTGGTAATATTCATTATTCTTGTATTTACAGTTCCTTAACCTTTAACAAGATACAAGACTTCATACAGTGTTCCTCTCCTTTTTGTAACAAAATTGCCAAATGCGAGTTTTAAACCTAAAGAAACTCCAACTTTATCCATTTTTATAGCATACGGGTTGCTTTGTGGAGCAGCAGCGTCTTGTATAGTTCTCTGGGCTGGCACTTGTGGGAAGCAGCAGTAGAAGGAGAAAAATAAAAATAAATGAAAAGGAAGATGTAATCTGCATGTACTGTAGAAAGAGTGTGCTCTTCAGTCTTTGCCAGCAATATAATTGATTTTTCTTTTTGCTCCTATAGGAGCTAAAATAATATTTTTCAAATCTATGGTAGCTTTCATCCCAAGTTTTCAAAGTCCCATATTTTACCAATATTAGTGAATAAAGCCTTGTAACATCCTGTGAGTGTAGCTAAAGATTAGCACCTCCTCAGCTACAACTGCAATGCTGTAGGTTACTGTATCCATTGAAAATGCATAGGAAATTTAGATAGTGTGATTACTCACTTTGCAAATTAGGCAGAATAGTCCTACTCTCATGAAGGGTGCTATGTTAATATGACCAGAAGGAGTTTTATACCTCCTTCAGAAGATGGCATCTCTGAAAGCACAATGCCCCTAACATCATGCTGGAGTTTTATTTCAGTGCTGACTTGGAGATAAGTGTGCCACATTCTGTTGTTAACACCACTTCTGTAGCACCTAGGTTTGGTAGTTGGAAGTGTAATGATTTGGTGCATTCCTGCCTGCCTTGTGATATCTGCTGGGCTCACAACACAAGAAGGTCTGGCTGCAGCTGTGCTTGTTGATTTATGATCCGTATTCTGTGATGTGTTTTCTCTGTGTGGTGCCCGTAAAATGTCAGGATCAGTGTGATGTTCACACTAAACTACTTCTAAATCAATGAAATGAGCTGTAGCTCATGAAAGCCTATGCTCAAATAAATTGGTTAGTCTCTAAGGTGCCACAAGTACTCCTTTTCTTTTTGCAAATACAGACTAACACGGCTGCTGCTCTGAAACCTGATTTTGGATGTGTTTGCTCTGACTTTCTGAGGATAACAGCACTGCAAGGGCTGGACGTGGTCTGGCAACTCTTCTCTCTCCCGATTTATAATGGTCATTGGAACTTCAAAAGTTATCATAAGTGTTGCAGATTTTAATTGAATGATTAAGCAAGTGGGTCATGGAACAAGCATTAACTGCAAAATAGCTCTCTCCTTGACATAATAAACCCTTTTCATAGGAAAGAAGAAACTTTATACCTTGCCTATGGGCCACTGATGTGAGGGTGGTTGACCCAATGCTTCGTGAATGGGGATTTCTGTTTCTGAAACAATTGTTGAAATAATTCTAGCAGATCCCAAAAAACTTATTGTAGGCATTATAAATGTCTACTATCCACGAGCAGTGCAACATAGAATGTCAGTTTTAAATTAACCAGCTAGTAGTGAGGAAATCCATTCATGTTCAAGCTGCACGCATAACAAATAAGAGAAGTGAGGGGTGTATTTTCCAAAATATACACTGTGATCTTATATACATTAGCATAAGTCATATACCAAAGTCACAAGAACTAACATGTCCCAGAGTATACCTTTATACTGTGGTGCAGGGGTCTCCAGTGCTTTCATTCTTCAGACAACTTCATGAGAGAGAGATTCCTTTTCCAGTCCCACAACTGTCCCCTGCTTGGTTGTCAAAACATTTAATTTGTGGACTACCAGGAAGAGTTTACTGCACCACAGCTGCTTCACAGAGCATAGCTTCAGAATCCCAACCATAGAGGGACCTCATACATCACTCTAATAAAACAAACATTTCATTGAATGTCCATTCTGCCCTGGAACCACATACCCTCTGTTCACGTGTGCCTTGTTTTTCAGCTCTTCAAAGACTTTGAGATCTGTTGCTATGGACCATTCACCGATATGCGCACAGGTGAGGGGAATGTACTATCATTTCTAGAATCCACAGAAAATATCTGCAGTGGTAATTGCAAATTCTCCAGAATTGTTGCCTTTGCTGACCCTTTCATGGAGACCCACCTTTTAGGGCTATTTAATCTGCAATTTACAGTATAGCAAAATGAAACATACACTAGGTATTTTTTCCCAGTTTTATCTCCTTAACTCATAAGAGGCTGCTTGACTTTAAAAAAAAAAAGTTTGGATGCAATTCTTTGTTTTGGGGGAAAGCTCATCATACTATGATACACAGTCTGTCCCCTGCTGATCTCAGGAGAATTCCATCTCTGTGTTGGTGGCATAGGGATGGCACAAAATAGAATAAGATTTGGCTTTATAGAACACTTTTCATCTTGGAAGTGTGTCCCCAAAGCACTTGCAGTGTGACTAGAGGCCCTAACAAATACAATGATGGCCCCAAGCACTCCTTACAGCACAGAAATGCATACCATGATGTTGCTAATGTGATGGTGTTTTTAATGTAAGGTGATGAGCCCTATAGAAATGCCTATAAGTAAATTGAATAAAAAGAAAAGAACTAGAGCCTTGAGGAAAATATTGCACAGCTTAGGATGATGGAAAGTAAGATCTCCAAGTTCTCTAATGGCCACCTATTCCAATTAATATTCTTACCACAAGCAATAAATTAAAGCACTAGAGACCAGTAATAACGAGAATGCTGTGCAGTCACGGGGTTAGAGCGGAAGTGCTTTATTTAAAAATTTTTTTAAGAGTCTTGACACATCTGGCATTAAGATTTTGTACTGAATGTGGCAGGTATCAGTCCTCTAAACTGTCAGAAATATCAAAGGACTAGATTCTGTCACCCTCCAACTGAGCCGTACTTTACACTGCGTGTAGCACCACTGAAATAAATATTACTTGTGGGGTCAGGTACTACTCAACCTGAGGTGAGGATGGAAAATTCAGGCCTATGTAAACAGCCCAATCAGAGAGAGAGAGAATCTTGTGCCTCCTGGCCCCATCTGCCCAAGTGTCTGTAGAATTCTTATTATTACTCAGTAGGCAATTCTTAGAAGAATCTACTTAGCCAGAAATGTCTAATTTCATGATTATGCTCCCTGGTTATGGAAAAATCTTTGGACAGTGTCTGTAGGGTTGCCAGGTGTCCGGTTTTCAACCGAAACACCTGGTTGAAAAAGGACCCTGGCAACTCCAGTCAGTACTGCTGACTGGGCCGTTAAAAGTCCAGTTGGTACGGGGCTGGCAGGCTCCCTACCCGGCTCCACGTGGCTCCCGGGAAGCAACTGGCATGTCCCTCCAGCTCCTAGGCATAGGGACAGTCACGGGGGCTCCGTGTGCTACCCCCACCCTGAGCGCCAGCTCTGTAATTCTCGTTGGCCAGGAACTGCAGCCAGTGGGAGCTATGGGGACAGTGGGCGGGGCTAGTGCCAGTGCCTGTGGGCGGGGGTAGCCCATGGAGCCCCCAGATCCCCCCTATGCCTAGGAGCCAGAGGGACATGCTGGCTGCTTCCTGGAAGCCACCTGAGGTGAGTGAGCTGCACCCCTCACCTCCTCCCGCACCCCTGCCCTAGCCCGGATCCCCCTCCTGCACTCCACACCCCTGAGCCCCAGCTTGGATCCCCCTCCTGCACCCCAACCCCCTACCCCAGCCCAGTGAAAATGAGCGAGTGAGCAACGGAAGGAAGGGTGATGGAGTGAGCGGGGTGGGGCCTCAGAGAAGGGGCGGAGCAACGGTGTTCAGTTTTCTGCAGTTAGAAAGTTGGCAACCCTAAATGTCTCCCATTCCCATCAGTGTCTGCCTTGGCCACATAAAATGTTTTTAGAAGTAATCCTTCCATTCAATGTTTGAAATTTTCTGTTCACATTAAAAAAAAAAAAAAAAAAAAAAAGCACGCAGATGTGTAAGCACCACTATCTCTGGAAAAAAGCTTATGTACTCCCTGTTGAACATTTGAAGTTATTTGAGTAGTTTTCTGCCCTCACACACAGCTCCTACCCATTATCTTCTTAACAACTGAGACAACCACAGTGTAACTTTATCTCTTCCTGATCTTACAAAAGAGCAGTTGTGAAAAGTAAAACACATATTAAAGCCTGCAATTATGTACATAGGATAAGTAGATGAAAAGGATTGAAGCTTTCTTATTAGTTTAAAGCTGCAGGTATGTGGAGTCTCTTTATGGAGACAATTAAGCAAAACTTGTAGCTTAACTTTTCAGTAGTAGAAGCACATATCTTCCCATCTTTGCTCTTCATTCTCTTCCCTGCAACAAGCTCTGATTTGTCCAGTATCACATTTGTTTTTGACTGGATGAATTATCCCCACATCTCTTGACATTTACAGTAATTCCCACAGCATGTGCAGAGCTCACTCCTAGTGCCGTGATGAGCAATTACAGGCTCCTTCTGCTTAGGAGATTTTGTTATGTTTTTTCATCAAGAGTTCAGCAAATTAATGGGAATTAAACACTTTGGCTAGTTTGTGTTAATGAGAAATTATCCCAGATCTCTAACTTCTTATTCCAATTGTAATGTCACGCTTTGGCTCTTTTAAGTTAAGATGAACTGACTGGCAGCATTTTTTCTGGGGGCTGTTTGTTATCTGCCTGGGACCCTGAGGTTCCCATGATGGTTCTCCCTGCTGAAGAACCTAGGATAGGACTATAGTAATAATTGGCCTACACAGGCAAGTAAGAGCAGGGCTCCTTGTTCTCTGCTTATGCCACAAATAAAGAGGATAAAATTATTTCACTTGTAACAACCACTCTAGCAAGGTGTGGAGAACCAGGGCTGGATCTCTGACATGCTGGTCCCCAGGGCAGTGCAGTCATAATTGTAACATGCTACTTTTGTCTGACTTAATCAGGTGATCTAGAGTGGATGGTGGAGCTTTGTGGCGCCTCAGTGGTGAAGCAGCCTCATCTGTTCACACACAAAGCTGTAAGTATTCAGTGGTGATGGGTGTAAGGTAAACTGTCCTATTGATCCCCCCCCCCCCCCCCCCCCCCGCCCCATAAATACTTAGTGATTTTTGGTGCTTGTAAAAGACTGATTTATGCAGATATAGATAGAGGTAAGCGCCGATCACACATCTGTGGGTGAACCAGAGGTTGGTCTGTAGCAGTCCTTCTGTTCCAAACTTGGCCTCTCCTGTAGAGAGTAGTGTCAAGACACATACTGGTCTTGCTGTGTTGAGGTTCACAGAGCACTGTGTACAAGCCGCCTAACTCATCTCATTGGGGCTCACCTCTGGCTTCAGCTTTCGGAAGCAAAAAGGCTCTGGTGCATTAATTTATCTTCACCAAGTCTCCCTGAACAGAAACTCTTGTAGAATATTCTTACAAACTTAATACACTTTTTATTTTTCCTCCTCTTGACTCCTTCACTGGAGCTATGCAGTGAAGCAAAGAAATACCAAGTTATTGCTATCTGCAGACAGACGGGAAGGATTGATTTTATGTGATACAAATAATGGTAGCTATTTTTATCTTGTTTCTTATCTTGAAATCCTAGAACTCTACTACTGTAATAGTTGTACAGCCTGATGCTTGGCTCGAAAACACTGGGTACAGAGGTAAGATTATATGGAGCTATGGATTGCTTTGTGCTGCACATGGTGAGTGCCTTATGGTTCCACTGGTCTAGGTAATAGAATAGTAGTAAGGTTCTATTAAGGAAGCAGAATAAAGTCCTTTTATGTTTGGAATTGGGAGCACGTTCCTTCATTTCAAAACAGACACAGTTGGTCATTTCAAACTTTTCCCTTACTTATCTTGAGAGTAAACAAAGTCCTGAGAGGTGGTTTGCCAGGCAGTCTCCTCGCCTGATGTAGAGTAGGAAGGTTGTGATGAAATGTGAATGTAAATATGCAGTAAAATAAACTGCCATCCCATGTACCCTGCATGTCTCCAGAGTCAGGTTTAACTGAAATTATCCCTGGCAGCAGGGCTACTTTCTAAAATTTACAAAGTTTAGGAGAGGCTTTGCGTTGTAGAGACCAGTGAGATCTAGTAGAAAACCTCAGCTGAGACAAAGAACACCCAGGAACAAGCAGCCAACAATCTTCCTTTCCCAACCATTCAAGCGCCGGTACCCCAACCCCAAAATAAAATATAAAAACCTCACTTGTCTCTGGTCATCCACCCCACTTATTTACAAAAGACACAGCCCCCTTGGCATTTAGTTTTCTGGGCAGTGGTTGGGACAAGAGGATCCCTGAGTTCCTCTCTCTCCACACCTCATCTAAACTGAAAAATGGATGTAATCCAGGAGCATTTTAATGCCACAAACACCCTTTTGTGCCATCCTCCCCTAGGAGTGTGTCCTCACATGTCTAGAAACATGACCCACACACTGAATGTGTGTGTGCATGGAGAAACTGAGAGTCTGTGATTTGGAAATCCTTTAGCAATGCTTATCAAAGACTGCTCAGCTCTCTTATCTTTATTAGTCTCTCTTGTATGGTAGTTTAAAGAGTTCCTGTGTAGATACTGGCAGTTTTTTCAAGTGGCCATGAAACAGCTGCATTTTATGTAATGTCAGGACATGTAGAGTAGTAGCCACCATTTAACTGATTTGAAATGATATTTTGAACACCGTTAATGAAAATAATGCTGAAATAGAATAGCTCACAATCTGAATCTCACACTGACCTGCAGATATTATTTTATCATTCATATTTTGTTTTACAGCAATCCAACAGAAGTGTACTGCCATGGTGACCCGAGAGTGGGTTTTAGACAGCGTTGCATGCTATGAGTGCCAGGAGTTTGAGACCTACCTTGTGTCCCAGTCATGATAGTGCTGCTGCTCTTCTGTTCCCATTGCTCAGAAATCCTTATCAGTGCAGGCACTTAAGGACCAGGTATTTTTAGAATATCTTGTACACCATGTGTCTTTTAATAAGCAATGTTGTTTCAAGACAAATTATCCAAAGTTTTACTTAAATCAGCACAAAAAATATTTAATTCTGCCTTTGCACCGTAAAAGTTGCTTAACGGCTACTGTTTAAAGACTGTAAAACTTCTTGCTCAAAGTAGTCCTATAAAATTTATGTAAAGTGAGTCAAACAAATTTGTCACCTATCAGGAATTTAAAGCCGGACCTCCAAAGAGAAACAATGATGCATTATTTACCACCCCAACCAGATCCTGATTATTTGCTCCAGGATGTTTTGGAAACATAACTATTTACAAGAGTTATATGGAGCTTGGGGCTTGAATTAACTCAGCAGTGCAAGTGCCATTTATCTCCCTGATTTTTGTTTGCATAATAGTGCTTATACCAACACACTGAAATATAATCGTTTGGGGATCAGTGGTACATCAACTCATTTTATTCTGGACCATTGAAAAAGCTCTTTTGAAAATAGTACAAACAGTTCTTTTGTTGTTTGTTGGTACTTAACACATAATTTCTCTATCCTAAAGACTTATCTACAAGAAAGAGCCTAAAAAAGAAGCCAACTTAACCAGCAGTCACTAAGAAGTTAAAGTAAATCAGTCCTTAATCCCCATTAGTGATTGCTCTGTGATAATTTTAGTTCTATATGAGAGTATTTGTAGCATCCTGATGTAGTAGTAAACAAGATGCATTGTCATATTCCTGCTACCTATAATAAACCCTAAAAAACTCTTTGATCCTAATACTTCATGCCTGCAAAATGAGAGGTCACAAGGAGAAAGAACATATTGCTTTTGCCTGTTGCCAAGGAATCAACCTTCATAAATAATATTGTACTTTCAGAGCAGAAAGAGAAACTGTTTTCATAAAGTTATATTTTTTAAAAATTGTTTATAGTACAGTTCAAATAATTGTTTGATACAATGACCTGCAGTAGGCTGGTCTAGAATATTTGTATAAAGTATGTTTGTAAATGTTAGAATATTCAAAGCAAATAAATGTGACTGGCAAGTATTTTCCTTAGTTGTGCAGCTCTCTGGGTGTGAATCAGCCATTCAGCCTTGGTACTGAGACTCATATGGAAATATTTCTAAAGTCTAATCTCCTGGCAATGGTGGGAGGTGGAGGAGGAGGCCAGCTGGAAGAGATTTTATAATCGTACATTGGAATTTCAGAGCCGGAGACACAATTGTATGGAGGTTCCATCAGAATGAGGAGCAGATGTGTTATCAAGTGTCAAACACAGGCAGATGTAGTCTAGCTGGGGCTTACTACGAGTAGGATGGGTGCTGGGAGCATTTGCCTCAGTCTACTTATATTGCTATTTTTCCTTTTTTTGGTTCCTTTTTCAAGCTTGTGTGACCGTATTTCATAACTGCCACGGCTGCTCAGCACAGCCTCACCTTCAGGCTGACATTCCTCTTATCTCTAGAGTCCACATTGGCTTTTTTATCTGCCTTTCGAAAGATTAAAGCTATCGGGGTAAATGTTGCCTGTTAGAGGAGAGGGAAAAGCCGAGCCCCTCTTGCAGCTGCCACTGTGAAATTATTCCTCTGATCTGGACACAAGAGTTGTTCTTTCTCGGAGGTAACGTAATAGTTCCTGCTAGATTATTGTCAATAGGCACAATACGTGTGACGCTGTCCTCCTCCCTCGGTGAAAAGCTGCGTTACAGGTGACAAGGTCTCTGGAAGCTGTTTCTAAGCAGTACCATGTGCAAATTTTGCATAGTAATCTGCATCTGAGTTAAGCTTTGAGTGAAAAGTTCAATTATTTTGAGAATCCAGTTGAGGATTACTTTACTTCATTGAAGCCGCAGTTTGCCCCTCCGCCCTGAGGTGTATTTTCTGGTTTTGAATGCTTTAGAACTTTATGTTCACCGGATCACTTTCTCTTTCCTCCTCATTCTGTTTGCCATTTAAAAAAAAATCACCAGCTTTAGGTCAGCCCCAGGGCAGTGCCTTAAACTGGAGACTAGGTGCCAGTTCCCTCACTCTCATGCTCCAGGTCAGGATGGGCTGGGAGTCCTGCAAGGGCAGCCTCTGAAAAAAGGGAAGAGTCACATCACATAGTGGTGACCCTCCACCTCATGGGCAAAGTTTGTGGATGTCATAGGGAGCTCCCAGGGTGAGGGTCTAGAGCTCAGAGAAGGACTTATAGAGCCTGCAGGGGGAAATTAAATAGCTTCACCCAATTTAAAATCTGGTTAAATTATATGGCTTCAATAAATTACAGTTGGCACCTCATTCCCCATCATAAGGGACTCTTTGTTAGCATAGATTCAGATTTTATATTGTATTGGCATGTTTCTTGCAGCTTTCTAGTATCTCTGTCCTGAGACTTTTCTCTGTTCCCTGTGAAAAGGCTGCATTCCGGCACATCGCTGATGTGTAATGACTGAAACCAAGCCCCTAGGACATAGCAGATTCTGCAGCTAAACTATGGGTCTCTGCTCTAGTCTGACGGGACTCTGCAGCTAAAAGCTCAACTGCCAGCTTCGTCAGGACAATCTGAGGTTAAGCTCCTAGTGATCAGGATCGTGCGCCCTTTGTGATATCCTGTGGTGACTTGTGCGCAGAAGGTGAATCCGAAAAAGATCTAGACATATCTAAAACACTACAGCTCCTTAGGATTAGACACTGAACAACATTATGGATGAGCATGAAGCTCCAGAGAGGCTTTTCTCTCTCCATGCTCCTGGATTGCCGGGGTTGTGCTTTGCCAATGATTTACACTGATAAATGTGTTATTGTTAGGGAAAGCATTATCGAAAAGGTGTGACTTACATTTCTATCTGAACACAATAGGGCTGAGGCTCAATCAGATCTCTAACTCAGCATTTCTCAAACTGAGGTCCTTGACTCCTCCCCCCCCCCCCAGTGCCTCCTGCACGCCGTGGAACAGCTGTTCAGCAGCGTGTAGGAGGTGCTGGGAGGGAGGGGGAGGAGGCGGGAAGAAGAGGACAGGGGTGGGTCTTGGGGGGGAAAGGGTGGAGTGGGGGTGGGCCTGGGGCTGAGCAGGGGGCTTGGGGGTCCACAAAATTTTTTAAATCAAAATGGGGGTCCTGGGGTTACTAAAGTTGGAGAATTGCTGCTCTAACTACCTAATTCCACTAAACAGCAGTGGGCAATAGCTAGTTTGCAAGGCACTGAAATGATTCAAAACTAACAAGCTTCCCTAGGATTTGAGCAGTAGGTATAAATTTAACTGGTTCTCAGATTTTACTCTCAGGCATGGAGAGGGACGGCAACGTCTGTATGAAGTCTGAGTAAACAATATTGCGATGGCAGAACTAACACTTAGATTCAAGTGTATCCAGTGAGGGACAAATTGGAAGCTTCTCGAGAAATAGCAGAGTTTGGATGTCTCACACTACACCAGCAGAAAGGTCGAGCCAAGTAAAATCCTTGGAAAAACAGCAATATCTGTAACTACCGCTGCTAAAAGCAAGCTTAAATAGTTTATATCCACTGTAATAGGGTATATGCCTGGTAAAGGTCTGAAAATATAATTACATAAATTCCTGAGGATGCACCTAAAAGGAGTAGATGAAAAGTCTTTCAATAGCACCTACCATTTGAGATTGTGTCTACAGTTCAAAATCTTCCATATCAGTCTGTGTTGCAGGAAAGTGTGAGAAAACGAATGCTGTTTCATAGGTGGGGTGGTGAGAGCAGCTACACAATCTTCTGTCACAGTTTCAGGGTAACTCTCCCCCACCCCTACCTCTGAGGTCCACTGCAGGAGTGCCCAGTTAGGCTTCAGGTCTCTAGCCTTTGCCTGTTTCTGGGCACTCCCTTCTGACCAGGCAGTTTTAAGGCTGCACAGCTCCCTGCCTTACACTGCGATATCTCCAGCAAGCCAGGCTGTCTAACGGGCAGCGCCTGTGTTTTTCTCTCTCACAGGTCTGTGAGCAGTGTTTTGCCAGCAGTTACTAGTGGTCACACAGCTCTTTCTAGCAAGCACCTTTGTTCTTAAGGTAACAAGATTACAGAGAAACGTAATAAACAGATTTAAACACACATGAAATATAGCACAAGTCATACATCAGTCTGCTGGGGCCCTTCTGCAAGAGTGGAGGGCCCCCCTTGGACAGACAGGGCTGAACATTTGATGGATCAGAAAGAAGGCCCAGAGTGCATTTAAAAGCAACCTTTTTATGCCAAAAGCCCTTTCAATGTTGGTCTCTGCAAAATGCAGTTTGAACCAGTATACACCAGCGTCCCTGAGAGGTTGAGGGGGTGTTAAGTGGCATTCTGGAGGAGTTTACAACCTAAGTGATTCACCTTAATCTCCCTCCACTGTTTTGGTTCCTGGGAACTCTCCATGCTGGATTTGCAGAAAGCCCCAGGCCCACAATGATGTATAACTATACAGTATGGTCCCCAAAGATAGCACATGGGATTGGAATGTCTGTCACATACCCTGCACCCATGTCATCCCCAGAATGAGCTAATCATGGCTACAGCCATTACAGAAAGGTCACACACAACAAGCCATAGCATACAGGGGCTCTCCATAAAGTTACACAAAATGCAAAACTCAAGCATAGGGCTGAAGAGAAAGGCCTTGAGCAGTGATTCTTTGTGCAGAGAGGTTTCCTGTTTGTGTCAGTTTGTTTTGGATGAAAGTTGGATTTTCCTAGATTACTGAGGGATTAGAACAGTTATGGCTGATGTTGCCACTGCACTGTCTTCCTGTAAATATGCATGACAGTATGTGTTGATGGGTGTGTTTGGATGGGTATAAATTTTGGTGGATTCTTATTTATTTTTGGTTGTGGTTGGAATGTTTCCTTGATGATCTGCTCCCGATTGTTACAACATACAGTGTAGGGGAAATAAGGAGAGAGAATGCAGGGACAGCCTGTCAGTTACTGTTAAAATAACAAGAAAAAGGGGGAGACTCAACTAATAGAATTGACGCTGGCTCTTTAGTTTGCCACTGAGTTGGAGTCTTTCATCTCCACTGGTTCCAGTCCTGCTCTGGTGAGTGGTCCTCAGAAGTCACTATTATTGACCCCTGGGAAGTGAACTGGGTGGGGTCTCGGTCCAGTTCCTAGTAGTGCAAATGTCAGTCACAAACACAATCCTAATTAGATTGTTCCCTTTGTTGTGAGTATCATGGCAGAGGCGTGAGATTGAGTTATGGAGACTGAATGCACCTCTCGCACCTGGAAAGATATCATTAAGATTGCTCTCCAGATAAGGTAGCGTCTTGACAAAAGTTGATCCAAAACCAGACTGTAGCTTCCTCCAGAGAGGAAAACGCAACATTTGCTTTCCAGGAGGCTGACTGGAATTCTGAAGGCAGCAAAGTGGGCATAGTCACCATCACCCCTTCTCTGCATAGGTCCCCTTTCCTTCAGTGTCACAGGTATGTGCTGAGGTAAAGCCGGCAACTTGAGAGAAGATGCCCTACTCTACCTTGTAGCGCTAAGAATCAGAGGGCCAGGCTGAAATAACTTGCCCACCTGGAATAGTAAGTTAAAGCATCCGAATCTGGCCCTAGGTGAGCAGGGCCATGTTTAACCATCTTTTCTCTCTCCCTTCTCCGCATCTGTTATAGACTCTTCTCTTTTGATGCACTTTGGTTTTACATTTTCTTGGAGGGACCACATCACATTTCTAACTTTCATTTTATTTGTTGTTATTCCCTCTCTCCTCCCTACATCTGTATAACAGTTTTTATCTTGGACTTTAATTTCCTCCAGTAACTTCTGTTCTGTACAGCTCCTGCCCCCTTGCTACAGTCTCCCAGCAGCCACACTGCCTCATCAATCTGAAACCTATTCTCTTTCGAATTTCTCCTCTAATGAGGTTATTACCTCCTTCAAGGAATCCAGCCTCTCTGTCACTGCTTGGCTGCCTCTAGCAATAAGGAACGTTTTACAAGATTCTAACGGCCCAAAATGTCACATCAGCTCTTGAATAAGTTCCAGCTCAGCGAAGAAAACTCTGCTTTGATTTTCCTGGTTTAATTTTTGGCCCCTTACCTTCAGATAAACAAAACAGTGAGGAAAACTTAAGCAAGATGTAAAGAAGGCTGGCTTGAAACCATGCTCTCTTGCCCCATTTCCTGTTTGTTCTTTATTCTGTGTGTCTAGCCTCAGTCCTCCTGCAGTTTGGGAATATGAATGTCATCTCGTCAAGTCTAAGTTCAGTCCCTCTCCAGAAATCTAACCTGACTTCCCTGGAGTGTGAATGTGGGATCCTCGCTGAAATAACGGTTTGTCTTAGATGTTCAAATATCGCATTAATGAGGCCGTATAGAGGTCTGGACAGACCGTCTCTTTAGGGGCTGGTGAATAAGCGGGTGAAAGTATTCAGTTTTCCTACAGCATGTTTGTGCACATACAACTAATGCTAGGCCAATGGGCTGCATGTAAAATAGAAAACAGGAAACTGGAACATGAGGCTATAGCAACAATGGGTATTGTCATGGCATCTCCGCTGGGGTAGGCTGGCTGATCCTGAGCGTTCATAGCTACTGTGAGCTCATATGCCTGTCACTCAGAGGCCTGCTGTAATAGAGACCTACAGGGATCAAATTCAACTATATGTGACTTAAAAACAAAAAATCTAACTCATGGCTGAGCATTACAGCAGAAAGCTACATGGTTTTGTGATGTTAGAAGCCTGTTTTCGGAAGTGCTTGACCATCTTGCTTATCAGTGCATTAAATCGGTTGTACTGTTCACTCGTGAGATGCATTCCAGAGCTTACCATGTGGCATGTAAAATCCCTTGCCTTAATGTTAATTCAGGCAAGGACTTGTTTCTAGGAGAGAGAGCTTGAAACTAGAGTCACTTTTCTACAGACTGGTGTATAGAAAGTTTGGCCAAGATTTTTAAATGTTGGTGCTCAACATTAGTCACCTGAAGACGTGAGCACCCATTGCGCCTATTGATGTCACCTGGAGTTGTGAGTGCTCGGCATCTCTGCAAATCTGGCTGCTTATTTAGGTACCTGTCATTAGCCCCCCAGGTTTGAAAATATTGGCTTTGTCTCTCAAAAGTGTGTTTCTCCCTGTGTAACTAAACATGGCTCTCCAAAGCTAAAGACTGAAGCTGAAAGCGCTGCCTTTGTGGAGGAAGGTTTAACACAAAGCAGCATTGCAGGGACTCCAATTGTCTACTGAAGATTTTGCATTGCATTTAATTTCAAATGGAGGAGTCAAGCGCTGCTGCAGTTGACATTCTTGTGGGAAATGCTCTATACTCAGCAGGCTTAATGCCAGGGACACAGAATCTAATTGGAGTTTGCTTTGTAGCTTGTGACTTAGGAATGGTAAATGAAGGCAATGATAGCCTCTAGGAAAGGTAAGACAAAGCTGTCAGCACCTTTTCTGAGGCAGGCCTTGGACAAATTGCTCTGACCAGTTTATTATCTTGCAGCACTTCTGGATACTGTCATGTGCATCTGTATTAAATATCGGTGTTCCCCTCTCACCAGGAAGGCCGGAGAGTTTTTCAGTCTCCAGCATATATGTCCACTTAATGCCGAGGCAGCTTTACCTCTTGGTGGGGCCTTGGAAGAATCACTTCTCCTTGTCTTCAGAATTCACAGTGTAATCTTAATCCACCGAATATGTCTTGGTCTGAGTGACCCCTCAAACAAAGGCAGTCTGTATGTAGCTTTATCACTGGCTTGCTGGCAAAGGCTCACTCCAGCAGACAGGTCATCCCGTGTTCCGTGATTTCTGTCGGTCTGCCATTGTGTGACTTCAGCAGCTCTGGATCCTGCTGAAAAGGTGGGGCTGGGTCACATGCAAGTACTCTGGGAGTCTGGATAATGGTGGGTTTAAAGTTGGTGTCAGCAGGTAGCAGCCCCCTGAACTATCCATATTTTAAAAGTGGGAATGATAGATTGTCCTATAAGACCTTACAGTAATTTATTACTTGGAGAATCTCCCTTTTCTCTCTCTTTTTTTTTTTTTTTTTTTTTTAAACACAAAAGCCCTGGATGCAGGATCCCTGGGCCAGATTCAGTAGTGATGTAAACAGAGGCGCACGCTACAAGCTAACGGAGAAAGAAGTTTAAGTGGACGTGAGATAAATTGGAGGAGGCTCTCCTTTCACTTATGCTTCCCAGTTACTTGCCTTCCCTGCATCACCTCTTCCTCAGCGTATCAGGCACACTCACTGTGCACACCAAATCAGTGCAAGTTATGCTGCTCAAACTAGCCACCTATGCCCATTCTTTGGCTAACTTACCCACTGTTTTCCCAGAGATCTAAACGGGGCGGGGGGACTACTCCTTTTTACACCAGGTCTGAATTTGGGCCCCTTGTTTATAACTGTAGGACCAGTTCTGGCTCCAGCCATGCTCCCTTATAGAAAGCAGTTTTCAAAGGCGGTTCAGCACAAGAGCTGGTTAGCTGTCTTGTTGTAGCTGTCTGCACCCGTGGGAGGGTGATGGGGCAATGGGAGCATCTGCTCTGGGCATTCTGAAGAAAGCTCTGACAGTGTCCTGTGATGTACAGACTAAAATCATAACGTGCCTCAAGGTGCTTTGGAAAGGGAGTGAAAACAGTCTCCAAGCTCCAGGCCCCACTCCCTCCTGTATCTGGCTGTTCCCACAGAATCGGTCTGGCCCTGGAAGCTCTGTGGCTTTGTAAGAGTAGCTCGTTCTGAATGATGGGTAGCGGCGAAGAGCCCAGACCACGTCAGGTAGTTGTCATTTGGCCCAGCAGTTGCCATGGCAACCTGATAGCATTTTGCTTTTATCCGGTGGCATAGATGTAGGTGGGGAATGCGAAGGAAAAAGCAAGACGACTGGACTGCTGCTCTTCCAGGAAGCAGGAGAGGGTACTCACGCGTAGGAGTAGCAGGGCGGGGGAAGAGGGACAGCCAGATCATGTTTCCCAAATGAGTTGGCAGACAGAGTATTAGACTTTTAGCAGCTAGTCGGACTCCATGTACAGCATTGCTTAACACTAATATCATCTACGACGGGCTCTTCAGCTCAAGCCAAAATATCACAGTGAGCAAAGACATATAACTTAATAAAAAGTGTCTGTAGATTTAAACTCCATTGCCATTTTCGCTAGCGTGGTATAACTCCTTGAGTAGGCCAAGTGGCAGGCTGTGTATGGTGGTTCGTTCCCACGTGTGTTTCAGAGTTGGGAGGCATTTCCACTCTTGTTTCAGCGGGAGGGCTGTTCTGAGCGTTCCGTCCTGTTTCACCTACTGCTCCATATCCAGGCACCGGCACTTTCAAGTGTTCTGGAAACTCCATAGAGCTTCTGCGCAACAGCCAAGCTGCTCAATGGAGCTGGTCAGCTTCCCTCAGCCCAACTTCGCCTTGGTGCAGGAAATGTGGGCTCAACTATTGTCCACACGCCGTCAGCCTCCTCCCTGGTATGCAGCCAGGACAGAGGGAAGATTCAGGAGGCTTCGTCACAAACACAGGCCTCTTCCTGTGCCACTTTACAGGCTGTGCTTTAGACCTCTTTAGAACTTGCTGATTTTGAGGGTGGAGATCTAGTGTATTACCGAGAATCGTGGAGTTCCTGAAGGGCAAGGCCTACAGTACGTGACCTGGAAGTGACTGCTCTATCTCTCACCTGCATACTTTGTTATCTCTTTCCTTCACTGGGGGATGGTGCTGCTCAGATCCCAGCATGTGGGAGTTACAATCTAGGCCTGTTTCCAATTGGGCTCCTTTACAAAGGCATTGCTGAGGACTGAATGGGATTAGGGAATCTGGTTCCAATTTGGTCCAAGGAGGTAGTGACCTAAAGCCATGTTAGGTTCTGTGGAATGATTTGGTAGCCCCGGCCTCCTGCCCTAGTGAACCCTTTGTCAGCTGGCACCAGAGCTTGCATTACAGTAGGTATCCTGGATATCACAAAAATCAGCAGCATCACAACTGCACTAGCTTGGTGCCCTGCCAGTTTCTGCGTAGGAGACAAGGTCTAGATGGACATAGAGCCTGACTTCCCTTCTCACCCCTTCAAAGTGGTACCCCGGCCAAAGGCTGAGAAGCAATGAGGGGTCAGCGTGAGGAGGCTTGTGTAAGGGGACTGTTGTTCCCTTACTAAAACTCAGTGGGGGTGTTTTGGTTGCTAGCTCCCAGTACCAAAAGAAAGGGGAAGGGTGATGGGGAATCATAGAATCATAGAATATCAGGGTTGGAAGGGACCTCAGGAGGTCATCTAGTCCAACCCCCTGCTCAAAGCAGGACCAATCCCCAATCAAATCATCCCAGCCAAGGCTTTGTCAAGCCTGACCTTAAAAACTTCCAAGGAAGGAGATTCTATCACCTCCCTAGGTAACGCATTCCAGTGTTTCACCACCCTCCTAGTGAAAAAGTTTTTCCTAATATCCAACCTAAACCTCCCCCACTGCAACTTGAGACCATTACTCCTTGTCCTGTCCTCTTCTACCACTGAGAATAGTCTAGAACCATCCTCTCTGGAACCACCTCTCAGGTAGTTGAAAGCAGCTATCAAATCCCCCCTCATTCTTCTCTTCCGCAGACTAAACAATCCCAGTTCCCTCAGCCTCTCTTCATAAGTCATGTGTTCCAGACCCCTAATCATTTTTGTTGCCCTTCGCTGGACTCTCTCCAATTTATCCACGTCCTTCTTGTAGTGTGGGGCCCAAAACTGGACACAGTACTCCAGATGAGGCCTCACCAATGTCGAATAGAGGGGAACGATCACGTCCCTCGATCTGCTCGCTATGCCCCTACTTATACATCCCAAAATGCCATTGGCCTTCTTGGCGACAAGGGCACACTGTTGACTCATATCCAGCTTCTTGTCCACTGTCACCCCTAGGTCCTTTTCCGCAGAACTGCTGCCTAGCCATTCGGTCCCTAGTCTGTAGCGGTGCATTGGGTTCTTCCGTCCTAAGTGCAGGACTCTGCACTTATCCTTATTGAACCGCATCAGGTTTCTTTTGGCCCAGTCCTCTAATTTGTCTAGGGCCCTCTGTATCCTATCCCTCCCCTCCAGCGTATCTACCACTCCTCCCAGTTTAGTATCATCCGCAAATTTGGTGAGAGTGCAATCCACACCATCCTCCAGATCATTTATGAAGATATTGAACAAAACCGGCCCCAGGACCGACCCCTGGGGCACTCCACTTGACACCGGCTGCCAACTAGACATGGAGCCATTGATCACTACCCGTTGAGCCCGACAATCTAGCCAGCTTTCTACCCACCTTATAGTGCATTCATCCAGCCCATACTTCCTTAACTTGCTGACAAGAATACTGTGGGCCTGAGACTGACAGTCCCCAGGAACAATGGGGAGAGGCCAATGCTCCAGGTCAGCCTGATTGACAGGGCGGGCAGGCTAATCAGGGAGGCAGGAGGCCACGGGGGTCCCGTCCTCCGAGTGAGCTGGATGTGCCTGGGTCAGACAGAGTGGGGCCGAGCGAAGGAGAGAGCAGGGGCCCGAGCTGGGCTGTGGAGCAGAGCTGGGCCAGATCCAGAGGGGCCAGAGAAGCAGCCCAGGGAGAAGACCTGTCCTGGGAGCGGAGCTGCAGCAACCAGAGCCAGAGGGGCCAGAGAAGCAGCCCAAGGAGCCAAAGCCAGAGCAGCAGCCGTGCTGAGGCAGAGGGGTGGAGCTGGAGCTGACGCCGAGTGGAGCTGGAGCCGTCCGGAGCCAGGTGCGGTGAGCAGCTGGGGAGAGCGAGGGGGGACCCTGGGCAGCGGGCCCAGCGCAGGGAGACGCTCCCAGCCAAGACGCCCGGCAGGCCAGACTTGGAGGGGCATCCTAACCTGCGGGCGGGGGAGCTGGGAAGAAGGGTCCAGCCTCCTAGAGCCTGAGGGCGTGTGGCCACTGCCAGAGCAAGTGTCCGACCCGCAGCATCCCTGCCTGGGACTTGTGAGGAACAGGCTGAACGGCCCTGACATCCCAGAGACGCTGGTTGTGATGTCCCCGTGCCACAGAGCTGGGTGACAGGTTTTCCTTTAACCTTTCACTTTTTTCCTTTTTTTTAATTGATTGCTGTTTATTAAATTGTCTTTGTTTTGAACTGTATGTAATGATCAGTGGGTCAGGGAAGCATCGAGAGCACCCCGGAGTGGAGACACCCTAGCCCCTGCCCTAAGTGATCACGACAAGGTTGGGGGTTGAGCCCCCCAGGAATCCTGGGCCCAGCCTTGTCGGGGTTACGAGGACTCTGCCACACAGGACAGTGGAAGGGAGCCCTCGAGGTCAGGCAGGCCTCTGGGTAAAGGAAGTGGGAGCGAGGACTCAGATCCTTTCACTAGCCCACTTCACTGGGGTAGCGCATAAGCCAGGAAAGTTTCCCACAATAGCGGGACCGTTCCCTCGCTTACGCTTGTTTTGCCACAGCCAGTGCAGCAGGGCTGGTTCTCTGGGAGGTGTCAGCGCAAGCACCGCTTCCTAAAAACAACTGAACTGCTAGAGTGAAGTGTGCCTGGGATCCTGCCTCCCCAGTCCTCATCTGCAGGCTCTGCTGCCAAATCACTCGTGTGCCCATAAGTCTATATGGGGTTTGGCTCACATGTTAATTCACAGAAGGAGGAAATTCAAAATTAAGTCTGCCATAGTGTAGCCCAGCGTTTCCCAAACTGTGTTCCGTGGAACACTGGTGTTCCGCACGATGTGAATAGGTGTTCCGTGAAAGAATCGTAATTTTAAGAAAAGCGTCTTGCACTTGATTTTTGTACTACTTTATATGCGCTTTCCAGTTAGAAATTGTTTGTTCAAGTTATTTTAAATTTGTAATTTTGCTTTGTTTTATAAAATAAAATATATTTGAGCATAAATAATGCAATTTTCTATTTGAAAACCAACCGACTATAAAATAATATTAGACGTGTTCCGTAAGTATATACCAGGTGTTCCGTGGCCAAAAAAGTTTTGGAAACGCTGGTGTAGCCTAACTTCCAGCCTCTTCTGTGTCTCCTAGCCCTTTCCCAGGCATAGCAGCAGGTGCAAATAATGTGACGTGGTTTATGCATGCTTCACCTCCCTTGTGCCTGGACAGAGCCATGCCATGTGATAGTTTGCTTTGTTGGGCACAGATGCTACAAACAAACACCAGCCTTAACTCCCACGTTCCTGTGCACTCGGCAGCGTTTGTCACACAGCTAACCGTGTTAACATTTAGAGAAACAAGGGGGGTCAAGTAATATCTTTTATTGGACCAACTTCTGTTGGTGAGAGACACTAGCTTGTGTCTCTCATATCCTGGGACCCACAAGGCTACACCAGCCCTGCATGCAACAAGTGTGTTAACTTTTAGCACTTTCACATTGATTAGTTCACAGCAAAGTTTGCTATAAGAGAGAGGTACTGAACATGTCCCCTTTAAGAGTTCAAGGAGCAGATGCTGTCCCGCAGGGACCACTGAAACAGCCCAAAGAAGTCTGTCAGGAAATCAGACTGAACTTGTGTGCATGAATGGCATCTTCAGCTCATTTGCTTACTGGGGCGGGGTGGGGGAGAGAGGGGGAAGCTGTTACAAGTGTCTCAATGTTTTGGATAGTCCCTGAATCTCTGCTAAACCCATCTTTTAAAATAAAACCAAAAGGAGTAATGAACAATGGGCTATGAAAACACAACATTCTGAGAACAGAAGAAATATTGCTTTTAAAAAATTAAACTAGAATTTGATTGTTTTATTAATATTTAAATTACAATGAATCCACCAAGACTGTCTTACAAAACCATTTATTTGTTCGTTACCTTAAGGGAAGCCTGTAATTGCTTTTTTAAGTTGTATTTGCATATTTCTATATTGGCATTGTAAGTCACTTTAATGACGTGAAATACACATCTGCGATGATTAGTCAATGCTTCAGTTTGTGGGGAAGGGCTGGGCTGATTCAGATACAGAATGGATAAAGTCAGCATCGCAACTGGGGTGATTAGCAGTGTGCGAAGGAGTACTCTGAGCCCCACCATCTGGAGGCACGCAAGCTGGGAAAACGGAGCTGCTGTGGCTTAGTGACACTGAAAGCCTGGAAAGAGGGGATAACAGTCCCACTGCAGCTTCCAGCAAGTCAGCACTTGGTTCTGCAAGCTTGATGGTAGAGCTGGATGGGAAGAGAGGGTTGGGCCTCGTAGTAACGGGGGTTTGTTTCATGTGTTCCCACAATAGTCATCCAGCCATGCCGCTCATTGCAAACGGGAAAGAATGGAGCCCAAAGACCAGTGGCCCAGGCCAAGTCAATAACATTCTGCAGCAGCCCTTCACCATATATTCAGCGGATGGAAAGAACTTCAATCAGAGAGAGAATCTGGTCTCACTGGTTGAATGTAATATGGGAAAATCATGCTAGATGTTTGCACGCTTGATGAAACAATCCTTTCAAATTGAATGATCACCATGTTGGTAGCAAACTCCTGCAGTTCTGCCTCAGATCTTTTCCACTCCCTAGGACTATGCATTTTGGCGTGCACACATCTCTTGTAACCAGAGCGGCAGAGATGGTGGAATAAACTGAGCACAGGCAAACCAGGTGCAGCAAAGCTCTTCATGAGACATCTTGGCTGGAAAGGGGAGAGCCTGGGACAAGCCCACATTTTGTGAGAGAGAGATGGATGCCCTAGTCCCGCTACTTGTAGGAGATCTTGTCCATACCTGATAAACCTTGCATAGGCAAAAAGTTCCTATCTCCATGTCAAAATCATCACTTGCTGAGAGGAAGCACAGTCAAGAGGGCTGGGGAGTTGGTGGGGGTGGGAGGACAGGTGCTAGGAATCCCTGGAATCTAATTCTGTATTGGCCACTGTGTGACCCCCATTGATAAAATTGAATAGGAGGATCCACTTAGCAGGGATGTTGGGAGGATAAATCAGTTTGTGTAACACTTTGGAAATAAAGATCAAATGTTTGTGTAAGTGGTGCAATAAAATCTAAAATGTCTTGATTGACCATTATCAGGGGGTAGCCGTGTTAGTCTGTATCCACAAAAACGACGAGGACTCCAGTAGCACCTTAAAGACTAACAGATTTATTTGGGCAGAAGCTTTCGTGGGTAAAAAAAAAAACACTTCTTCAGATGAGGTGGTTTTTTACCCATGGAAGCTTATGCCCAAATAAATCTGTTAGTTTTTAAGGTGCCGCCGGACTCCTCGTTGTTTTTGATTGACCATGTCCACTCTCTCATGGACCACTGTGGGCATAAACATTTTGCAGACAGGAGCATTATGGGCCTGGGGTGTTTTGTGGGGTGGGATACTTAACACCAGCTGGAACAGCCAACAGATTTCAATGACCACGTCGTATTTCCTAATATTAGGTCTTTATGTTAATCAAAGACTTGTCCAAACAGACCCCCACCCACACCTGCCATCACTGTAGACCACTGTGAAGGCCAAAAGCTCCATCTCTCTGGGCGCAGGGCTAGAAGAAGCAGTGCGAAAAGCTTTCATGTACAAATGCTTCAGCAGAGGACAGTGTCCTAAGTAAAGGGACAGTGAGATGCAGGTGGGGACAAGCAGACCCAATGCAGAACATCGATGGGGATTATTGCAGCATCTTGGCACATCAGAGTGGACAAGGCTCATAAACAGAAAAGAAGAGATTAATTCAAGCTCCCCTCTGGTGCTGAAGTAAGGGGTCCAGGGATGCATGGTCATCTTTGGCACAATCCTTCTGACGCAGGCAAACATCTTGCTGTGGACTGGCAGCAGTGGGTTGCCTTATGTGCCACTGGCCACAGAAGATTCTAATGCTGCAGCGCCAGCAGGCAGCCACCTGCCCGTGGAGAGCGTCTGCCTGAGTCCTGACAATGGCCAGGATTCAGCCTGCTACTTTCTGTTGTTTTTCAAGAAAATGTCACTGCTCGGTTACGTAATTGGGTGTTTTACATTTACTTGCACGTCAGTTGCCAATTTGCCATTCCACGCGGCATCCAGCTGCAAATGTGCAAAACCACAGCTGATAAGGGTGGAGAATTACTGGCTAATTCATTGCATCGCTCACTGGATCTGAAATAGATTCTCTGTTATCATGCAAAACGCTGCAATGCACACTAAGGCTGTCACAGAGGTGGGAGAATGGCGTGAGATTGGGTATCCATGCAGATTAGCACAGCTAGTTGTTTGTTTCAAGTTTCATTTTGCAATATTTTTTTACTCTAGTAGTTTTATGACTTCAGGTTATTAAATGGGTTGTAAATTAGGACTGTAGAATCTGGGTGACACTTGGTCTCTGGTAAATGGGATGAGTCCATTCCTTTTGTCAGGACGGTGATACCGGTTTTTATTGGTCCCAGGGAGACAAGGATTTCAGGGCTCATCTTTCTGTCATGCTGTGTAATTACTGAATGACTGATGGCTGCTGCAGTGGCTGGATGGGCACTGGCTGGGAGGGAACTAGGCAGACAAGGTAGAGGAGATGACATCTTTTATTGGACCAGTTTCGGTTGGTGAGAGGAGACGCGCTTTCGAGCTACCCGGAGCCCTTCGTCAGGTCGGTGGGAGGAAGTGGCAGAGGTAGTTGCCAGAAGGGCAGGATCTGGGCAGACCCAGCTGTACCCAAATGTTTGCAGTTTCTCTTTGGTTTATCTTCTCTGTTCCTGGAGTCTGCACCCTTTGGAGATTTCAAAGGGCAGGAGAGGGGAAGTTAGCAGTGAATTTGCATAACATATTTGCTAGGAGCAGAATGGAAACGTAATTGAGACAGTGATCCTGTGTCCTGGCTGGAGTGTGAGATTTTTAGGCTTGAGAGGAGGTGTGGTACGGTGGTCATGGTGCTCGCCTAGGACTTGAGAGACCTGGGTTCAATTCCCCACCCTGCCTGAGACTCCCGGTGTGACCTTAGGTCAGTTACTCAGTTGCTGTGTGCCTCTGTTCCCACCTGTACAATGGAGATAAAGCCCTGTGCTTTTGAGACGCTGTGGCCACAGACAGACATATCCGCACCTGCCTCTGTTATGCCTCAAGTCTCTCTCGAAGCAGAAAACACGCCTGAATTTGTTGGGTTCTGACCCTGACGCCCAAAATGGCCTCTGTTGGGATGCTGTCACAGGTGGCCTCTTGGCCCTGGGCATTTCATTATTTGTGTGGAGGAGCCAGCCCCACTGTGCACAGTGCTGTACAAACGTGCAGGACAGAGATGCTCACAATCTAAAGCTGGGTAGGTTTGGCAGGGGGTTTCAAACCTGTGTGACTGCAGCTGATCTGAAGTGCAGGCCGCCACCTCAGCTGCTGATACAGGGCCGGGCACCAGCAGGACTGTACTCCGTCCTGGCGATGAATCCCACAGAGGCAAACTGCTCCCAGCGATGAGCTTCTGTTCTATCAGCATCTAGTGAAAATCCTCCCTTCTTTGCCCCTTCAGGGCTGCCATACTCCAGCCTCAGTTGGGCAGCAGGAATGGAGAGTGAAGCCTGCAACTCCCACTCCACCCCCGGTGTCAGTGTGTAAAACCTGTATAATAACCTGGGCACAACTGGCCAGGAGCACCTAGGCTGTACTTGCATCAGGAGTAGGAAAGCAGGGTCTATACAAGCATAGTGCGAAGAGTCTCAGAAATCTGCTCTGGCTTCTGGTGTAAAGTTGCCGGTGTTTCCACACATGCTGTTGTAGTTCATCACCTCTCTGCCCGGGCCTGACAGGGCCCAGGAGGGCTCTGGCACAGGGTTGCCAATCAGGTGGGCTTTTCCTGTGCTCTTGTCTCGCCCCAACACTGCTGGAAGCTTCCATCTTCTTTGTAAATGTTTGAAAATCTCTGTGCTTCCTGAACTGCAGCCCAGTTAAGTGATGGCACTGCTCCTGCAGTCAGCCGAGGACTCAGGGAAGGGCAGCTCTTTAGCTGTTCCAGGATGGGAAGCCTGCCCGCTCCACCAACGTGCCTTCATTGCCCGCGCCTGTCTGTTCAGATGGCATCATGCCCTCTCACAAAGTGCTTAGACTTTTGCCCTCTTCTGCAGGGATGCCAGGCAATGATGCATGTGGGCATGTGTCCTGCATAACCCTGCAAGAGGCTGCCCTCTAAAGGACCACACCACTGAGCTGTTTGCCAGCTCGCGTGCATCAGTGCTGAAGCTGGCAAGCACTGGTGGGGTGCCTAGAGGACAAAGGCAGGGCAGTTCAGTTACAGGGAATGGAGACAATCAACCCAGCATGTCACAGTCACTCCAGGGCCCACAGATGTCATGTGACAGTGGGAAAGACTTGTTTTCTTCTAACACTGAACAAAGCACTAACATTGTCCCTCTGTGCTCCACTATAGAGCTTCTGCCCAGACCTTTCCCCAGCTTACTGATTGGCTTCAGGATTAAAGGAACAGCACACAGCTCTTCTCCGCTATTCTAAAGCAACAGGACCTGGTTAGAGTGGAAAGCTGCTCTCCTGGAATCAGCGTGAGCCCCATCCCTCCCTGTTCTATCGTGTGCAATAGCAATTTGCTCTCCAATGTTGCACACACTACACCAGGTGTTTGCGATTCAGAGAGGTGGTGCTGACTGGCTAGGCCATGCTGGGGCCGCTATGGGAATTACCCAAGCATAAGGAACAGCAAAGTCTCAAATACCATAAACTCCCAGAGCCCTAGGGATAGTGTCTGCATGGAAACGCTTCCAGCTCTGATGGGCAACACATGAGCCACGTGCTGGCTGCAAGGGGAAGAAAGCAGAAATGAAAGACAGGCAATTGCTACAGCTGATGGCAAAGCCTCATGCAAAACTAATTCTGCACCTGCAATTAAAAAGGCTCCTCTTTATATGTGGGAGCAGGCGGTCTTTGCTCATGTGAGGGGCACCTGGGATTCTTCTTGGCAGCCTCCGTACCTGCTTCTGCTGTTAGGTGCACCCCCCAGGGGCTGACAGGAGGTAGCCTGGGTTGAGAGAGAGTCTTCCCCATGTGTCCTCAGAACGTCCACCTGGCTTGGCTTGTGACTCTTTCCTTTGAGCTGACTGCTCATGGGTAAGGCTACAGTTTAGTCACGGGTATTTTTAGTAAGTCATGGACATGTCACAGGCAATAAACAAAAGTCACGGCCAGTGACCGGTCCATGACTTTTACTAAAAATACCCCTAACTAAATCTTAGGTCCTGGGAACCGGGGGCACTCCAGAGGATGCTGCTTCTCTGGCTGGGGGGAGCGGCTTAGGACACCGCTGCTGCCCTTGGACTGCTGCTCTGGGGCAGCACGTGGGCCTAGCTGCCCGGGGCCACCCCAGCTGCTCAGGTGGCCCTGGGGTCAGCTCACCAGCTGCTGCAGAAGTCACGGAGGTCCTGGAAAGTCACTGAGTCACTGAATCCGTGACTTCCGTAACCTCCGTGAAAGACTCTCAGCCTTATTCATGGGAGCCTAGTGCCTGGAGCTGACCCCACCCCCCGGCAGCAGGGTCTGGGAGAGCGGCACTAAGCAGGCCTGGCCCTGACATTCCACTGCTGTTCCTCTTCCCCCAGCCCCTTGGCCAGTAAACAGGAGCCCAGTCCAAGTGCAGAAGAGGTAATTTCTGCCTCTCCAAAAACCGAAGCCAAGCCCAGGTCCAGAGAGTGCTAACCCTACACGGGGGCATATGCAAAGCTTTGCACTCCAGCCCTGTGAGCTGGCATCAACCCAGCCTGTCCTTTTCTCCCCTCAATGTGCCTCTATCAACCCCTTGAGTCTGATCCTCCTTGGCCAGTGCGCTGCCCCACCCTGTCTTTGAGACACACACGCCCTACATTAGCTAACTGGCTGCCCCGTTCCTGTTCGCAGGGTCGTAATATCCTCAGATCAACACGGCTATGAGAGAGATGATGAGGGGGGAGGGAATATCTTTAATTGGACCAACTTCTGTTGGAGAAAGAGGTGCGGGAACTAGAAGTACGGGGGGGTGCTGCAGCACCCCCAGGTTTTACACAGGGCTCTGCTCCCGGCCCTGCATGTGGGGTCCCAGCTGTCAGCCGCACGCCTGGGTTTTGCTCCTGGGCCTGTGCCCAGAGCGCCGCCCCTGCCCCCAGCTGTGGCCCCAGGCTCAGCCCCCTTACCCTTTTCCGTGACCCCCTCCACCGCTGGAGCCACAAGCCTGCTCTCAACCCCAGCTCTAGGGGACAGTGGGGGGCACAGCAGCCTCACTCCAAAAAGTGTTCCAGCACCATTGAGAGCTTTCGAGCTGCCCAGTGGTGTTCCATTACTATCACTCACCAGCTGAATTCCTGCCCCCCAGAGACCACCCCAGGAATTGCTCCCAGCTGTCAGCTGTGACGCTCCAGAATGGGAGCCCTGTTGGTCCTCAGACGAGACAGGTTTGATAGCAAAAGTTATTCCTCTGGAACATGTCTGGCAAGGCAGTCGAGAGCCCACACAGCCCTGCGATCTGCAGGGATGGGCTAGTGACCTGGCTTGCCACCACAACGGAGCAAAGGCGCCAGCAGCCAGCCCCGAGCCCTCTTAGAAACTGTCTGGTCTAGGCAGGGGGGAGGTGATTGTCCAGGGTCTGTTCTGTAATATATGGGAACTGGTGCCTAGTTAACATTCATATATGCTAATCAGGCAGAGCTTTGTCTTGCATCCTTATCAGCCATGCTAATGTGGAGAGCAGCAGGGAATAGAGTGCATTAAGGATTCAGGCTGCCCTGTGTTTTGCTGCTAGGCAGCACGTCCTAAGGCAGAGACAGAGCCCTGCTCAGGTTACGTGAATGCTGTCAGAATAAATGTATAATTGTTGGTTGCTTCATAGCTATTGTGCAGACAGCAGATTGAAGCACCAGGGAGAGGTGGTGGACTGCAGGGGGTAATTAAGCATCAAAGGAAAAATATTACCAGCTAGTTAAGAGCTCTAAGTGCTTGGAAATATTGAGTTCTGATGTGGGATTGCACTGCTTATGGAGGGAAGCGTCCAGCCTTCACGGGAACAAAACAGCACTGTTCGCAGCATGTCTGTGTGAAAATAACAGTGCTTCGTCCTGCCCGGCAGCACCTCTGCCACCCACCTCCCCGCCAGGCCAGAAACCTGCTTACAGAGACAATATGGCTTATCCTTTCTCAATGAGTCAGTCGCTTGTTTGGAGCTCATTAACATGCACAGGAACCAAGGCCACCTTCTGCAAAGTCAGCCTGGCCACTGTGTCCGACGCACTGGCTGCAGAGGAGAACGCTCAGTAGAGGGAAACATGGAGGTTCCAGGCCTGCGAGACACTCTGGCCATGGGACACTATCTGTAGAGAACAAGGCCTTGCGTGCCCGAGAAAGCTGTACTCACGTATTGCAGGGTGCAAATTTAAACGAGTGCAACCCCTGTTCAAACAGTCTGGTACAAGCGGGACCAACTGCTGTTTGTTTAAGGTCATTCCTAAATGACTAAAGCTAAACCACACTGAGCTGCACCTAAGCTGGTTCAGAGCGGGCTTAACTAAACTGCATCACATCATTCTTACATCAAAATCGGCCTCCCTGCAGCCTGTGGGCACCAGGTTACAAACCGATTTACCACCTTGGTGCACAGCCTCCTGCAGACAAGCCTTTAGGTGGCACAGTTCAGATGTAAAAAACTTCTCAGCATCCCATATTGCCGGAGCAGCCCATCATAGAGCTCTCAGCGTAGTTTCAGGAGCCACACAATACAAGAGTCAGATCCTGCTCCCATGAGTTAATGACAAAATCTCTCTGTATTTAATACTCAGCCCTTCTACAGAGCTTTATGAAGGTGGTCAGCATTGCCCCCACTGTACAGATGGGGAAACTGAGGCACAAGGCGATCCAAAGATTTGCTCAAGCGAGGGTCACTGGCAGAATAGAGCCCAGGGCTCCTGAGCTCATGGGAGGTTCTCTGGCCAAGCTGCAGGTAGGAAGCTTGCCCAACTTGTGCCCAGATCACAGCTGTGTTCACTCCTCCATCTGTATCCTCAGGAGCTAAATTCATACTTCTAAAGGATGTATGTGGCGCCCTCGTGTGTAGGGGAAGGCCCTTTGTATGAGTGACAATAATGTCACCCTAGCCACGACCTGACTGCACAGAGGGCCATGCAGAGCCCCTGGCTGCACCTGCCGCCCACCACTTGCAGCGCGTTCGTTCATTCCCCAGAGGTGCCTGGTTGGCAGGGTGCTGTTTGACAGCAGGGCAAGCAACGCCCTGATCCGCAGAGAACCTGATCCTTTCTGTCCCAGAGCGCTGGTGGGAGGGGGAACAGGAGGAGCCAGTGCAGTGTGAATTATTCCAGTGCCACTCTGTAATGACAGCGATTAGAAATGTACCTATCAGCACAGTCGTGTGTACTCATTATGCATTGTAAACGAGCTCCTCCAGGGCTTGTTTTAATCGACTAGTAACATGGCAAACCCAGTCGCCATCTGTAGGAGGTGAAGGTTGGGGAAAGCAGCAGCTGGAACTCTTAACGACACCAGTCTGTGCTCTGACACAGGCAGCAGGGAGGCTGGTTTTCCTTCTTTGTTGTAGGGAACAGCAGCTTTCTGATCCCTCCCTGCCTGGGCCACAAGAGAAAACTGCATCCCAGGCCCAGAAAACAAATCTATCGCAAAAAAGCTCCCTAGCTTAATCCAGGCCCCACCTTCCTGTAGCAGCTGAGCCCAGAGGAGACTCACCACAGCCGCCCGGCTGGTGGGAGTGGAGAGGGGGCTGGGATGGAGGGAAATCAGCCTGGCCGTGAGGGGCTCCAAATGAGACAGACGCAAAGGCAAAAGGCAGCCAAACTGTAGCAAACAGCCCAGGCTGGGATCACACTTCACCCACTGCCTCAGGCCCAGCCTGGCAGATCAGTGACACGGTCACACAAAGGAAGGTTTCACCGCTTTGATTGAGAGTCACAGTGATGCCTGGGCCTTCTCTCCAGGGAGATTTGGGCAGGGTTAACTACAGGTGTGACTTTAAATTAAACTACAGGTGTGGGTGATAGTAATGGAACACCACTGGGCTTAAATACCATGAGGCTGCTCTGAGCAGCTTCCTGGGGTTCAGTTTAAGTCCTTGGGCTCTGTCTTAATACTCAGTAAGGTGCTTATGCCGAAAGGGGAGTGTGCCTCCCAGTGATTTGCATCAGTGAACCAACTGCTGTAGGTCTGGGTAGGGACAACGGTATGCTTCCCAGGGTTGGAAATGCTCCACTTTTCCCAGGAACAGATCCTGGCAGCCACGACCCCCCAGGACTGGAATCTTCTCTCCAGCAGTGGGCAATGCCTGCTCTTTCAGAGAGAGTCACACAATGCACCTGTGGTTCTGTGTTTCTAAATCACAGTACTGCAGGATCTCAGAGCACTTTACAGACATGGAAGTGGGGGAGGGAGGTTTGTTGGTTTTTTATAATTTAATTACTTTAATGTCATTTTCTACAGAGCAATATAGTTAATTCAGTATCATCAGTATTTACACACATACGAGACTGAAGTCATGTCCTCCTCTGCTTATTGCCAAGTACAAAACAGCTTAAATAGGCTAAAAAGGTTTCACGCACAGAGCCAGGAGGTGGAGCACAGACTAACTTTGGCCTGTGGAGGTGAGAGGGGGAACAGCCCAGCTGATTGCTTTGGGCAGGGCAGGGCTCTGTATTATTACAGGTCCTCGGGGGTCTGCCAGGCTGCAAACTCCAGCCACCATTTTTTCTCCAAAAATTAGTTGCTTTTTTAGATCAGAAAATTCGCCTGACTCCTGCTCTGCTGTGCTCTCCCCAGGTCAGCGAGTCACTGCCTTGGAGGGAGCTGTAGCAGGGCCCCAGCAGCCAAATGGTTCAGGGAGGCTGGTGTATTCTTCCCTGGAGAAGAATCCACCACTTGCCAGCAGAATTTAAAAAAGGCATCAATCCTATCCTGCTTCTCCCATTCCTACAAAGAACAGCTGTAGCTCCAAAGCAAACAGAGCACATGAGCCTCATCTCTCTTCCAGCACGAGCTTTCACTGCTGGACCCGGCCATGCTTAGCAGAGGAAGCCAAGCAGAGATGATTTCCCCTCTCCTGATGGAATATCTGGCAGGCACCCAGGAGGACACTGGCATTATCAGCTCATCTGGTCCCAAGCTGATTGCTGGGGTGAGGCCAGGGCAAGTGTTTATGTGTAATATATTCACACACTTGCACATGCACACACACACATGTGCGCATCCAGGAGAAAAGGAACGTACTCTAACCCAGGCCATGAGCCAGGTAGCATAAAGATAGCATTGTCAAAAGTTTAAGAAGTTAGATTCCCTCCTTTCTGCTACAGTTTCTTTTGTTTTTATTGAGGCCTTTTCCATGCGAGAGACACAGCTAACGCTGCTGCAGTGTTTCCATTTTTAAATAACAATTAAAAAGACCTGCCCATACAGAAAGCTCCTGGTGCCCAGATAATTAGACTTGTAGCCCCCAAAAATAATCCCTCTACCAGTAACGAATCAACTCAGCCAGGCAATAACTCAAAGCAGCAAAAAAGCCTGTTGAACATCCCAGTGCAGAAACATACCCTTGACCTGCCCCCAAAACCCTGATGCATAAATATGTGGGTAAATAAATGTTCATACAAATAAAGACATTTCAAGGTCAATGGCAGCACAGAACATCCCTGCCCCGGAATAGCAGGTGTATTCAGCTTCTTCTAGATTCTTTACAGAGAAGAATGTGATGGGGGTGGAGTCTGAGCTGATTGAGGATTATTCGTTCATTCAGAAATATGTTTGTACCTGCTGGAGTGGATCTCGTGCCCCGGGGCGGGGGGAGGGAGCGATCAGGACATGAATAAGCATTTCAAGGCAGGTTTCAGAGTAACAGCCATGTTAGTCTGTATTCACAAAAAGAAAAGGAGTACTTGTGGCACCTTAGAGACTAACCAATTTATTTGAGCATAAGCTTTCGTGAGCTACAGCTCACTTCATCGGATGTATACTGTGGAAAGTGTAGAAGATCTTATTATATACACACAAAGCATGAAAAAATACCTCCTCCCACCCCACTCTCCTACTGGTAATAGCTTATCTAAAGTGATCACTCTCCTTACAATGTGTATGATAATCAAGTTGGGCCATTTCCAGCACAACTTGATTATCATACACATTGTAAGGAGAGTGATCACTTTAGATAAGCTATTACCAGCAGGAGAGTGGGGGCTATTACCAGCAGGAGAGTGGGGTGGGGGGAGGTATTTTTTCATGCTTTGTGTGTATAAAAAGATTTTCTACACTTTCCACAGTACGCATCCGATGAAGTGAGCTGTAGCTCACGAAAGCTTATGCTCAGATAAATTGATTAGTCTCTAAGGTGCCACAAGTACTCCTTTTCATTTCAAGGAAGGGAAGGAAATGCCAGTTCTCGGCCTGTTGCTGTCGCTTTGCTGCAGGCAGTGGTCAGCGCAGAGGAAGGTGTCCTGCCAGCTGCCAGGAACTAGGTTTCCAAACGTTTTCCGCCCAGGATCTCAAGGCACTTTACAAATATTAATTCATCCTCCCGATGCTTCAGTGGGGCAGCATCATCCCCATTTTAGAGCTGAGAGGTCTCAGACACACAGAGGTGCAGTGACCAGTCCCAGGTCACATGAGTAAGTCAGTAGCACAGTTGGGTACAGAACCCAGGAGTCCTGGTAGCGCATCTCCTACTCTCATTGTCAGACCATGCTGCCCTCTCTCTGTAAGAGATGAAAATACAGCTGGGGGACTGAGCCTTGTCAGTGGCCTGGCACTGCAGCATTCTCCTGTCTCTGTGGCCTGGTGGTCTGTTATCGCGTGGTTATTTTAACCTGTGCTCCTGGGAATCCCATCAGGACACAGGCGTTTCGGTGCACAACGTATTAATGTTGCTAATGAGCAATGAGTAGATGAACGGCTCTTTATTTAACTAATTTACCCTTAAAACAATCCTTCCTTTGAGCTGGGATCCAGACACAAAGGGTTATTTGCCTGCAGAGCTGAAGCGGTTCACAAGAGAGCAGCTTATTCATGGATGTAATTAGAACGCTTGTCTCACTCCTTACTAGAGTTAATAGTAAATCAAAGAAATATTCCACACGCTCCTGTAATTATTCTCGGTGATTTGTAAATTGTATCCGTCTTGTGGCTGGTGACACTTTATTTTGCTGCTATTATGAATCAAACCCTTCTGCACATGGTACGATCTAGCTTGGGACAACGTGCCCCCATGGATTCCCCCTGCGTCGGGGCAGCAAAGTGCTCTCAGCAGCAGCCATGTTTTTCTTGGGCTCTCTGAAGCTGAGTGCTGCAAAGCCGCTTGGACAGGTTTGAGTCTGAGCTGATGGAGGATTATTCGTTCATTCAGAAATATGCTTGTACCTGCTGGAGTCGATCCCGTGCCCCGGGGCAGGGACGGGGGAGCGATTGGGATATGAATAAGCATTTCAAGGCAGGGAAGGAAATGCCAGTTCTCTGCCTGTTGCTGTCGCTTTGCTGCAGGCCGTGGTCAGCGCAGAGGAAGGTGTCTGGCCCTTCCTGGTGTGATGAAGGAAAAGTACCGCCAGATACATCACAAGTCCCTGTTTCAGAAGACAGCCTGGCAGCTCAACGAGTGCAGCAAACTTAGCTGCGTGGCAGGCTGAGGTGAGGCGGGAGGACAGCGCCGTGGCTGTGTATGCGGCTTTGCTGCTATGATGATGATCGGCATGCAGAGAGCTGAGCTACGGCAAACTCTGCTCTCAGAGGAGGCTGCAGAACTTGCTGTCACTTTCCAGTGCCCTCACCAAATGATCTCACCCGTGTGGGGAAGCCTGTCTCACTTGGACAGAATGGGGGCACATCCCATCAGCCAGGCATCCAGCACCCCCAGACCAAGGCTGCAGTTGTTGCTGGGTTCACTCTTGCTCTCACTACCCCATTCAAAGTCCCTGCATGATACAGCTGCAAGCTGCTCCAAAGGGAACCCAGATCTGAACCCCCAGCCAGTCCTAACAACCCCTGAGTGCTGCTCCTGTGTTGACCAGAAGTTGGAGTGAGAATAACAATAGATCTTGAGAGACCTGCTGGCTCCCAACACGTCCCATCTTCTCTGCACTTTGGTATTAGACGGTCAGCTCGGGGACAGGCGCAGGCTTCTCTCTGCCCATGTAAGGGCAGAGCATGATAATACTCTATCTATCTATAATATGAATGCACGCATCATAATGGTACACAGCTCTGCTCCAGTGCATAGGTGCTGGAACTGGGGGCTGCTGCACCCCCTGGCTTGAAGTGGTTTCCATCATATCCAGGGTTTACAGTTTGGTTCAATGGCTCTCAGTCCCCCCTCCCCCACTGTACAAATTGTTCCAACGCCCCTGCTCTAATAAAGCCACAGAGAGTGAGGTGCTGGTGACCAGAGAGGGGTGGGGCCTGGTTATTGAGCCAAGAGCTTGCCGCTGCAGCAGATCTGAACCACCGCCATCCATCCCACTCCAGTTGGAGGGGTTGGATTCTCCTCCTTGACGCTGCAGTTCAGACTCCCAGCTCTCTGCTGCCAGAGCCTTTGATCTGACAAACAAATCAAGTGGCTGTGGAGCTGTCATTGATACGGAGCTAGGTGATGACGGGGAGCCCAGACTAGAGCTTCTTAGATAGTCGTGATAGTCTCCATCCCCACGCTCCCCTCCCCACTCCACATGCTGCAGTTCTGAAGGATTGAAGGCCGGCAGAAATCAAAGCAGCAGAGAGTTGCTGTGACAGACATGCAGTTTCCTGCAATATTCCTTACTGAAGTAGGTTTACTTGTCTTTGGGGTCCATTGAAATGAATGGTTTATGTATTGTTGTGGGCAAGGATTGTATGTAGCCTCTCAGGGGGAGATGTGAGGCCTGGGGGCTCCAAGCAGCTGAACAATGGGCCAGACAAGAATGGATTCTTGGACCAAGGCTTGTGAAATGGTTTGCTGGGGAATAGCTAGGGGGCGGTGGAGGCAAATTCCCCAGCTCTGGTTATGCAAAACCCCAGCATCCGATGAAGTGAGCTGTCGCTCACGAAAGCTTATGCTCAAATAAATTGGTTAGTCTCTAAGGTGCCACAAGTACTCCTTTTCTTTTAGCTTTTGGAAGCTACAGCCTGAAGAGCGTGCCACTGTCTACTGATCACCTGTTGCATGAGGCCAAAATCAAAGGGCCAAGCTGTCACAAGGAAAGACTGAACTATTCATGGTGGTTCTGGTTCCGAATCTGAGACAGTTATGTACTTGTCACCCGGGGGAAAAGCCAGCTGT